>NC_080446.1:1205000-1505000 GCF_028018845.1 Melospiza georgiana
CAGCTCCATGAACAGCTCCATTGAAGGCACCAGGCCCTGGTTTTGTAGAGCAAACTGCAGAGCCCAGCCCAGGCACAGCCCAGAGCATCCCACACCTCACTGGCAGTGTTCTGGAGATGGGCAGGAGGGGAATGGGGCAGGAGGCTCTGTGCAAACCCTCAGCTGCCTCTGGGAGCCAGGGCAGGAGCAGGGAGCCGGGCTCAGAGCACCAGGGCTGGCACTGGAGGCACAGCATGGCCAGGAATGTGAGAAATACAGCAGCAGCCACGGGCACATTCAGAAATGGATAAAGCAGATGGGAGATGAAAAGAAACAGAGGCCCAAATGACAGATCTGCTGGGAACAGGCACTGATGGAGGAACAGCCCCTGCTGATCCACAGCCCAGATCCACTGGGAGCCACAGAGAAACTCACCCTAAGCACAGGGCTTTCAAAATCCAGCCTTTCCTGGCCTTCAGCAAAGCCCTTGGATCACCAAAAGCCATCCTGTCTGCACAAGGAGTGAGGGAAGAGAAGTTTTTGAGCACTGAGTGTGTTTATTGTCATGCCTGACAGAGTAATTCTTGGTGGAGCCAGCTACAACAAGGAGAGCATCCTTTGGACAGGAGGGGTTATTACAGTGACAGCAAAGCAGCTTTTGCTCTCCCCTCTGCCCTCGCAGAACAAAATCCCAGAGTTCTGGGTGGGAGGCTGAAAGGGAGGAAAGCAGATAATAAATTACAATCTGAATCTGAGAATCTGCCCCCAGTGAGCACAGTCAGTAGCAGCTGCAACAGAACTGGCTACATACACAGGGTTTCATACTGGCCACCTTTAAAAGTCATTTTAAGTGTGTTTGCTCATGTACAGAATGAGTTCCCAAGACAAAACTGCTCATGGTTGTCCAATAATGTGCATGTCTGTGGGTGTGTGTTGTATGAATGCATACAGACTTAAAGAAGAGAGGAATTGATTCCCTGTTCATTGGCACTGTCTGTATCATCTGCTGGCCCAGGGGCATAAAACACACAGTAAAAGGCCTCCTGATCCTCCACAGAACCAGATTTTAAATCAGTTTGGTCTTTTTTTGTAATTTATGGTATTATGGCAATGCTGTGGGATGATGTAATTGTAAAATCAGAATAGCATTATAAAATCAAATACAAAGAGAAAAAATATATGTAAAAGAGTCCAGTGTCCCCATTTAAAAGGGTTTATCCTTGAGCTAATTGACTGCATTTTCAGGGCTAATATAGGTGATCATTTACCATAACCATTTCCATCTACCTTTCACTTGCTATGAACACAACAGGATGACTAAGGAATTAAAAAACGGAGATGAACAGCTCAGGGAAACACTCCAGGAAATTGAAAATCAGAGTTTTACACTCATCTTCACCACCAATTTAGCACAGTTGGGGTCATGTCACAGCAGCTCTCTCTTTACCAGCACCAGGGAATAGTGATGCTCCCCCTGCTCAACAGGGACAGAACACCTGTGCTGCTTTTGTGTAGAGAAAATTCTGTGAGCTAGAATGACAGAACCCATCAGAGCCATGCTGCAGAGATATAGCTCTTCTTAAAACTGAACTGCTGAGGATTGTCACTGTCAATAAACACTCACCTCCACTACACCAGGCAGTTGCTTTAATATTTAACCAAAGCACTGATCTTTTCTTTGAAGAAGCAAAGGTGGAATAAATTTGACCCTTAAACAAACTTTGAGAAGTGAAGATTTAAAATACTTTTTAAAATTCTAACTTTGAAATTAATTTTTTTCCTCCCTTAGCAACAACAAAGCTGCTCTAAAATCTCTGTGTTTCAGAGTTGTTCTGCTCATCAGAACTGCTCCCTCCAAGCCCTGTCAGGGGAGCACCAGCCCCACACCAAGGTGTGCCTTCACTCTTTCTCACTTCTCTTTCCATGAAGAAAACAAAATCTGGATTTCAGTTTCAAGAGAGTGAGGATCAAGAAAGATTTATGAATACAGAACTCTGGGAGGAAATATTTTTGTGCATTATAAGGTGACCTATTCACAATAAAACTCCCCCAAACTGTATACAGATCGAGTTGGAAAAAACCCAACTCCTTTGAGTCACATTTGCCACAAGGGGAAAGAGAAGCCAGACATGATGTGTACCTTTCCATACTCTATTTTGGGACTTTAAGATCCTATTTCTTTCAGTTGAAAGATTTTTCTTAAACTTTGCTTTTGCCTAACTCCTACAATATTAACACAGCCAGACATAGGCTGGTCTGTGACCTGAGGAAATGCAAAGCACTTTGGCAGATAAACAAATAACATCATTCCAAAAACAAGGAGACTTTTCTTGTTTGGTTTGCTGCTATGATTGGGTTTCTAAACAAAATGGAAATGTGTGGCACGATTAAAAGCATCATCTCACCTCTGCAGAAATCAAACTCATTCTGCACTCCACCCATGGATCAATACCAGTCAAATTTGGGAAAGGGGAGGATTTGAGTGTCATTTGCAGATGGCACCTGTGCAATTCTGTATGCAAAAACGAGCAGATGTGCCCTTGCTGCTGAGTTTGTTCAGCCACACACCCAACACCACCCTGTGATGGCCCTGGCACTGCAGCCATCGGGAGCACACATCAGGCACATGAAACGCTTCTCCTGCCCGGTTCCAAAACTCAGGTCTCCTCACAAACTGAGACTCCAGCTCCAAATACACAGAACTTAAACCCAGAGGTGTCAATTCCCTTCTAAACCATTCCCTGCCCAGTGCAGAGATGACCCAAATCCTGCACCCATGCACTGGCAGTGCCCCTGCCCGGGGGGATGTGAAACACAGGGTCAGTGCTGGGCTGCACAAAGAGCAGAGCTCTGCACAGGGGAAGGCTGCAACACGGCTCAGTTGTGCTGGAATCAAAGGATACATTCACAGCAGAGCCAGAAAGCAAGGCAAATTCTTTAAAGAATCTGTAGGTGATCGCCTGTAGACAACAACATACCTATACAGGGGGAAATCAGTGCAATTTTGAAATTTAGATCTTTCAATCTAGGATATGCTTTCTTGAATTTAAATATTATTATAATTTATATAGATTTACATTATTAGCGGGAAGAAGAGAGGTTCATAGAAAATAAATAACTTTTTTTATTCTTACCCAGAAGCCAGGCCAGAGAGGGGCAGTGATTTCCCAGGTCCTGCAGAGGGTGAGCAGCCAAAGCTCAGCGAGAAACCTGTGGTGCCTTGCGCCCTGCTGCAGGGGATGGTGACCACAGCCTGTCCTGCTGCAGGGGATGCTGCCAGGGAATGCTGACCCTGTCCTGCCAGCACCCCAAACTGGCACTGCAGGCACCGCTCAGCAGCTGCAGCACCTCAGTTCCCTGCAGCATTGCACGCTTTGCCTTTTCACTGCTGGGCTGCAGAGCCAAATTTTCTCGGGGATTTCTGGTTTGGCTGCTGCACATCAAAATGCTCCGTGCAGAGCTGGCTTTGCACGCTGAAAGCAGCAGCATCTGCAGCTGGTACTGTGTGCTTGAAGTGCCCCAGTAAGAGCTGTGTGAGCCTGACTGCTCTAGAGAGTACAAGGGAGTCATGTATTTCCCTTTCACCCCAGCAGAGCTCTGCCTGTCGGTCTTTCTCCCTGGGATGGACAAAGCTGCATCTTTAAAGCACTTTCCTGTCTAGACAAGGCAAGCCGTGGCCAGGAGCAAAGTATAAACGTGGGGAATGGATTCTCTAGGGTTGGGGCTTTTATCTGCTCGAAAGCGCTCGGCTCGCCGGTCTCTGAGCTCAGGGTAAGCCGGGTTTGGTCCGTGACCGTGGATCCCCGGCTGAGTCCCCTGGAAGTCACTGGGGATGTGCATGTGTGTGGCCAGCTCGGTGATTCACACTCATCCCAGAGCCGGGCGAGCAGCGAGCACAAAGCCGTGAGAAATCGCTTCCTCCGGGGCTCCCTTCCTGCTGCCGTGCCCGACATGAGCGGGGCTGCCCGGCCAGCGGGGCTGCGGGGTCCCGGCTGCCTGCCCTGCTCCCTCCGGCACCGCCAGCCGGCCCCAGGGCTGCCCCCGAGCCCTTCAGACCCTCCGAGATGGTGCTCTGGTCCCCCTGCCTGCCCTGCTCCCTCCGGCCCTGCACCAGCCCCAGGGCTCCTCCCGAGCCCTTCAGACCCTCCGAGATGATGCTCTGGTCCCCCTGCCTGCCCTGCTCCGCTCCGGCACCGCCAGCCGGCCCCAGGGCTGCCCCCGAGCCCTTCAGACCCTCCGAGATGATGCTCCGGGCCAACTGCCCCGTTCCTGTCCCCCCTGCCTGCTGCAAACAGCTCCAGCCTCGGATTTGGGTCGTTAATCCCCATCTTTAATACCCGCTGACCACAAGGATTTTCTTGCGGAGGTCTTTGCTCAACAATGCTCGTAGCGAGATGGAAAATGTCACTGCATTGTCTCAGGGAGAGTGGCATATCAATAACTGTCAGGAATTCAACAAAGACCTCGTCCAGCCACTGTATCATGTAGCAGCTCCTCTGCCTGCTTCACTTAGGGCTGACATTGAGCAACAAAGCCCAATCTTCTCACATGGTTTTGTTCAATTTAATGTACTTGGGACACTGCAAAAGAACGCAAACCAGAAGGAAATCTTTGCCTTAGTTTCTTTTGCTCCCTACCAAAGCTGTCTAAAAAACCCTCTGCAGACAATCCTTTGAACATCTGATTCTGCTAAATTATAATTTTTTGATACTCAGTTTTTTAAGTGTTTCTTATTTTGGTGACAGTTTAGTCAAAATTCCAAGGGTTGAATCTCACTTGCTCTGCTGTTCCTTACAGTAAATGACAACCAGACTCCCAGTGTCTTACTGGGGTTTCTGCTTTCAGATGGGGATAATATAATAATAATTAATGTCTCTGTCTGGGACACAGAGACAGCAGCCCCTGGAGAAAGCAGTCAGGAGGGTTTGCTCCTGACTGACCTCACACCACAGCGTAAGCAAGTTGTTTCCTCTCTGGGCTCCAGTTTCCCTGCCCCTGCGAAGAGCTGCTCCTGTTTTCAGGATGCTTTGGCTATCTCAGATGAGTTTAAAAGAAGAGGCACAATGCATCTGTCCGTGTACAGGGAGGAGGGTTTGGAGCTCTCATCTTCACAGCTGGCTAAGAAAACCAACTGTGCCATTAAAGCACTTCCATGCACACTCATGACAAAGGAGCTAAACCTCCCCAGCACGACAGAACTCACTGTGCCACCAGGAAACCAGAGGGTGAAAATTTGATGATTTTGACAGAATCACACTGGGGGAGTCCCTCAGCACGGGGCTCTGGCACCAGTTAGCAAGGCTGGACCCTTGCCAGCTGTCAGAACAGCCCCAGCCCAGCTGGAGCAGAGCAGAGGGTGGCAAAGCAGAGCTTTTCTAAAACCTCACCTTCCTCTGCCACACTCAGCTCATCCTTCCCCAGGAGCATCCCTCTGTGCCAGCCTGGTGTGGCACAAAGCTTGACAGCAGCCACGGTGACAAGGGCACTTCCAACTGCACAGACATCAGTCTTGAGAGAGCAAGGGAGAGCTGGGGGCTCAGCTGGGCAGGGAAGCCCGTGAGCAGAGAGCTCTGGTGGGAGTTTACACTGTCCACCCTGTGTGAATCCTCCTGAGGATACTCCAGCAGGCTCTGGATGGGGTGAGCTCTGTGCTGGAAGTGCCCACATCTGAAATTCCAGCTTTGCTTTACAGCACACTGAGTCCATATGCACAGTCCTGCAGTGAGAACCTACAGCAAAGAATAACTAAATCTTGGTTCTGCCTCTTCCAGGAGTATTTGTGACCCACAAAACCTGCACAGCACAGGCATCCCCCTCAAACCAGCTGGTACACGCTGCTTCCCCTCACCTCTGCCTGAACTCCTCTCCATCAAAAGCAATGTATTCTCAATCAGGCTCAGAAGTTTCAGTGAGAGCTTTTCATTCACCTCCACTCAGAAGTACAGCCATGCTTGCAGCACAGCATGGGGCTGCTGACCTACCCTCACATTTGACGGCATACTGGTTCTGAAGAGGATTTCCCAGATGCAGCTGAAATCTCTGGTTTGGCCACTGCACATCAATCCCTGCAGCAGTAAATAAACCCAGGCCCCAGAGCTCAAAGCTCAAGAGGCCCCTGCAAGGATCCCACAGAGCAAACAAGCCCTGCAGCCCTGCAGTAAATCAGGTGTGAAGGGTGCAGGTGCTCTGTCACACCAAACCCCTGCAGGAGCCAAGCCCAGCTCCAGAGCAGGCCAGAGGTGGCACAAAGATGCTGTGCAGCACCAGCAGCTCCAGCACAGCCTGGCCTGGCCCTGCCCTGCCCAGGGGCCTGGGGAAGGTGGGGAAAGGACAAACCCAGCTCTGGGATGTGCCCTGGGCAGCAAACCCCCCCGGCTGACAGGGTTTCAGCAGCTCAGCTCCAGCCCGCCCCACGTGTGAGAGTGCGAATCACCCCACGAGCTGTGATTTGGTTTTGAGTTTCCATCAAAGGCTCTGGTTTCACTAACACACCAATGAACTAGCTGAATGTTGGAAGTCACATACAGTTAAAAGTCAGAGCCCCATGGGAAGCCCAGGCTAAGAAACAATGTCTCCTTTGACTGCGAAACCACAAGAAAACACAGACGGCAAAATTCAAATATAAAAGGAAAGTGGAACATACGTTTGTTATTGTAAAGCAGCTCCTGTGAGCTCCACTAACAACTCTGCCATTCCAGCTTCTTTTTAATAAGAAAAATAAAAAGAGGCAGTGAAAGCCACCACAATTTTTAAAGTTAAACCCAGGGGAGCGTTGGGCTGGCTGTGCTGAACAGGAGCCCCTCTCTGCACAGCTTTCCTGCTTGGAGAGAAGCAAGGGGAGCCTGGCACACAGGGGTGAGGGGCTGGGGGTCCTTGTGCCTGCCCCTGCCCTCACCTGAGCACTGGGGTTTGGCAGCCCTGCTCTGCATTTGGATGTTATACCGAGGTAAACAGTGGGAATTTAACCTGTGCCATTCCACTCCAGGGTGTGCTTGCTCTGCCACCTCTATCCCAGCTCTTTGCACAGGAGCAGCCACTGCCTTTCCCAATGGACAGGCTCTTGCACAGCCCTGACTGGAGCAGTTGGGTACAAATAAGCAGCTTTGGGGAAAAGAGCTGGGAACCAAACGTGCCTCCCCCTCCTCTGTGGTCTCAGTGACCAGGGGGACCTGCAGGATGGAAGGAGCAGGGAAACTTCAGCTTTGTCCTGGCTACAAAGCATCTCCTGGCTATTCTCAGCACCTTAACACCCTGGGGATACTCACACCCCTAAAACCTGAGCTTCCCTGCAGTTAACACGGGCTGTAAACTCCTCCCAGGAGCGACTCAAACACCTGAGCTGGGAGCCTGTGCTCCTCCACGGGACTCTCCACAGCCTGAAATGAGACATGTGAGCATTCCATGGCCTGCAGGGCTTCTCCCCCTGCTCCTGGCACAGCCAATGCCCCCTCCCCGTGTCCAGCTGCCCTGAGGCTCTGACCACCAGCCCTTCTCCTGCCATGCTTGGAGGGCAGAGCCTGGAGCGCAAACTCGAGCCGTGACACGTGAAGAAGAGGAAGCAGCATCAGAAAGATAAACCACAAGATAAGGCTTGGAGGATATGAGATCTGCTGGTCTGCAGCTTCAGAGCACCCAAAAGAAGAAATCTGCATGCAAAATGCATTTTCCAAAAAGTAAATATTGCAGGGCAGCACCGTGCTGCAAAAACCAGCCAATATCCCTTCTGCCAGCAGGTTCAGCTGGGTAATTAGTCACGTGGAGGGTTAATTGAAGGCTTTTTTAAAATCAGATTTGTTTCAAAAGGGATTGTATTTTAGAAAAATACTGTTTACATCTAACAAGAAGACAAAAGTTAAACTTCACAGAGAGGAAGGAAAGAGAGGGGGAAAAGAAAAGATCCCCTGAAGCCAAATAACTTCTGACATGAAAACTCTGGATTTTACTAGCCTCCCCCAGTCTGAGATGTCATAAACCATACAGGTGCAACTATCTCATTACTTGGCATCCATATGAACCTGGTTATGTTCAAGTGAACACAAATTCAACAAATACTTCCAGCTTTACAAGAAACCTTCAGAAAGAAACTGTCCATATTTTCCCCAGATGCAGGCCCAGCTGTGCAGAAGCACATCTGCTCAGGGAACTCAAGTGGACATTTGAATTTATAGTTTTAGATCCTGAAGCTTGATGGCAAATTATGATAAAACCAGCAATATTGGTTCCTGTCCTCAACAGAAAATCTAAATGCCTCTTTGATTGATATTGATTGCAGGAAGGAAACAAATTCTATTTGCCCATGTCACAAAAACTCCTTCACTGCAATAAGGACCCTGTTGATAGGAATACCTGGGGAGGGTAAGTGATACTGTAGTTGCAGCCAAACTGAGAAAGGAGCAAGTGCTGATTGCTATCATTCCTGCTTCTAGGCAGCTTCAAACGCACCACAGGAGGCTGTGAGCTTGTCAGACCCAAACCAAAATCCTGCATTTCTGAGGTATGGCAAATGGGACTGCTGTTTGTTATTACCCTGCACCCTCTACTCAAATACCCAGGCCATACATGTAAGTCCAGCTCCATCAAAGCAAACAAATTCATTGATTTAACAATTTATGGCTTGATTTTAAAAGGGGGTGAGCCTGCAGGGGAATACTGAACATATGCTTGAAGTTAAGCACAAATCAACCCAGTGAAATTAGTGGTATTGATCACATGCTTGAAATTACACATAAATGTTAATGTTTTCCTGGTTCCTGCAAGCCCTGAGTGTGTCAGGAACATCTGTGGGGTGCAGCCAACTTTGTTTAGTGAGGGCTGAAGCTGTGGCTGACCTGCTCAGCTTCCACACATCATTCCAGCACTCTCCCAGTGACACAGCACAGCCCCGACCCCAGCCTGGCTTTGGCTTTCCTTCAGGAAACATGGGCTGAAAACAGGGGAAATGAGGGAAATGACTGATGTGCCCCCACTTGGCCACGCTGCAGCTACTCAGCCAGTATTTTATACCACTCTTTGAAAGGTGAAGGAAAAGCTGTTCACACTCCAAACAGAAGAAGGGTTCAGCTCATTCAGCTCTCAGGTCAGCAAGGGGACGAATTCATTCTCTCCACCATGGCAGCCTGAATTTTGCTCACTTGCTTCAGCAGTGACTTCCCAGGCACCTCATGACAGTCATGCCAGGGGATCACACGAGGTTTATACAGCCCAGAAAAAGCAGCAAATACATCACCCACATTTCTGAGCTTTCAGAAGCCAATCCAAACCAACCTTCCCAAAGTCCTGGACTTCACCGCGGCTCAGCTCACACCCTTTAAGCACATCCAAAAGCTCACAGGGCGCTCCTCTTTCAGGCCCAGCCCCCAGCGAGCATCTCAGAGATGAACTTGCCCCCCCTTTTCCTGAAGGAGACCCCCAGGCCTTACCTGGACCACGGGGTGGCCCCCGGTGGGAGCCTTGACGGCGCCGCGGCTGCCCTCGGTCTCGTAGTGCGCGCGGTGGTGGGGCTTGGGCTGCACCTCGATGCGCAGCTCGTAGGGGCCAGACTGGCTGCACAGGGGCCACTCCAGGGGAGGCAGGGACTGCACGGGCAGGCTGGGACACAGAGACAGTCACACACCAACAGGGAGACTCCTGAGAACCGCATTTCCCAAAGCCCGGTCCCCCCTTCCTCCCAGCGCCCCACCTGAAACGTTCAGGGGTCTGCTTGAACTCCCGTGAGCTTCTGCTGGACTGCTCACACCTGACTGCAAGCTCTGCCGAGAAGGCAACTTCTGTGGGCCCATCTCCTTGCTGGGAGAGTAAGATATTTCTGTTCTTTAAACAGAAATATCTGTAGCAGTTACATTTTTTCAAAGAGCCCCTCTTTTACCTAGCTCTTCTTTTTTCAAAGACCCCCCTCTTTTACCTAGCTTTTGTTTATTAAAAGATCCCCCTCTTTACCTAGCTTTTGTTTATTAAAAGATCCCCCTCTTTTATCTAACTTTTGCTGTGTGTCTCCAATTTGGATCACAGCATACATATTGTGAAATATTAACTCCATTTGCCACTACCTACCAGTTGTGTAAATTAACAAGTTGTAAGATTTCCATAAATATGAAAATGCGCATCAATAAAATGCTAAACATTCTTACCTGGTACTAGTTTTCCTGTTATGAAAATACATAAGGGTTTATGACATGACATGAATACACTGCAAGGTACAACTAAAGCCTGCACTGGATTTTAAGCCACTCTCACTCTGTGAGCACAGGCTGCTGCCAGGACCGGTCTGACAAGCCAAGGAAGTCACAGCCTGTGCTCTCGCACCCACAGTTTATGTTCAGCAGGTCAGGAACACCCTGGGCCAACCTCAGAGCCAGGAGGATGGCACTGACAGGGTGCCAGCAGGGACTGGGAGCAGAGTCACACACTTGGCACCCTCGGTCCTGGCAGATGCCACAGAGCCAGACAACGGAGGGCTGAGATTTGGGCTAAGGGACAACTGACAAAGTGACAACCAATGCTAAGTCACCAGAGCTGACCAAATGCTCAGTCTGACCTGGAGCAGTGAGCTCTGTTTAGAATCAGGCATTATTTAAAGCATTTTTATCACAAATTTCCATTAAGAAGTGACTTTACAAATTTTAAGAGCAGCAGGATGGCACCAGAGTGCTCAGCCTTTGTCAAAGGCTGTCTGCAATCTATTTACACAAATCATTTGGAAATTTATAGTGTACTGTGCTATCAATGAACCTCTTTGGTGATGTTTCTTCAGAGCCCTTTTTCTTTTCAGAATCCTAATGGACCAGGCTCCTATTAACCAGTGCTGTCCCTGGGCTCAGCTCTGGCCTGCAGCAGGATCTGCCCAAGAAAACCCTCCCTAGGCATCATCAGCCATGACAGAGGACACCCAACCATGAAAAAACATGGAAAAGACACCCACAGGAAGCATTACATACCTGCAGATTGGTATGGCAGGCACCAGCTGCTTCGTCCAGGATGGAGGAACCAAGAGAATGGATTCTGGGGCCGAGTTTCTCCTGTCCTCCTGCTCACAAGGCCCGTGGAAGTCGACAGTCTGAAAGACGTGACACGGAATGCTGTTTTTGTGGGAAGCCACGGGCGAAGGATCGGGGCTGGTTTTCCAGATCTTGGTGGGGACGCCGCAGGAGGGATCCGTGGGAAGGCTGCTCATAGCATCCATGGCAAGGGCAGCGCTGGCCAGCTGCGTGTAAGTGGCTGCAGAGGTGTCCTCCCTCGGGGGCAGGCGGGGAGAGGGCTGCGGAGAGGGGCTCCGGGACTGCCGGGGCGAGGAGCAGGGCAGCTGCGCGCCGTAGAGCCCCGTGCAAGAGAACCTCCGCTTTGCACCTGGCGACGAGGACCTTGAGTTGGGACAGGGAGATGGTGAGTGGCGTCCCAAGCAGGCTTCCTCCGTGGTGCTTGTTCGTGGTGACATTATTGGAGAGGTTCTAGGAGAATAATGAGTATGGATGTTTTGAAACTGCGGACAAAGGTCATCACTAGGACCATTATTTGGTGAAACACATGGAGACGTGCAAGGAGATACATTTGTCTCTGAAATGAAACTTGCAGAGGAGCCGCTACTAGCTGGGCTCAGACACAGTGGTTCTCTGTAGCCCTCAAAGCCAGGGACAGGCAGGGTAACCCTGGGGCTAGTGGTGGCTGAGTTTGGCTGATGTTCTGCCAACAGAACATCTGTGTCTCTGCTGCGGAAGGGCCCCCCCGAATGGATCAGTTCATGATATGGAGTTATTTCAATCCTAGGGCTCGGAGCAGCGGCCCCTGCAGCGCTGGCAGGGTTTGTAGGTGTTGGCCCTATGCTATCTGGCTGTCCGTATCTGCCCATGGGATCTGCAGCAAGGCTAGGAAAAGGCAGGGGGCATGGCTTGAGGCCACAGTCCAAGACATCATGAGCGTATGTAACTCCAGAGGGTGGGCTGTTGGTTTTATGTGGAGTCGGTTCTTCTGGAAAAAGAAGGGTCTCTTTCAGACTGTAAATATTGTTACAGAAGCTGAGCAATCACGGATTAAAAAAATGCATACTTATAAACCGGTTGTGATCTGATATTAGCTTATTATTTCATTCTTTTTCACTGCAGTTAATGCCTGTGAGAAGTACTGGATTAAGAGCCAGGGAAGCTCAAGTGCTCAGGGCAGGTGCAGCATGGACAGAAGCACTGCAAACACCTCCAGCCTGAGCCTCACCTGAGGGATCCCCTGGGCAGGTGAGCAGCGTGTCAGCCCCTCTGTCCACAGCCTCCTGCCAAGGACACCCCGGGTGCTGTGACCTTGGTCACATTTTGCCAACCAGGAGCTGGACTGAAACCAGCACATCACAAAATCATTTCCAAACAGGTCTACATAAAACCAAATGTCGAGGAACAGCTTTTGGAGAAGGGAGAAACACCTTCCTTACACAGCCAAACCCAGCCAGGAAAGGCTTCACGAACCCAAGCTGAGCTCAATCTCTTACATTGAAAAGTCAGTTCTGTGTGATGATTTGTTTGGCTCTGCATCATGACAGCAAGTTTGGTGACAGGTTTCATGTGAGTCAGAAAACACATTCACAAATATTTGTTAGAGAAGAGACAGGGAGGAAGAATCCAGCCCTGTGGTTAAGGGCAATCCCATTCCAATTTCAGCCCAGGGAACATTTTCAGACAGGGGTTATAAAATACACAATAACAAGTGTTCAGTAGAGCTCCCTCTCTGCTGGTACCCAAACCCCTCAATTTTCAGAGATTCCCATTTTGCAAACTCTGCCCAGGTTGCAGAGCACAGGGATGCTTCCAGGGAACACAGAATTCCCACCAGCACTGCAGAGCCCAGCTCCAGCCTGGTCCCAGCACCTGAGGATGTGCAATGGCATCCCAGAGAGCAGAGCCATGGCAGGCATTCCCATGGACATCAGCCCCTGGAGCTGAAGAATATTTGTCATGACACAAAAACATGCAAAACATTACCAGGATTTGTATATGTTTTTAAAGATTTCAGTGTTTCCAGCAGGCAATACCAAAAACAGCTCCACAATTTGGGATTAATTCACCCTATCTGCTCACTCTGGGCACAGATCAGTGCATGTCACAGGCAGAGGGTTTCATTTAAATATTTAAATTACTGCTCCAGCATTTTGTCTAACTCCTACATGACATTAGACAGCAATTCCCATGAGAAAATACCACACAGAAAGCCAGGCAGGAGCTGACTGTGCTTTCTGCAAAAGCAGCAGAAGTTCCCAGTGAAATTTCTACATGCAGAGAGATTTTGACTTATTTTCAGCGGGCTTCTGTTCATTTTTAGGAACTGCTGAGCCTTTGTGTTCAGTGGGAAACCCCAAGAGGAGCAAACAAACCAACACACAGAATGGCTGGGACAGGAGGGGAGCTGCACACGACAGCCCAGCTTGCACATTTCTTAAGGTTCCCTCTGGCTTTTAATCCCAGCACACAGCTGGTTTGGGGATAGGAAAACAGCAACGAGTCACTGAATTGCGAGCCAAACGTATTTTTAGCGCCGTTGATTTCAGAGCTTTGGCACTCAGGAGCAGTGTGTCATCCCCATCACTCAGGTCTGACACATCGAGCCTCGAGATCGCTGCTGAGATTCCCTTTGAACAGAACTCGTCATGTCTGCACGCTGAGCAGAGAAACACACCCCCACAGCCTCAAAGCATGCTCTGGGGACAACCAGCCCCTTTCCAGCTGATGCCAGGGGCAAAACCAGCCCCGGGCAGGGCCAGGCTGGACGCCAGGCTCGATGCAGGGTTTGTGCACCAGCAGGAGCAGAAACCTCTCCAGGCTGAGCAGCTTCACCTCAAGGAGCAGGTGAGCCTGTCAGCTCCCTGTGCAGCACACCCACAGCTAAAGCTGCTCCCCACACCTTAAACTGAATTAGCTGCGCCAGGTACAACAGGTACAGAACCAAAACTCAACACAGCCAGCAGCAAAGTCAGCTGGGGGAGGCTCATGTTGGCTATGGGAAACGCAAATGTATTGTATGTGCATGTGTAATTTTAAAAGTTTGCTGAATAAAGAACACACCCCTTACTCACAGTGACAGCCCATCAAAACCCGGGCTTCAGACAGCCCACGTTTTCCCGGCTTCCCCCTGAAACAGCGCGTTCCAAAGAGCACTTTCAGCCTGGCACTGCCCCACGTTGCAGGTGTGAATAACAACGCTCACACACACACACACACACGGAGCAAGCCGCAGCCTGCCCTGGCAGCGGGACACAGCCCAGCAAGCACCCCCAGCTCCAGCAGCAGCGATGTTTATTGACTGTGCCCGCACGGCAAGCTGTCAGCGCTGCCCGTGGGCACGGCGGGGCACACACCCTGCCCGGGCCGTGCCGTGCCGTGCCGGGAGAGGCCGGGCCTGACTCACGGGCTGGGCTGGGGCTGTACAATGCCGGCACTGTCCCGCTGCTCTGCCCACGGCTCTGTCCCCGCGGCAACGCCGGGGATGCTGCAGCGGCTCTGACCTCACCGCGCAGGGATGCGGGCACCGCGCTGAAACAGCGACGGCTGCTCCCACAAATAAACGCCCTTCCATGGAAATCAGCAGGAATGCCGCCTGTTGCTTCAGCGGCAGGGGACTGGCTGCTCCGCTCCGGCCAGCTCGGCTGAGGTCAGGAATCTGCTCGAGGAAAGGGCAGGGCAGAGCCAGCAGCCCCGGGAGAGGAGCATCACCAGCAGCTGCTTCTGTGAGCAGCGTCCAGCCCTGCCTTTGTGAGGGCACAGGATGCTGGCCAGCAGCTCGGCTGCTTTCTCCCTGCCCTTGCGGCTGCCATGGGGACACAGAGCCCAGGACACAGCAGTGGCTCCAGGCAGATGGCCCCAGCACCACTCAAGCTTCTCCCTGAGCTGCCAAGGTGAGCTTGGATAGGAGCTCAGGGCAGCAAACCTCACAGTGCTGGCCCTCCGCCACACTGGGATGGCAGGAACAGCCCTGCCACCCTCCAGCTGGGCTCCCAGGGAGGGAGAGCCCTCACAGAGAACAGGTACGGCATGGATCAGCCCAGCAAAGGTGTTTTCCAAGGAATGAAGCAACTCAGAGATAAGCTTTGCTCCCAAGGCTGCGCCAGCATCCAGAGTTCATCCATTTCTGCATATAGCACCCCAGAACACAGACTGCAATACTCCAGCAAAGCACTGCTCTCTCCACTGCTGTTCTGATGGGTGTTTCACAGACAGCCCTCAGCACAGGCAGCTCCAGCACTTCCCCCCTCCCTGCACTCAAGCATTTCCCAGCCCGAGGTTTCACTGCTGATTCACCTTCCGATTCAGTACCAAAGGATCCTTCTGCTGTCACAGGGGGGTAAAGGAAAGCGAGTCTCACACCCAGGCAGCACTGGCACCTCCTCGTGCTCTCAGTCAGCTCTGCTGTCAGCAAACATCCTTCCCTGTGTCACTCACTCCTCTTCCCAGAGCAGTGTGATGCCCAAGCCCTCTGCGATCCCACCCAAGCTGCCCACAAGCTGCCAGCTCTCACTGCCCCTTTTCCCCACAGATCTTACACCCATGACTGTACCTCTCACCACAGCAGGCCCTGGATGCTCCTGTACTGCAAATAACCACCAAAGAGCTCCTCTGGCCAGGCCCAGAGAGGGTGCAGACACAGCCCCAGCAGCCCTGGGGAAGCCAGGCAGCCTCCCCAGGGGAAGAGCCTCAGGAGTGCCCTCAGGAACCCAGGGAGAGCTGAACCACAGGCGAAAGAGATCAAGGGATTTCAGTTCCAAAGGACGTGACCCTTGATTTACCAAACTGCCTTTCGCACATCTCTAAATGGTGGAAAGGAAAGGCTCCCGAGGCTGCCCAAGGCTAGGGCCACAGCAGGGTGAGCACACATGCCTTGGGGACGGCCACCCTGCGCTGGTCTGAAACAAGGCAGCGCCTTCAAAGCCACCACTCAGCCAAATGTGACAATTAGCATGAAATGAGGGAATAAAGGCCCACCCAGCAGCTGCATTCCACGCCGGGTTTATCCAAACCACGCTCTAGGAAAAGCTAAAGATAGCCCTGTGCAGGCCAGGGGCACGAGCTGGGCTCTGACCTCACATCCGCTGGCTGCAGCTCCCGGATTGAACTGGAGTCCCTTATTTGCATAAGGAAAAGAGTCCATTTGCTTTTTTTAATTAACTTGCTTATTGTCATTTGAATGGCCAGCCCAGAGCTTCTTTGCATTTTTCAAAAGCTGAGCTGTCTGTTATTTACACTAACTGCTTGGAAGCTCCAAGTGAGAGCTGGTTTCCTGAGTGAAATCTGGAATTCTCTGGTAGATGTGCATATTTGTTTCCTTATGGCAGCGCTGAACACTGCCTCCTGTGTTCCTGAGCCAGCCCCAGGACCCAACTGCATGCACTTTCAATTTTTTTTTTCCTTTTAATAGCTTTGCATCTGGGAGAAGAAAAAAAGGAACGAGGCAAATTATTCAGGGCTTGACACCTACAAGATGTGGCAATGTCCCTGGGAGTCTGTCTACATACAAACAAGCATATTAATATTTATGGATGCTCCCTGCTTCCCCTCCCTACACACACAGGCCTTGTAGATCCATATCACCAGATGCAGACTCAGAGTCTAATCAGCTACAGCAAGGCCTGAGCCTCCAGAAAACACTCCTTCCCATCTGCATGCTTACCTGCTGTCAGGGCAGGGTTTCATCTGGAATCTTATTTAAACACAGGCTTTGTTTGGATTTGCAGAACACCCCTCAGAGCATCAGCTCCCAGAAGGGCTGAGCTCAAGCATTAAAAATGAAGTGGCAGCTTTACCTCTCAGCAGATCATCCCACAGCAAACCCGAGGGAGCTGCTGGAGCACAGCACTGTCTGCAGCTCAGCATTTTGTCTCTCAGCAGCCAGCAACAGGTGTGAGGGAAGAGCACACCCAGCAGCCATCAGAACTCGCTCCTCTGGGAGCCCTGTTTGCAGGAGCTCATTTGGAAACGCTCATTAACTCACCTGGCATGTCAGAAACGAGCTGAAATTTGGGCTATCGCTGATACCACTACCAACACCTGCACAGGAACTCTGCAGGGAATGCATCCCACACTTTTGTGCTCAAAGGACACAGAAAGCATCCTCAATGGCCAAATGAAATCACAGCTTCCCCTTGAAAGCAGTGCATGCCTTGCCCACACTCCCAGATCCTGTTCACCTGGACAGGCCCCTGAGTTCAGCAGATGTTTCTTGTTTGCAAATCCTGAGAATATTGCTAATTAAAGTCTGGCAAGTAAAGGTAAAAAGCACTCTCAACAGCACTGCTGCTTTTGGAAATGGCTGGCTTCAAGAGGAACATCTAATATTAACAATATTGACTGCAGGGTTTTTGTTGACCCTTCATTTCCCTGTTGCTTTTATATCAGTCCATGGCACACACAAGCACTACTGAATGCCAGGCACTTTCAGGAAGGATATTCTGGCATCCCCATGACAACTAGTTGTGATATAGGTCCTACTTTTAAAACACAGCTTTGGATGAATACTGCCAAATTCCAACCTTTCAAAAAATTGTTTATCAGGAATAAATGTTCACCCCAATCCATTCCTAGAGCCACAAATTTACATTTTCCTGCATTTTTTAAATTTCAAAAATCGCTTTTAGCATGCTTATAGATGTGTTATTTCAGGATGTGTCATGAGCAGTGTGTGGAGCAGCCCAGGCTGGGAGGCAGGAACCAAATGCAGGAAGCAGACTGAAGAGCTGGGACCCACTCCTTTGGTTTTGGTTCCACTTTGAATCCTGCTCTGCGCAGGACTGTTTGCCCAAGTGCAGTTCAGATGAGGCCAGGACTGCACATGAACAATGAGCATCAGTTACCAGCAGCATGTGGACAAAGCCCTTGCTCAGAAATTGACCATTTTCTGCTCTCGTGTAAACACGCTTTAATCTTTTGTACATTAAAGCTTGCGGATGTATCCTGGATTGCTTACAGACTGGAGCTGCTGCCTTTTCAAAGCCAGGGAGAATGTTCTCCAGATTACAATGCTCATATATATGGTTGGGATCTTTTTTTTTGTTTTAATGCTAATGATTTCCATCTTTGGAACAAAATTACTACTAATTATGGTTTCCAGTCATTCAAAAGTGAAGAAAGCAGGCTCAAGAAGGAAGTTACTTCTACAACAAGCACACACTGCTCTGCATTTATGTGGTTTGAAGATTAAACTTTCTACCCCCACCTACGTATGATTATATTCTGTAGAACTTCCCACTAAAAGCTTAACAGCAGCACTGTGTACTGTAAAGATGTGAACACACCAGCATCTGAAGCTTTCACTGACATTCAGTGTATTTTCATTAAAACCATTAACCCTTCCCCATCGTGGATTTATTGTAGCTTCTTTTGATCTACATGAAACCTTGAAAGAAAATTCAGCTTTGTCCACCTGATGGCATGGACCATCCCCAGTAAGCTTCGATGCTGGTGCACATTTGTACACTCAAACAAGGACAGAGAGAATAAAACTCAGCAACAAGTCTCCATTTCACTGATGACACCACGACTCAGGGCTCAAAGGTCTCCTCCTTCGGAGGAACACAACATCTCTGAGATGCCCCGGGGAAACACCAGCTCTCCACTGAGCAGAACCCAAACCAATGTATCTTAGAGACAACATCCCAACAAATCATTCCTCTGGGTCCTCCCGGCTTTGTCTTGTTTACACAAATCTATACTTTATGGGAAGTATCCCTGTTTAGTACCATCAACAGACCGAACTAAAATTTAGAAAGTCAGGGAACACTTGCCGCTGCTCTTTTAAGTATCACAGCATAAGCCCAGAAAAGCAGAACAGCCTGCAAAGCTTTCCTTTTTTTTTTTTCCTCAATTTTAACTTAAGCTGGTGCTGTTTGCCCCCAAGCTGGAGCCACGGCTGCGGGCGGGTCGGGCTCAAGGCTGGCAGCGGCTCCGAGGGCAGCACAGAGCGGGCAGCGGCTCCGAGGGCACCACAGAGCGGGCAGCGGCTCCGAGGGCAGCACAGGGCCGGCAGCAGCTCCGAGGGCACCACAGGGCTGACAGCAGCTCCGAGGGCAGCACAGGGCCGGCAGCAGCTCCGAGGGCAGCACAGGGCTGACAGCGGCTCCGAGGGCTGCACAGAGCTGACAGCGGCTCCGAGGGCTGCACAGAGCTCATAGCAGCTCCGAGGGCTGCACGCCCCAGCGCTCCGGCTGCCCGGGAGCTGCTTGGGCACGGTGCGGGGGCAGCGAGAGCCCGGCCGGGCTGTGCCGAGCGCCTCCGCTGCCCTGCCGGCTGCACGGCATGGGGACAGCGGCGATGTGCCCGGCCGGCCCGACCCTGCAGCCCGGCTCACACCGAGCCGCTGGGCTCCAGCCCGGCTCACACCGAGCCGCTCGGCCCCAGCCCGGCTCACACCGAGCCGCTCGGTGCAGGCACCTGCCGGCCCAGCAGCACCGACGGCCGCGGCCCAGCCCCGCCTGCCGGGCCGGCCCCGAGGAGCTGCCGGGGGCTCCGCCGCGCCCGGGCGGCCCCTCACCAACCTTCGATCGGCTTGTAGTCGTAGTCGTAGTCGAAGAGGATGGAGAAGTCGAGCTCCTCCTGCGGGCTGTCCGGCCGGGCCGGGCCGGGGCCGAGCCCCGGGCCCCCCTCCTGCGGGCCGGGGTCGGGGCCGGGGCCGGGCCCGGGGCCCGCGGCGCTCATGGCGGCCCGGGAGCGGGGCTGCCCCGAGAGCCGCGACCCGGCGGAGCCTCCGGCAGCGAGAGCCGGGCGGTCACAGCGGGAAACGGAGAGAACAACGCGAGGAAACGCCAAGAAATAAATGCCCTGGCTGGGGAGGCTGCGGCGGGCGCGCTGCCCCGACGGCGGGTGCGGGCGGCGAGCCCCGGGCGGCACGGCTCGGCCCGGCCCGGCACAGCACGGCACAGCACGGCACGGGCGGCAGCGGGGCAGCTTCCTGCTCCTCGCAGCCACCTGCGCCGGGGCCGCCCCCGGGGAGGAGCCGGCACCGGCCCGGCAGCACCGCACGGGCCCCGCGCCCGCGGCAGCAGCACCGGGATGACGGGGCTGGCCCGGCTCGGGGGCTCCACAAACTCCCTTGGCCGAGCATCTCCGCCCTGGTGCCCCTCGTTCGCTGTGCCCGGCTGTCTGCCCCAGCCCCTCTCCGGAGGGCCGCAGTGTCCCTGCCTGTGCGGGCTTCGCGCACGCCGCGCCATGTGCTCTCTGTGAGCGCAGGACAGCCTCTCCCAGCCGGGGCACCTTTACAGGCACCGACCGCCGTGCACAAGGGCTCTGTTCTGCTCCTGCCTCGCTCACAAACAGCGTTTCAGAGGATGGGCGCTCGCCGCGGTCCCTGCTGACCACAGCCGGGTGCTGCCAGCTCCCCCACGTCCCCAGGCGCCTCCACCACATTGACTGCATTCATCCCGTGTGCCCCGGCCCTGCACAGGCTGCTGGCCACTGCCCCCGACAGCCTCCTGCCCCTGGGACAGCCCTACCAGCAGCACTGACTTCGCTCGTGGGTGACAGGGGACCCTGGTTTGTGTGCTCAGCCAGCTGCGGTTCCCTCGCTTACCTGTCTGTGTGCTGCCCTTTATGAGTGTGCAGATGGCTGTCATCAGGTCTGTGAGTTTGAAAAATGCTCCCAGTCTGTAGACAGGGCAGGGAGGCAAAGGCAGAAGGACCAAGATAATTTTAAAAGTATTTTGGTGTTTACTTCAGCTTGTTTTTATTTGCTAAGCCTGTCAGCACAGCAGCATTAACTGCAAGACAAATCTTTAAGTTACGTTACTTGTGCAAGGTCACAGAAAGTCTGTTTTAAAGCACACATGAACCAGAATCTCTGCAGTGGGGTTTATAACCTACTGCCTTTCTCATTAATGTGTCGAGCCAAGTAATGACAAATCATTCTCATCACACCCTTTTGCTCCATCCTGTGCTCATCCAGAGGACAAGAACTCAGACTTTCCCTGCAGTTTGCAGTCAGGTCCTTCACTGAGTTCTGGAGAAGCCCAGGACTGGCAGGTCCCCCTGCAGCTCCTGGGGCACCTCTGGGTGAGCAGAACCACCACACAGGGCTGGGCTGAGCAGCCAAACCTGCTGGGAGGCTGCACCAGGCCAGGTGGGCAGCACTCACACCAGTCAGGCCTTGTGGCATTAATTTGTTACTGGAAGGTGCCAGGGGATAGGGAGAAGTGCCTGTCAGAAAGGGCAGGTGAGCCTGCAGACAGAATGTTCACTGAGGTGTTCACTGGCAGCTCTTTGGGGAACCTGTGCTGCTGTCTCTGACAGCCTGGCTTGTTCTGAATTGTTTAAACATCTATTAAACTGGATTGTTTGTATCTGTTATCCAGTGATCCTAACCCTGTGCTGAGCACTGGCCTTTTATCATCGCCTCTTCTATTTAAAATTCATTAGAAAAGCAAAATCTACTTGCTGATCTTGGCTTAGCACTAAAGAGAGCTGTCATCCTCACAGCTGACACCACACGGAGCACGACTGGAGAGCATCAATTGGATTGGCCTCCGAAAGAAATGGCACAAAAACTTTGGGCTTTTCAAGTGAGATACAGGTGATTGGCAGGAGGGCATGGGGAGATGACCCTGACTTCTGCTAAAGCTCTATCCCATCCTTTACTTCCCATGTGAAGCTTCAGATTTTTCCTCAGCTACTCCTGTGATTAGTAATGCCCCACAAATGGAAATTGTACCTTTTGCTTTCCAAGAGCAGCGTGTCAGTGCTGACACACAGAATCATCAGTCCTGCCTCTGCCCAGGAGCGAGGGTGACAGGACAGCAGTGAGAAAAGTGCCAGAGAAACGCAGGAATTAGCTCAGCTTATAGGATTCGGGGATTTTTGCCCAGCAGCCAGCCTGACAGATGTCAGGGAGCAGGAGGCACCAGGCTGTAATGCAGAGTGTCCCTGCTGCTCCTCCCTGCAGGGCACACCAGGACACCCTCCATATGGTCACTGCTCAGAGCCTGCAGGAACAGAGCTCCCACGTGCTCTGAGAGCACTGAGATGTGGGTTGGAGTGCTCTGTGGGCTGGGTTTGCACCTACCTGTGTGGTATTTCCAGCAGAAATATTACAAACGCACAAAACACAGATCTGGCCTAAATATTAGAGAGGCATGAAGGCGTTGGTAGCGGCAGAATCCAGCTCAAGCGACAGCTGCAGTTTGTGGAGCTTTCCAAAGGCTGAGTGGAGTTTGAGCCCACAGTGAAAATAAAACATTATAAATTAAGTTTTAGCTTTTAATAACTACATAACTGACAAATACTGCCCACAGTCTGTCATTAATAATTAGTGGTGAAGGAAAGGCAGGGAAGCTCCTAGACTTAAATAGAGTGTGGGCTCTTCAGCACGGCATATACACTCAGAAACATCAAAGACAAAACCCCAACAATGTGACAAATGCTTCCCAAAGCTTGATTTTCACTAGGGCTGGAGTGAAAGGCTGCAGTACAGTGCCCAAAACACAGAAATACTGCTTGGTGTTCCTAAATCTCAATCTTTTTCACATCAGAGCCTTCCTTTCCCCGAGGATCCTCCATGCATTTCTCCTGTGTCCAGGGTCATGGAGCTCTGCTCATGCTCTCAGCACCCACCCTGGGATCCAGGAGTCAGCCCTAGCTCTGGGCTTTTTCTATAAAGCTGTTTTCACGAGCCAAAAAGGTGTTTGAAGGACTGAAGCAAAGCCTGTCCTTGGCAGCATTAACAGAAATTGCAGCCACGTATGCTTGCAGCAGGCTGCACACAGAGCAGGGCTGGAAATCACTGTGCTGCCATTTCAGGGAACTGCAGCACGGGAGCAGCCCTTTTCCACATACTTGGATCCGTGCTGCCCCTTGGCAGGGCTGCACTTCAATAAAACTTCAGAAGAATGTGAATTCTGGGCTACCTAGGTGCTGGGGGACGGGGAATCCAAAAACAGAGCTACAGAGAGCACTTCTAGTGTAATACTGACTGGGAGTTAGAGAGTGCTCCACGTCATTCTCAGTGTTTAAATGCACTGCCAATGTAACTTCTCATTTTCTATTTTCAGTCTCTACTAGTACTGCCCCGTGTTCCCTGCACCAATAACTTCACTAATGCAAGGGAGCAGAGCATGCTCTGAGGTGAAGAAATTCTGTTTGATCTCAGAAATGTCTGTGCTAATTATTATTTGTCCCACATGATACATAATTTACTCTGGACCTCTAATACTGCAATACTGTCACATTAAACTTTTTAAGAGAAAAAGAGGTAGAGAAAGTGGATTAAGAAAGCTGCATGTCTATTTAGCTGCTAAACCCCAAAGAAAATATGAGTCAATGCTGTCTTAAAAATCTAAGTGTTCTAATGGTGTATGTGGCAGGCATTAGAAATTTAACAGGCAACTAAAACTTGCACATGGACTTAATCCAAGCTCTTTAAAATGAGCTCAGCCTGTGAGTGACTGGTTGCTTGGTCTGGAGAGTGGGGAGTGTTATTAGAGAAAAAAAAAAAGGAGGGAGAGAGAAGAGAGAAATATCTGGTAGTTCCTTTGAGAGGCATGGGCACACACGCTACTTTTCAATTTTGGGGTCAGCTTGAGTCAGAGATATTACCCCCCAATTTCAAGCTTAAAGTGGTTTGGCAAGAAAGGACAATGGAAAAATTGCTCATATCTCCACACTCCCATTAAGTTCTGAAGTCTGCTGGGCAAACCAAAGGAATGCACATATCATAGTTTTTATAAAAAAATAGATTAGACCAGTAGTGGAAAAGAAGTTCTAGGATATTATTATCCTTGGCTATTTTTTAAAAAATGAGTGATGAAATTTCACTTAGAATATCTGCTGGAATATTATAAAAGAGTGCTCCAGTTCTGACAGGGTCCCATCTGTGAATGTGATTCCTGCCCTGCACGAAGGACTCTGCAATCATTTGCTGGCTGTGGCTGCTGTCCCACAGGACAGGCTGGTGGAGAGAAAGGTCAAGTGGCAGCCCTGGGAGCCCAGGGTGGCACAGGGACCCAGGGGCACCTAGGCAAGGTCTCTGCCCTGGCTGAAGCCCAGCTCGGGGAGCAAAGCCACCAAAGCAGCTTTTTGCTGGCAGGGTGTTTGTGCAGAGCCCTCATTCCTCATCCCGAGCCTGCTCCAATCATAAAAGGGGATGAGGGCTTAAAATTATTAACACATCATCATTTACACACCCTGCATTAGTAAGACTCCAACACTTTGTTGTGGGTGCAGGAATCCTCCCAGAGGCAGAGACTGATCCCAAAAATGCCATGTATTATTAACCCCTTGCAGTTTCATGCTGCTTTTTCCTTGTGGAAATGCTGGGAGCAGCCTTGTGACACAGAGGACAGTCAGGGGCAGGGATTGCTCCAATCACTGCTGCACCACTGACAGGGGCAAGCATAAGGCAAAAATACATTCTGGGCCCAGGAGCACGTTCTTTCTGGAGCATCTCAAGGCTCTCTGTGCAACTGATTGCACTGCTCCCCTGGCTACTGTGGTCTCAAATATTCCATCTGGAAACAAAAAATACAATTAATGCTTTTCCCTCTTGGTGTGACTGCAGGGCCCTGGGGAGAGCAGAGCCGCCCAGCACTGTGGTGGTCGTGGTGCTGCCCTGAGCTCTGATGCTGCTGTCCTGCAGCAGGTGAGGTCCCTGGCAGGAGCACGGATTCTCCTGTTCCCTTTGCTGCTCTGCAGAAAATAACTTCCATGGCTGTTGTGAGAGTGACTAAGAGCAGCTGGAGCGCTCAGGAGAGAGGGAGTTTTGTCTGGAGAAAGCCGAGGAGACACGAGGCAGGGCGATGGCCTGATCCTGAGGCGGTATAAAGCCACTCGAGAGCCTTTCCATTGGCTTGTCCGAGAATCGGAGCTCTCGGACGATCCCCTTTGGGTGTAGGTGTTAACGAGTGTGTTTTGGCAGGTGCCCGGGGAGCTCGCTCCGGCAGGGGAAAACAAACAGCGGCTCCCCAGGGCCCTCAAGGCGGCCGTGCCGCGCTGCCCCGTGCCCCGGAGCCGCTCAGCCTCCGCGCCTCTGACTCAGCTCCGAGCGGCGCTGCCAGCGGGCGGGGGAACGGGGAATGCGGGACGGAGCGGCCCGATGGAAGAGCCTTCCCCGGTGCCCCTCCTGCCCCTCGTGCCCCTGTTCCACGCCGGCAGCGCTGTCACAGCCGAGCCCGCCCGGCTCCGAGCGCCCGGGGAGCGCCGGGCTCGCTGCTGCTCGGCTGCGCTGCGGGACGGGGCTGCGGGCGGCCAGGGCTGCCCCGCACCGAGCATCCTCCGCCGCACCCAGCCCTGCCCTGCCCTGCCCTGCCCCGGGCCGCAGCGGAGGATGCCCGAGGGAGCCGCAGCATCCCCGAAGGCTGCCCCGTCCCGGGCTGGGGAACAGCCGCGCTGCGGAGCGCCCGGTGCCTGACAGCGGGGCAGGCTCCTCCTCTCGCCGCGCTCAGCTCTCAGCTCTCAGCCCTTAACTCTTAACTCTTGCCTCCTCCGCAACCCCGCACGCCGCCCCCAGCCCCGACCCCCGCCCGGCCCGGCCGCGCCCCCGCCCGCGGCACCGGCCCCGCCGGGCCCCGCGCACCCCGGGCGGGCCCAGCCCAGCCCAGCCCAGCCCAGCCCAGCCCAGCCCCGGCCGGGCTGCCGCTGCCCCCGCCGGGCCCGGCAGCGCCCCCGGCCCCAGCCCCCGGGCCGCAAGGGTTAAGCGGCCGCGTTAGTCAGCGAGACTCCGGGCTGATGGCTTGGATGAGGAGAGTCCCTCTGGCTGCAGTTTAAAGGACGCTGCTCCAGACGGATTTGTATCGCCGTGGCGGATCTCTTCAAAGCAAAGCAAACCTAAAGGCAGCCCGGTCCCTTCCCCGAGGGCCCTCCTGGCCGCGAACCCCTCCTGCCCACCCGGCTGCCAGCGGGCCGGAGCCGCGGCAGGACAGAGCGACACACGCACAGCGCCCGGACGCACAGCGCAACACCCTACCTTGATCCATAGACCTCATGATGTGGTGGTAGTGTACCAGCCTGCAGGCAGTTTCTCGCTGCATCAGGAATTAAAAAAAAAAAAAAAAAAAAATCTATAGCAGAAAAAAAAATTTAAAAAAAAAAAAAAGGGGAAAAAATCGCCTTTAAACCATCTTCAAGCAGTGCCGCCCGGACAGAGGGAACCCCTCTTGCTCGCCTCCTCAGTAAGTGTTTGGAGGTGCAAAGAGGGATCCGAACTGGGCTGAGCGTGTTCCTGAAGTGAAGTCAGTTCTCTGCTCTGAGATGAGGGTTACTAGAGAGGGAAAGGCCACTTCCTTCCCTGCTCCGAGTGTTTATAGTCTTTGAATGCTGTAAAATAACGGGATTCCCTCACTGTTTCCTCCTGTTTATCCCAGTGCCATGGAAACCCCTGGATCGGCTCCATCTCCCAAACTGAGGGCTTTCCTGCAACTTCACACTCAGGAATCCATGACGTCTCCCAGCTCCGGGCCAAGGCAGCTCTGCGGCTTTCTCAGTCTGCAGCACAAGCACTTAATTGTTGAGCAGAAAGTTAGAGAGCGAGTAAGAAAGAAATATGGATGATGTTAAAAATCCCAGTGTGTGCTTTTTAAACAAAACTTGCAGGAACTGCAAAGCCTTTCAAAGCAACGGGGCTTCTGTGCAGAAGTTTTCCTTCTTCCCAGCAGAGACAAGCTCAGGCTGCTGCTGCATTTACCTTTGAATAAATCATTCAGAAAAGCGAAGTCCCCAGCTTATATTTAATGTCTTTTAAATTCAGCAGCACTCTATTAATACCCATCTTGTTACTGGCACCGCTTTTGGCTTCTAATTACCACTGGCTCAATTCTTCATACAAAGACGAAAAGAAAAATTAAGAATCGGTGAATTTGTTTGGTGGCATTGCACAGACCTCTCTCTGTTCCTATTTTTAGATCAATTTAGGAGAGGAGCAACCCCATGGATTTCCACTGATACACGTGGAGCTTAGCAAGAACGAAATAGCCAAGGAAGCCTCCGAAACCAAGACAACCCGTGTGTGTTTGCATGTCCGATGTATAAACAGGAAAATAAAGCAAAAGAAAACAGGAAAATAAAGCCGGGGATGTCATGAACCGCGGCGGTCTCACAATGTATGGTTTTCACCGCTGGGTGAGGAGCATCTGCCTCTCTCCGGCTCGGTGTCTCCGTGCGGCTGCACTTGCGCGGAGCTCATTCCTGCCGGGATGCGGGGTCACAGACAGAAAGGATTCCCCGGGAGGGGCAGCTCCGCGCCCCTCGGGGAGAGCGGCCGGGGTCAGCGGAGCCCCGGTGAGTCACGGCCGAGGGCTGCCTGGCGCCCGCCCCGCATTTCCATTCTTCGCTCCCTCGCTCCCCAAACCCGCTCGAAGGAGGTATCGCAATCAAACTTTCTGCTGCTCGCGTTTGTTGTCCTGCAGGCTAGCAACTGCAGCAGCCCAGGGAAACTCAGCGCACCTCACTTTCCTATCCTTTGTCATCTTTGGACACGGCGGGGCGGAAATCCCTTCCCCGGCCCCGTTATGCAACCGGTCCGGGGACCCCTCCGGCCAGGCTGCCCCGAGCCCCGCAGCGGGACCCCTCGCACCCCGGGGCCCGGAGCCCTTTCCTGCCCGGCCGCAGCGCTGAGCCGCTGTCCCGTGAGGATGCTGCCGCTCAGCCCTGCCATGGCACGGCCCGAAAGCCGCACCGGACCCTCAGGCTCGGACCTGGAGCCTTTTCCCTTCACAGCCCCCTCCGAGAGCAGCTTCGAAACACGGGCGAGGTCCCGCAAAGCCCCGGCATCCCCCCGGCACAGGTATCACACCTGAAACACCCGCACCTGGCACAGGGGGCACACCTGAGACCCCCGCACCCCCCGGCACAGGTATCACACCTGAGCTCCTCCACCCCCGCACAGGTATCACACCTGACACCCCGCATCCCCGCACAGGTGGCACACCTGACAGCCCCAAACTCTGGCACAGGTGGCACAGCTGAGACCCCCGCACCCCCCAGCACAGGTATCACACCTGACACCCCGCATCCCCGCACAGGTGGTACACCTGACACTCCCTCACAGGGGGCACACCTGAGCTCCCCGCCGGCTCTGAGCGCATCCACCGCCGGCAGCAGCACAGTCAGAAGCGCTGCTGGACAGCAATCACGGGAATCCTGTTTGGGAACAGTTCAGGGAAACCGAGGTTTCCCAAAGCTGCTGCTTTGTGTGGAGAAAAAACCCCGATTTTCATTAAATACTATTCAGGAGAAATAAGTGATTAGCTCAGCCTGGCTGTGCCCTGGGCAGTGCCCCCAGTACCCCCAGTTAGAGTTGCCCTGGGGAGCACAGGGGGCAGTGGGGACGGGCCTTGGGGCAGCGGGGGCACTGAACGGAGCCGGGCAGGGCAAACTGGGGGCGAGCAGGATGGGGGGGGCACAGCCCAGGGGCACCTGGCCAGGGGGATCCCGAGCGGATTTTGGGCCACCCCGACGGAAAGCTCGGCCTGGAGCCTCCCACGCGGAGCTGCCGGCCCCGGGCACGCAGGTTGGCTGCCCTGGGCTGCGCCGTTTAAAAATACAATGTCTTTCTTTTAATAGCCCGGGTTGATCGGCTCCCGCTAGTTCACATGACAGGCTTTTCCTAAAATATCTTCTTCCACTAAGTTTTTTCCAACTTAAAACTGCTGAATCCTGCTGCCCAAATTAAACTCAGTGCAACGCGAAAAAAAAAAAAAAAAAAAGAGAAATAAATAAATAAAGAAGTGAAAGAGGGCTGGCGGCTGCCTCCGGACTAGCATTCCCCAAACCAGCATATGACACAACTGTAAGATTTCCAAGGCTTTTGGAGAGTTCAGCGAGAGAATCGTGTCCTCCACTGGCTGCAGCTTCCCCGCTGAGTTAAACTTTCCTGACGGAACCTTTCTCCATCTGGCCGCGGCTCCCGCGCGTTGTGAGCGGCCGGAGGAGAGGGGGATGCGGTTCAAGTCTTATATAACTGTGCAGCCTGGATGCGGGGGCAGAGACTTTCCCTAGAAACGAGAGATTTTTATATATATATAGTTATTTTTAGCTTCCTTTTTCAAAGGAAGGCCAAATACCTCCGACTTTCCTTTGCTTTCTTATTTTGGTATCACTAAGGGATTTTATTTTTGGAGGTAGGGAGCTATTAATAGCTAATATTTTTAGCTATTTATTCCCTCTTTAGGAGAATACTTCCTCTTCCTTTTAGGGGCACATTCTGGACCGCATCCCTACCCCCCAAAAACCGAGCCAGCTCCCCCCCACGCCCCCGGCACCCTCTGGGATGTGCCCGGCAGGTGCCTGGCTTTGGGGACAGGGCAGAGATGCCTCTGCTGGCCCCGACCCCAGCAGCTCCGGCTCGGGGCGAGGATTTGGGAGCTGAACTTGTCCCCGGGAACAGCCCGGCTGGGGCTCACCCCGGGCTCACAGCCCAGGAGGCCGAGCAAGGAGCTCCGTGCCCGGCCAGGGAGAGCTGCGGGAGCCGGGGAGAGCTGCAGGAGATACGGGGAGAGCTGCAGGAGATACGGGGAGAGCTGCAGGAGCCCGGGGAGAGCTGCAGGAGAGACCGGGGAGAGCTGCAGGAGATACGGGGAGAGCTGCAGGAGAGACCGGGGAGAGCTGCAGGAGATACGGGGAGAGCTGCAGGAGAGACCGGGGAGAGCTGCAGGAGCCGGGGAGAGCTGCAGGAGAGACCAGGGAGAGCTGCAGGAGATACGGGGAGAGCTGCAGGAGATACGGGGAGAGCTGCAGGAGATACGGGGAGAGCTGCAGGAGATACGGGGAGAGCTGCAGGAGATACGGGGAGAGCTGCAGGAGAGACCGGGGAGAGCTGCAGGAGATACGGGGAGAGCTGCAGGAGCCCAGGGAGAGCTGCAGGAGAGACCGGGGAGAGCTGCAGGAGCCCGGGGAGAGCTGCAGGAGAGACCGGGGAGAGCTGCAGGAGATATGGGGAGAGCTTCAGGAGATATGGGGAGAGCTGCAGGAGATACGGGGAGAGCTGCAGGAGAGACCGGGGAGAGCTGCAGGAGCCCGGGGAGAGCTGCAGGAGATACGGGGAGAGCTGCAGGAGCCCGGGGAGAGCTGCAGGAGATATGGGGAGAGCTGCAGGAGCCGGGGAGAACTGCAGGAGAGACCGGGGAGAGCTGCAGGAGATATGGGGAGAGCTGCAGGAGATACAGGGAGAGCTGCAGGAGCCGGGGAGAGCTGCAGGAGCCCGGGGAGAGCTGCAGGAGAGACCAGGGAGAGCTGCAGGAGATACGGGGAGAGCTGCAGGAGAGACAGGGAGAGCTGCAGGAGAGACCAGGGAGAGCTGCAGGAGAGACCAGGGAGAGCTGCAGGAGCCCAGGGGGCTTGGGGGTCCCAGCCCCAGGGGGGTCCCTGACTCATCCTGGCAGCCGCCCACAGCATCACCCTGCTGGAGGATGAACCTCCCTGCCCTGCTCCACGCAGGCATTTGGCAATACAACCCATTATTTTAAAAAATGACTATTATTATTTCTCATGCTCTTTGGGAGATAAGGCATCAAGGCTTCCTGAGGATGTGCTCTCAGGCCATTGGGGCAGCTGCCTGGATTTTATCATCAGAGACTTCATGGAGACATCTCTGTTTTCCACTTGCAAAAGGTATTTCAGTCTCACAGCAACAATAAGTATTTTTGACAAAAGCTGCTGGCCCTTCCAAAGTAAATAGTGCTCTCCCCGAGTGTCCCTCGCACCCGAGGCTCCCGGAGCAGCCTCCACACGTCTGTGTGTGCTGCAGAGCGGGGCTGAGCAGGATTCCCACCCTGGGCTGTGCCCTCACTGCCCTCCTGGCTCCTGCAGCCCCAGCAGTGCCAGGTTCTGGCTCCTGCAGCCCCTTCCTGAGCAGCCCCGGAGCATCCTCACAGCCTGGGGCTGCTTCGGGCTCATTCCTGCCCGTGCACTGTCTAAATCACCTGTACACCTGTCTAAATTACCTCTTCTCAATGAAGGACATTCTTCTCAACTCTCTTGGCTGAGTTACACAGTGTTGGATCTTCACTGAGCTCCGCTGGCCCAGGGAATCCACCCACATGAAGCTCTTCAAGTCTGGAACCAGAGCTGCTCCAATTTCCTCCCAGTGAGAGCTGGCTTTTCATCCACCATTGGACATTCTGCTTTGGGAAGAGGTCTGCAAGCAACAGCCATGAGAGACAGCTGTCAATTCTTCTTCTTAGCCCTGGATTTTCAGGCCCAGCTACCTGGAAAATTCCCATTATTGGTTATATCAGGACTAGAACTGGCTTGTGAAGCTCCTCCTTCCCTTTGGATGGTGCAGGAGGGAAGGGGAGAGGAGCAAACTACAAGGCCAGGCCCTGCAGGTCCAGAGGTGCTGGATGAACCCACGGCAGCCCTGAAGCTGCACCCAGATTTCTGTATTTCTGTCCTGCCTGCCCTGCCCAGTGGAGCTGGACACTCTGGGGTCTGTCCCTCAGTGTCACTGCACACAGCAGCACAAGGGAGAGCTGCTCCCTTTGGTACCTTTCTCCCATGGAAGGAGAACAGCATCGTTCATTAATCAGTTTTGTTTCACATAAATTCCCAGGGAATTGTAGTTTAGAGTGATATTCTCCAATCTAAAGACAGCCAGCCACCCCCTGGCAGGGCAGTGCATAAACTGATAGCATTTATTTCAGTTACATTGAGACATAAGTTGGTTTAATAATAATAACCCCACAAATTAATGAGGTTAAACACCTGTGCATTAGGTTCAGGATGGAAACACTGATGCAGTCATTCATTATATCATATGATGGCTAAACTAAATGAAGACAATAAAGAAAGGTTATGACTGTTTTGAAAAGGTGCCTTTAGTCCTTTCATATCAGCGCCAGGGCAAGGGAATCTGATATTATATCCTGAACAGAATTTACAATTCATTACTGGGGCTCTGGCCACACCCGGCAGCTAATCTAGAATTTCACACATTTAATGAACTTCATACGTGAAATATGTGGTCTGTAAAATCTGATTTACACTGTTGTTAAAATAGCTGACGTTTGAAAGAGAATATATTTTAAACTGTGTATTTGTGCACAAAGTTTGTTGTGTTTTTTTTCTTTCCAAAAACCCCAAACCCATTCATTAATTCACCCCAACACGTATAAAACCTTCCCTACAGTGTAATTTCTGCTGCAGTATTTCTTTCAGCACCTCAGATTTACTCTCCCCGTTTCTTTAGGAGCCAACTGCATGCAGTTATGCAGAGGGGCAGAGAGCCCCAGGGTGAGCAGAGCTGACAGCTCAGCCTGTGATGGAGTGCAGGGGCTGGAATTCGTCCTTACCTGCCGCCTCCACACAGCCCTGCACTGGGCCGGGCCCAGCCAAGCGTGGCAGCTTTGGGGGATGTGAACACCTGGCTTTGCTGCAGGATGAGCTGGGGCTGGGTGAACCAGCTCTGGGCTCCTGGGGGACACCCAGGGATGCTGGCACCCACCTGTCAAGCACAGAGCTTCCTTTCCTTTGGAGGCGGTTCATGGAGAGCACAGCACTGTAAGGATCAGCTCCATGCTCCAGCAATTAGCACTGGCAAGAGTTCAGCTTGAGCAAAACCCGAGGGGTGGGTGAGGGTGACCTGTTCCTTTCCATCAGCCCCGGGTCTTGCAGCAGACACCAACTCTGTGCTCACATTCCATCTGCTTTGGGAGCTCCTCTCCTCAGGGGTCAGTGCTGCCAACAGAGATTTCACTCAGAATTTGTCTTCTGGAGCCTCTCTAGGAAAAATCAGGTATTAAAATCTGACAGAGGCAATGCTGGTCCTTATAAATGTGCCTTTTATTCCAAACCCTAATCTCAGAATACAAAGGTGCAGTGGAGTTCTGCCTCTGTGGGCACCATCCCTTGCCTTTCCCAGAGCTTTTCTGAGCACAGCTTCTCCCCGTGGCAGTGACATTGCTGCTGGAGCAGGGAAATGCCTCAGTGAGACCATCACAGGGCATTTGATTTGTTTTATTTTTAATAGGAGTCCTGCTCAATAGCAATTTGCATCACTTTTTGTCCCAGGTTGGTGGAATGTGCACCGAAGGAACCTGAGGTGAGGTTTAAAGGCAGCAGAGGCAGCACAGGGCAGGCACAGGAGTGCCACAGCTCCAGCACAGCTCTGTGGAGCAGATGTGGGGCTCAGGAGTGAATCTGCTGCCTGCCAGCAGCACAGGGCAGGACAGCCCCGTGTCCCAGGGCCACCAAGGGGTGCTCTGGGCTCACTGGGCACCTCCACTCGTGCCCTCAATTCATCCCGGGGGTAACTCTGCTCTCACCCTGCTAAACAACGCTCTGGATGTGGTTAAGCTACTCAGAGGGTACATTTAACACAAAATCTGTTTCACATAAAAGGACAAATGAGAATGGCTATTACCCCCATCTTTACTGCGTTAAATTCTTTTGCACAGCTTGTTCTTGTTACTCCTCCTTTCTGAGGGAATCTGAAGAGCAGACAATATTCTGCCTTACGTGGACAATTCCAGCAAGCCAAGAGTGGAAGGCTTTAAGGAGGGAATGCAGTGATTTTAGAGCCCTTTTTGTAACCCACTCAGGTCTTGGCCACGAAGGGAGGAAGAGCAGCAGAGGGAAGGGCATTCTTCTCACAGATGCTGCAAGAGTTCATCATCTCCAGCTTTAATTACAGCAGCAAATTTCAGAGATGCACCATGTAACCCAGAGACCCCACAGCTCCCAGAGTTTTGGCCATCAAATGCCCATGGCCTAAGGAGGCCTCGGCACCAGCTTTGGAAGTGCCCTTGAGCAGGTCTGCAGCAGCACTGGGTGCTGGCACTGCCCAGGGTTGCTGCGTGCCTTCCCTGCTGCACACAGAGCCCCACAGCTCCCGTGGCACTCACCTTCACACTCAGCACAGGAGTGATGTGCATCTGCAGCTCCAGAAGGACACGGAAGAGAATCCGCTGAAATGTTTGCATTGGGGATAATCAACACTCCCAGTCAGAAGGTTTTTGGTGCCTGCAATCACATTTCTCATTTAAAACCAGACATGTGAATACTCTGTGGAAGAAGGAACTTTCCTGTAAGATTGACTCCTAAGTTTAAAGTGCTGAGAAAATCTTATCACCAAAAAGAAATATTTTTCTGCTTCCTGTGCTCTGCCCGTGGGGCCAGCCCAGACCACTGGTTCTCCTACCTGGGAAAGGTGAACAGGAGAAGTTCCCTCCCTCTAGTGCAGATGTAAGATGATTATTTACTGCCACAGCAATTATTCAATGCCACAGCAATGCAGGGGAGAAGAGGCAGGGGCTGAAGGTGAGGACACAGCAGCTCAATGAGGTTTTCCTCTCCCCAAATGGTTCATGTGCAGATCAGGCTCAGGGCCAGAGCGAGACACCCAGTTCCAGCCAGCACCTATTCTTTCTCCTCAGAAAAAGGAAAACCAGACACACCAGTGTCTAATAGAACCCCAGTTTGGAAAACAAGGCCACTGGCATTCTTTGGTAAACCCAGGCTGAAAACTTACCCCAGGATGTGTGATCTTCCAAAAATCTGCCAGCCCCTGTAGTCTTCAAACTTCTTGCATGACCACAGCCACATGAAGAATGAAATGAAACCCCATGGAAATCTTTGACATTTCTACTATTATGCAATGTTTGGGTGAAAAAAAAATTTGCTGAAATTCTCCTTCCCTTCCAGAGTAAGTTTAGAAAAACTATTTCTAGCTTTTTTTAATTACACGTTTCACCATTAAAAAGAAACCGTCCATAAATTAAAGGAACCACTAGCCAGGGCTTATGTAACCCATTTAGAGTGGGAAATTGGTAACACTTGGGAGCAAAGTCTGTTCCTGTGATTTCTGGAGTCTAGACCATTCATTTGATGTGTGCAAACATCACAAAAATGGTTTATTTAATATTTGCATTAACTAATTTATACCAAAAAAGAGTTAGTCATTAAAAAGGGCATCTGTGTCCTATAGAATCTAAAAGAAACACTTCCATAGATGGCCAGTGATCCCAGGGATAGCTCATCACTGCTTCCAACAGTCTCCCACGTCAGAGATTTACTTTATCCAATTGCACTCTTAATTTTCTTGTTTTTAGGAGTGTTTATGGCTCTATTACATTTTTGTAGAAAATTGCTGTAGTGTGTTTGTACTCACAATTATTGATGCTTTCCCTGTGGAGAATATTCAGTGTTCAATCCTGCCTCTCCTCCTGGTCCTGCTCCTGGGGCTGCCCTCGTGCAGAGCCACTCATGGATTCAAATGTGCAAGGGATGAGAACATGCCCAGAAGAGCTGCTCCTAATGCTGCTGCACCCCTGCTCTTCCCAGTCTGTGTTCAGTGACAATTCCCTGCTCATTCCCAGCAGGGGCTGCCAGCAGCAATGACCACTCCTGTTAAACCAAAGCTGGCTCTAGAAAGAATTTAACACAGCAGCTCTGATCACCTCTTGGAGATGCATTTCCCACCCACAGGCACAACCTCCCTGCATCCTGACAATCCCCACACATCTGGGACTGCCCATGCCAGGACTAACCAGTTGCACCATACAGGGATGAAGTAAAGAAGTTGCATAAAATTTATTTTTTCCACCTTGTTTTACAACATTCCCTTTGAAGGTCTTACACATCTGCGACATGTAACTCCACAGAACAATAAATAATTGGCATTCATGTTTCTCTTGACTCAGGATATTTACAGGTTGTTTAGCTGGATGACAGGTACAAAACATCGGCATCACAGTAAATACCAGTTTGACACCAGAATCCATTTCCCCATTAAAAATTAAATTAACTTAACACTGAGTTTTTAAACAATTTTAACAATGAAAACCGTTCTCAAAGGCATATAAGTACACAAGTTGTCATAGGCAGTAGTAATGGACCATATTGGCAAAGCTGTGAACCACAGGATTTCATGCAAATCATAGAGTTTAACACTTATGAAATAACTAATAATAAATAAAGAGCCCATCGTGCTGAAATGGGCCCCAGACAGTGTGGGACGAGCCCAGTGGCACAGGAGCAGCTCAGGACGCTGAGCTGCACAAGGCAGGGCTCACATCCCTGCTGGGGCAGAGCTCTGCTGTGCAAACCAGGGCCCCGTGGGGCAGCAGAGCTGCAGCAGCTTTCCCCCACAGAAAGCCCAGAGCAGCTGCAGGGATTCCTGACCTGGGGCTCCCTGACAAAGCCAGCTCCCCCCAGCAGCACTCCCAGGCAGCTCCAGAGGCCCAGGCTGTCCTGGGCTGGGCTGGGACGGCTCTGGGAGCACAGGAGAACACCCAGCACACAGTGCTCACCCCAAGGGACACCAGGGACGGTCCTGAGCACCCCTCACCTCAAACAGCCCTGATCAGACCCTGCACAGTCTGTGGGACACGGAATGTTGGGTTTCCACCGCCCCACGAGCTGAGCTGAACAAATGTCTGCAGAGGTGAACAGGACAAGCTCTGCAGAGGTGAGGGGATGGGGAGGGTGTGACACACCTGGAATTGCTGCAGAGTGTGCCACAAAACCTCACCCTCAGCAGCTCAGCACGGTGAGACTGCACTGGCAGCCAGGGGCAGCACCTGGGCAGCCCAAAGCACACAGGTCACACATGAACTGCTACAGCACATAACCCACACAGAAAGGAATAGGAAGAACACTAAGGCCACGAACAAGATACTGCACAGAAGAATAAAATAATGCTTCACTCCCCAAAAGTACAAATTATGAGCATACTAGAGGAAAAGATGAAATTTCAAGCAGAGAATCCATTTATTTTAATGTACAGTAAATAGGAACATGTGTATTAAATTTTGCTTTTAAAAACATTTTTAAATAACTTATGAGAAATGGATTGCAAACATAAAGTGCTAAACTTAAAAAACAGAAGTGTTCCTCTTTCCTGCTGTTTGTTAGATGGCAGTTTTAGTCTCTGACTGCTTTGAAAAGATGTAGTATATATCCAGGCAGAAATGACTTCTGGATTTACTACCTTGTGCAAAAACACAAACTGCAAAGAACATAATCCACGCCCCAAAACACAGCTCTAGATCACTATCAACTCTACTAAATTGCTACTAAACTTATGATTCAATAAATACAAATGAAATCACAGTTCACTCCCTTTCTTGGTGTAAGCTAATAGTTTGCAAATATGGTCCACTCAGTGTAAACTGTATTGACTTGAGGAAACAGTGAATTCTACCATTTATATGTCTCAAATATTTACACACAGTAGCTTGGCACTGTTGCTGTTGCAGGACATTGAGCTACCAACACACAGGAGAGGGGCAGGGCTGGGCACCAGAGCCCAGGGGGACTGGGCTGCCCAGTCACCACCTGGGGCCAAGAGGAATTCTTGCTTCTTGTACTTAAACTAATGAAAGCAAACTGGATGGGATATTGGGAAGAAATTCTGCCTGGGAGGGAGGTGAGATCCTGGCACAAGCTCCCAGAGCAGCTGTGGCTGCTCCTGGATCCCTGGCAGTGCCCAAGGCCAGGCTGGACAGGGCTGGGAGCACCCTGGGACAGTGGAAGGTGTCCCTGCCATGGCAGGGGTGGCACTGGGTGGGCTTTAAGGTCCCTTCCAACCCAAACCATTCCATGATTCTGTGAAACGCTGTCTGGGGACTCCAGAGCAGTGGCATGGCCAACACTATCCTCTCATGATGAAGACAGCCTTAAGGACCTTTCTGGCAAAACGGCATTAATTAATTAATTCACAGGAGTTTGTGAGCCCAACTGCCAGAGGGGGGCCTGGCTCTGCTCTGGGACAGGAGCTCAGGCCCTGGCCCTGCTCTGAGACAGGAGCTCAGGCTCTGCTCTGGTCTGGGACAGGAGCTCAGGCCCTGGCTCTGCCTTGGGACAGGAGCTCAAGCCTGGGCTCTCTCCCCCTGGGCAGCCAAGGAACAAGGGTCCCAAGCAGTGCCAGCTCCGCCCGTGGTTTCTCTGATGTGGGAAGAAGACAGCAAGCAGCTAATTTAGCACAGACTGAGGAGCCTCAGACAAGGATGGCTGCCTCTTAAAGCCCATCCGTGCTTGATGCACCAGCCCAGCTCTAAAAGGTCCCTGTAAGTCTCTGTCCTACTGAGAAGCCCAAGTATGTGTGGCTCTCCTCATGAAATTATAATGTGGACTAAATAATTATAATAATGACAGAACTCACTGAGTTTAATTTTTGAGAACGAAAAACACATAAATTTGCTCTGCATTCAGCCTAATGCCTTTGTATGAACCCACTCTTGTGATTCAGGTTTGGTTTTTAGAGCCAAGCAAGTGCAAGGCTCCAAAAACTTCCTCTCTGCAGGGAGCATGTCATTAAAACATCCACCTAGGAGTGCCTCTGCTTACTTGCAGCTCATCCTCAAAGTTTCACACTAACAGGAAACAGATTTCATGGAGCTGTGAGGAGTAGCAGCTCTGTGACCTCTCCTTTCAGTCTCCAAGGATTCAAGACACGTCTGCCACATTGTCTGCAGAACAGTACGAGACTCTTCTCACGTTGTCGACACATTTCAAGGATGATCAACTGCAAAGTTCTGTTCCAAAGAGGATTTGCCTTAGTTTAGATAATTTTCTCCTACACAAATAAATACAGAGTGAAACTATTATGTCACTGCTCCTTTTAAGAGGAAGCACGAAAGCTAAACAAAACTGAATTTTCTCGTTTTGAGCTACCACTTTTCTGTCTTTATCAATGGTTGGATACCTCCAAAATCACTGGGGTGACCACATTTTAACGGAAGGAAAATCTCAGACACGCTCAGATTCTCCAGTGTGTGTAGATCCGACAGGCTGGAGCCCCATTATGGAAACAACATGCCATAAATCAGGAATCAGCTGTCAGCAGTGTAGTGCATCACCTACATTAAGGGATTTCCAAGATGTAAAAAGAATGTAACTACTTGAATCAAAAAAGACGAATAACATAAACTTAACAAAAGGTAACACAATGCAAAGGACAGCGTAGACACTTAAAAAATTCACTTCAAATTGTCAAATGTAAATCCCAAGGTCAGGTAGCAGCTTCCACAGACTTTGAACCATGCAAGAGAAACCCATTGCCATCGCAGTTCCATGCATTTGACCCCAGTTAAGTAGAACAAAAGTGCCAAGAACCGGATGAACTCAGAGCCTCCACCCTCCAAACAGTCCCTTGTGGTGTTGGGGTCCCGTCCAGGGCAGTCTGGAAGTGCCTCACCACAGCAGCAGGTATCAGAGATCACCACGGGGCCCTGAGGGACAGGACTGTTCATTGGGGAGCAGCCGGGGTGTCTCGGGGCCCTGGGCAATGCCTGTCTCTGTGTGCCAGCAGCAGCGGCCCTAGGACGTGAGCTTCGAGTAGCTGGGGGGAGAAAACCTCCGTCTCAGGTACTTGAGGACGTAGAGGGGCAGGCAGCTCACCAGGGTGATGACAGTGACCTTCCACAGGAACGACAAGGTGGCAATGAAGTAAACATCTGTGTGGAGAAAGGAGCACGGAGTCAAAGCCACAGGGAGATCCTTCTGGGAAGGGGTGTGGAAATGCAGCTCAATACCCCACTGCTTCCTTCTGCCTGTGGGACGGGGCTGGACCCAGATCATCTTTAAGCTCCCTTCCAACCCAGGCCATTCTAAGAATTTCACAATTCTTAAAGCTGCCCCACCTCCAAGATCAAAGCTCATAGGATACCTGGCTCCTCACTCCTCTGCCCTGCTCTTCCCCAGAAGATGCAGAGATGTGCTGAGCAGTGGGGTGTAAGGAATGTGGCTCTCACAGGTAACTGCCCTCCCAAACCCCACCCGGAGCAGGGACATCCTCCTGGCACTGCCAAGCACTGAGTGTCCTCCTGCTCTGGGAGCTGCCCCTGCTGCCTGGCTGAGCCCAGCAAACACAGCTCCTGACCCAAAACATCTCAGAACCTTTACAAAAAGAGCTAAAGCATCGTTCAAAATGGAACTGGAATAACCACATGCAAGAGACAGATCCAGCCAGGGGTAGTTATCCCTGTTGTCTTCAGTTAGGAAAGATCTTTATGGAAGAAGCAGTGACATCTTGTGGCTCCTGAATGAACACTGAACAAGCCCATGGGTCTGATATTGGCAACTCGACAGTTACTGGGGGAATCTGGAACTCCTCACCCTTCTTCCTCTAGCCAGGGAACAGAATTAGCTCTGCTTCAGGCAACTAAAACACCAACAACCAAACCCGTAAGAGAATGGTCCCAGTGAACAGATACAATAAGGTAAGTTTTAGGAGGCAGCTCCTTCTCCCAGTTTAAAAGACCAAATCTTTCAATCCAACAGCAGAGACTTCAACCTTTCATGTCAAATTCCCACATGGAAATAAAGGTCACTGCTACATGAGAGAGCTGACATGTGCTGGAGCTCAAAGAATGGATGAGATTCATTGGGTATCAGCACTCCCTCCTGACCACCTTTACCTTCTCTAGCATTTTGCTGTGGGAAGAACCCATAAAATATCTTCCAAATGCCTTCAAATCCCACAGAGCTTACTGTGGCACCACTGTCACTGTGCCTGCTGTTGGCCCCACCAAGAGCCTTCTGCTCAGCTCAGTCCTGTTACCATCCAGGCCATGAACTGAGTGGAGGAGAGCGTGAAACCTCACCAATGAACTCGTGCAAGAAGACCAGGGAAGCGATGTAGCAGGAGAGGCTGAGCAGCTCAGCCACGATCATCAGCCAGTGCCACGTCTGGATGGTCAGTGCCACCATCAGCAGCTCGGTGAGGATCAGGGACGTGAAGGAAATGGCAACAATGTGCACAAATTCGGATTCAAAGAGGAGGAGAGCTCCATACATGATGATGCTACCTGCAAGGGAATGGAACTATTTCAGTCAAACACCAGGCTCAGCTCTCAAACCCACAGTTAGGTCCTGGAAAGGCTGAAACAATCCTATCTTGAGGCTGTTTTTCATGAAACCTGATGAATGTAATGACAACAAATCAGTTACTATTTAGGAGACAGAACTGATGAGAAGGCAGGGAAAAGTTACAGCAGAGGTACCCAAAGTTTTCTAACAGTCTATCATGTTCATAGACACATGGAGATAGGAAATTAATACATGCTGTTTTGGCAACTGGAGATCTCTAACATCATGAAACCCTATTCTCCCACAAAAGCACTTGGTCACTACTCAGAAGCTAAAAGATATCAAATTCTTCTATATCCTACCACACTGCCTCATGCCAAGAGGCAGCCAAGTGTTGAAAAGCTCAGTGGATACAAGTGAGGCTCAATTTGCGCTGCCTGAGCTGAGATCTCTCCCCTTTACACCTCCCCTAAGAGGATCCCATTAAAGCCCTGCTAACGAGGCATTGTTTGTGCTCCGATGCTGCCTGGCCAGGGCTGTGCAGGCCACCTGCACAAATAACTCATGTGAGCAGCATGAGTAATCCACACCAACATCCATCACTCGGCCGCCTCCGGAAGGGAAAACCTGTGAGGGAACCCAGCTCCAGCCACAGAGTTCAAACCCAGCTGTGAACTTTCCAAACTTTTGGGCTGCTCAAGTTTTGGTCGGGCTCATCTCTGCTAGCAACTGGCCCCGTTGTTTGGCCGCTGTTTGCTGGTTCTTGAGCACAGCACTGGTGAAGTCACTTTAACCAAAGCCTGTAACCAGAGAGGGCTCTTAGCTCAAGGAGCAATCTTTCCCCCCATGCATCACCCCCTGGCTGCAGCCTTCCACCACTTGGGAGTGTTCTCTCCATGCCTTGGCTTTGCCATTGTGTTACTCAGCATCCCAAGCCCTTGATCCCTGTTGTAGGATGCCTGTGATAGATTTCAGAAAATAAAGCTAATGGAGATTTTACACTCCTAGATTCACTCCCTCCTGAGGATGGCAACATTAATTACATCTGTAAGAATTACCTGCTTCTTTTGACTCCTTATTCTCACTCTTGTTGATAAAGAGAAAACAGGGAATTTTGCCACTTCAGCTTTTAGCTCCACATTATTGACCTATTTTCTACAACTCCCTGATTAATACCTATAGAGACCATTTGAATTTGAGGGCACTTGATTTTAGAAAAAGACAAAATGAAAGAAAATATCTTCTTAGATACATACCCAAATTACTACATCCACTGTTGAAATGCATTTTAATTAAGGCATTTACTTAATTGCTTTAGCAGCCTAATTAGAGTGTATGAGATATGATCAGGAACGTGAGTTCGGCTGTGACCCTGAATCACAGATACCTGTGAAGCAACCAGAACTCTTGGCACTTCCATTTTTGGATAAAATACAGAAGGCTACAGAGGCTGCATCTTCCGTGTTGACAAAAAACTATAAAATCCATAGATTGGAGAACTTCTCCCAAAAGAAGGGGAGGGAGAGTAATGAGCTCTGCTTTATTATATATATATGAGAGGGGTAACTACAGCACTGCAAGGAGCTTGCACAGAGTGACAGTGGATGGCTCAGATAGGAAGAGGCACAATGGTTTGAATTTTGCATCACAGCATTGACCAATTACTGCCAATATTTGGGTTTAGATAATTTTTTCCTTTGGTAACACTACCGACATTTTCCGAGACGAAAAAATATATATTCATCACCGCAAGGATGCTTTGGGAAATTCATTTCATGGCTTACTTGACTTCTGCAATACCAAAACTCAGATAGCCACACACACTACAACATCTAAAGGCACAAGCAGAAGTTGATTTCTTACCTTGATAAATGCTTATCAAGACCCAGATTAAAAATGTTTTGTATGACAACGGTCGTCCCTGGGTGGGGGAAAAAAAAGACAAAGCTCCATTGGGGTTTTCTTTTATGAAAATTCACTTATTGATCAACTTAGAAATCAATAAAAGAACTGGTAGGTGCTTTGGAAAAAATAAAAGAAAATAAAACAAATCAAGCAATGCTGAGGTAGTGTCCCTTTATTCTCATTTTTCTGTATGCATGGAGGGGCTGTGGTAGCTCAGGGCTCCCCAGCACAACCTGGCCCTCAGTGCACACACAATTAATCCAGTGCAAAGATGCCTCAGGAGTTGAATCACCATGAAATAGAAGATGTGTGTATGCACACCGATGTGAATACATTTAATACTGTATTTCTAGACACACACAAATCACCCTCATATTGAAGGCAGATAGATTTTAAAAACCCATCTCCAGCCAACACAGCTATACCAGCACAAAACCCCCTATGTTTAGACCAGGCCTAAGGATGGTTGAAGAATTAGTGGTTTATGACATAAGAGACAACATCCAAGTGAAACCAGATGGAGACTTATTGAGGCTCTGGAAAAACAGGCAGTGCTTCTCAGAGTATCTGTTTAACAGCAATCCTTGAGGGAAAGGAGCTGGGGAAGACTCAGTCCACCCTCTCCTCCAACTAAGAAAGATGTTCCCAGGCTGCATACCCCAGTTATTCAAAACATTTTCCAGGGAGGAAGAAAAAAATAATTAAAAAGGAACCTAAGGCAAGATCTACCTTCCTCATATTTCTATGGTAAACATAAAATAAAGTTTTCTTTGTTTAAGGAGAGGGGCCTGACATAGATGCTAAAGCTACAAAAATGGCACAGCAAGCAAACCTTTAGATCATGCTGCAGTCAAATTTCTACTGCAGAAACTCTGGGATAAGCCCCTGCCTCCATCAAATGAGCATATCCCTTCCCCTCTTCCCTTTTCTGGCCTCAGGACAGTGCCAAATCCCCAACAATTTCTCTTTTCCCTTTATTATGGAACAAATTGGTAATATTAAATCCCCAGAATTTCCCACAGAATGGAACTTCTACTTGCCCAGCCGTTTTTAATAAATTGCATTTCATGCAGCATTCAATAAACAACTGCCAGAAATTCTGGTTCTATATGTGGATTCAAATTTGACTTTAACACAATTTTGCCTGAAAAAGTTCTGGATCTCCTGGCAATATATTTGACTTTACACATTTACAGTTTCAAATCAAGATGAGGATCTTGCCTTAAAGCAAAACACACAGACAAGAATCTCACACACCTTAAGAAGATCTTTGTAGAGCTCTGGGTACAACATTGCAACTTCAGATTTCACATCCTTGTCCAGGACAAGAGAAAACACAGGAAACATGGTGTAAATTGTGGAGTACCTGGGAAGAAGGCAGGAAATCAGTAAATTATCTCAGGTAGACATGAGCAAACAAATGCTAGGCTCCAGAAAGGAAATACCATATTCTTTAAGTAGCCAATAATGTACACATTATAAAAACTAGCAAATGGAGCACACCAGAGTTTTGCAGGTAGGGAAAAGCCATCAGGATTGGCTTTTTGAGTGAGTTTTGATCAGGAACACTCAGACAAAAGTGACTGGTTCAAATATTGCCGTGGGTTCTTATGGAGCCAAGGATTGACCTGCGCCCATCCAAAGTCTGCTCTAGAGCTCAGGTGTGATTCTGTTTGCATCAGAAGGCAATGGAGATGAATTTGCTGGTTTTTAAATTATGTACTTGAAAATATAAGAAGCCATGCTGGGATTACAGCTGCAATGCCCTGTTTTAGAGAGTTTTTGGGCAGGAACTAAGGTTGGGTTGTCTCTCTTCCTGGCACTGCCTCTCACTGCTGTGCAGACACCAGCCCAGAACAGCTGCCCCTCTGCTTTTACTGGGACCAAGAGAACATTCCTGGAGGATGGGCTGCTTCACAAACATGACAAACCATCCTGCTGGAAAGGTTTGTCTGCACTGAAGGGGACAAGGCTCGCACCCAGCTCCTGAAGCAGAGTGGAGATGTGCATGGCTTGCATGTTCATCAGCCCAAAAGTGTTCACTGTGCAGAGGTTCTCCTCATTACCAGTAAAAATGAGCTCTTACCCAATGATGAGGAAGCCTTGGTAGAGAGGAACTGATGCAAAGTAAAACACTGATGAGAAAACAGCCTAGAAAAGAAATGAGCTTTTTAGGCACTGAGATACTGCAGTAAAAGTAACAGCCTAAAAATACACTGTTCAAACTGGAACATTCTTGCAGTAGGTTCTCCCAACTCCTGAAATAATGACAGACTAATGGAACATCAACCTCTTCTATTCCTTTGGAGCAGTTGCTGGTATTTGTCCAACACCAGGAATTTTCTCATGTGCTTTCATATCAAAGTAACAATTTCAAGTCCTAACCCATGAAAATTTTCAGGAGAAGAAATAGCAGCATAGCAAATGAGACACAGGACCTTTCCTTCATGATTTGGCTTCTCCACCTCTTTTGGAAAGCCCCTCCTGGCAGCCCCTTTACCTGCATGGTGCTGATGCAGAGGCTCCTGTGGATCACAAACTGGCTGAGGGCTGCAGACCTCTTGTAGCTGTTCCTTCCATGGACCATGAGCAAACGGCCCAGGTGCTTGAACTGAGTGATGGAGAAATCAGCTGCCAGTGATGCCTGCTTCCCTTCCTGGGAACAAGGGCAAGGAAAGGCACAGTGAGATCATTCAGCACTGGAAACAAAGAATATTGTGTTATTATTATTGAGTTATCACTGACAGAATTTCCAGGAATATTTGCACTATGCTAGGTGAGGGAGAGCATTGCCTCAGTACTTCTCCTTCCACTGTGGGTTTTAAGCAAGGAGCAAAAATATGAGGAGAATTCCCATTTGAACCTTGGCCTCCAATTCTAAGCAGCTCTGGATTCTGATTCACAACACACATGTTAACGTGACACTCCTATCAAGTCAGTGCTGAACAAATTCTCAGTCTCAAAAGTTCACACAATTTTGGCTCGCTGCAAGGAGAGTGTCTGCTGCTGCCAATCCAGTCCTGCAGCTCCACACAGCCCCAGGTGCAGGAATCAGAGCTCCAACCCAGAGTTTGTTTTGCAAACTAATGTGAGCAGTTTTTAATTGTGCATGTGGGGTATATCTTATCAGTGTAATTATAACTCCAGCACCTGGAGCATCAAAAACCCCCAAAACTAACCATGAGAGAACAAATTCAGGGATTCTGTCAAGAACCAAATAATGAACTTTAACTCCCTTTACCGGTAGTCTCCTTTACAGCCAAATTATTTCTCATTATAGGGCTACTGGTCTGATGATGATTCTTGTGGGAGCTTGTTCCCTTTCTTGCACAAATATCTGAGGATTCATTTAAGAGTTGCCTGAAAACTGGCCACAGAAATTCTCATTAAAGATGAGGTAATCTCACCTTTCCTTCAACTCCAACACCACAGTCAGCCTCCTGAATCATGCTAACATCATTCCCTCCATCACCTGCAGGGCAGAGCACAAACAAAACTGGGAGTTAAGCAACAGGGGCAACCTGCAACCCCACCAAAGTCATCTGCACCACACTGGAATATTATAACACTTAACCCAGTCAACAAAAGCAAGATTTTAAACAGAAATCATGAATTCAAGCTCTTAAGTTTTGTTTTAATGGAGCCCCAGATCAGTGATTGATGTATCTCAGTCCCAGATGGTACCATTACATCTCCAATGCTGAAAGCAAGTGGCACCATTACATCTACAATGCTGAAACACAGCTCAGATTAACAGTGGCACTTCACCTGATCAGGTTCAAGCTCTGCTTTGCAGAGATGCCACCTGAAAGGGTGACGAGGAGTTTGGTATTGAATTTCCACACGCAAGATTTCGATCATTTTCTCTGTGACCCCACAGAACCACCACTCCCTAAATCAACCATCTCCAGGGGTGTGAGATGAGTGAGAGTTCACCCAGAGAGGAGATTCCCGTGCGCGCGGCCCTGCTGTGACTCACCCACGGCACAGGTGAGCTTGCCCGTCCTCTCCTGCAGCAGCCGCACGATCTGCGCCTTCTGCGTGGGGGCGCAGCGGCAGCACACCACGGCAGGGCACTGGCACGCCAGCTCCATGAACTCGCACTCGTAGTACTTGAGGCACACCTGGGTACACGCAGCACACACTGGGTTACACCTGCTCTGCGGGCACCAGCCTCTCCCCAGCCCACCCTACTGCTGCCTTGAGAGGCTACCTAGAACAGAGCCTAGACAGCAGGGATTTAATAAACTAAACTATAAATAAACTAAATAAACTATTTCAATAAATACTCTAATAATGTAGGGATTTATTAAAAGGCCTTCAAAGGACACACCTTGGGTAGCACAAGAGCCTGGCCATGGCTCTGCCCAAGATGGACCCTGAGTCACAACTTTTCAAACTTTGATAAGTTTTGATCCATTTCCATATTGTGATTAATTGTCTAATTCCAGCTCCAGGTTAAGCAGTCCCATCCTCCCAGATTACTCTTCTCAATTCCCTGCTGTTTACACTTTTTGGGCCTGAAGCTGCATTGGCTTTGGGGCTGGAAAAGGATTGTTTTGTGTGACTGAGCTGTGAGGCTAGCATATAAACTGCATATAGACTGGCTAGCACTTTATATGCAGTTCAGAGTTACACACCATGCAGTGCAGAATCTGGAAAATATGAAAGCTGACACTTGGGGCATCAGTACCTCCAGTGAGTCCCCCGAGATGACCAGGGCACAGTCGTGCTTGCGGCGGAAGGCGTTCAGCTCCAGGTGGGCTTCTCCTCGGTTTGTCACCTGGGGGAGGATGGAACTGAGCAAGGTGTGCTCCACTGGGGCGAGAAAACAGCAAAGGGCCCCATAGGGATCAAAAGTGACACAGCCAGGACAGGCAGCACACTGAGTCAGGGCAGCAGTCACAGAAATGAAAAGTCAGGGTAGAAAGTTGGGGCAAAAGAATAAAAATACCCTGCTGGAAAACAATTGTGATCTCACAGCCCTCCCGTCCCAGAGCCTGGGCCCCTTGAGGCAGGGCCTGTGGGTGTCACTCACTAGTCTGAATATATGGATGTCCTGGGTCCGTGTCACCAGATGAGCGTTCTTGGCCGTACACGTGGCTGTCTCCAGCTTATCCCCTGTCAGCATCCACACCTAAAATCCAAACATTTCATGTGTTAAGTGAAGCTCAACAACCACGTCTGCAGGACCTCTGCAAGTACCATCTGCCCCTTCAGGTTTATAAAAGGACTGTTAAAATACACGTACAAATTATTCTTCTAAAAACCCCTATTTTAAAACACGCAAGAAAATTCTCACAGGCGGAAGAAAGCAAAGCTCTTACAGAGGCTGAGACACAAAGGAAGTTACAAACTCTGGGTAACATTTTTCCCACCTGCAATATTTCAAGATTCTGCTGATAAACCCATGAAATGCAAGTAAAAAAATGTGTATTTGTGTGTTAATGTGTCCCTCCCCGGCCATTTCTCAACCGGGCCCTGCTGCAGAAAGATCCCTCCTGGCCCAGCCTGAAATGTGGATGATGCAACTGGGGTTAGCTCAGTGCTGATGTGTACGTCTGGAACACACTAACTTGCTTGAGGGTTTTTTTATTTTTTTTTTTTTTAAATCTACACTGCTCCTTTTATTTTGTGCTGGTGAGGGGAGGGAGTTAGAAAGCAATGTCAGCAGCAATGGCTGGGAATTCCTTCTCCAGTGTAAATATATCACAGTGAGTTTGGTTTTTTCCACTGGTGTTTTTATTCTTTTAAGACACTGCCCAAGAATATTTAATGAAAAATACAAAAACCTTAAGAAAATCCCAAAACATCAACAAAAAAACCTACACAAAGACTCATTCATTTGTTAAATAATCTGAGGTTGGAAAGAGATTTGATCCTAACAAGACAGTCATGAACTGCAAGACCTCCTCCACTCTGGATTTACTCCTCACATGCAATGCCCTGAAGAACACTGCAGTGCAAGGGGTGCTCAGCACATCCCACACCTCCAGCTCCAGCCAAGGTGAGGAGAAAGGGAAGCAGGAAAACTCTTTGGAGTGCTGGGCCAGGACTCCAACATCACTGAGGAGCTCTGATTCCCCTGGTCTCACCTCTCTGCTGAAGTCTCTGTTGTTTACAGGGGTGGCCCCAAACAAAAAGCACTTTTGGAAGTTCATCCCAAGTATTGAATTCCCTGTCCTACCTCAGCCCCCAACACACAGCCCTGCTTTGCATTCACAGCACAGCTTTGGATTTTTGCTCACTTTGCAACTTAAAGCAGAGAAACCACAACCAGGACCTTTCACCTACTTTGCTTACCCAAATCTGAATACTTAATCCACTTTTTTCCCCCTTTTGCAAGCCTGACAAATTTTTCAGAGAGAGAACCTACACAGGCACCACAGCAGCTCCCTCACAGCTGGGCTGTAGGTGTGGAGTCACAGATGCCCAGAAAGCTGGAAAAAAAAATTCCAGTCCCTGATTCTCTTGGCTCAGACTCCCCTCTAGTGGCTACTGAAATGTGGATATCCACAGCTCCAAACCCAGCACAGGGGTTCATGCAGCACAAAGCAAACACAGCCCAAACCTGCCTTGTTTCATGCAACTCCCTGAAAGAAGAACTGCCCCTAAATCTCCTGTTGGACCCTCCTTGTGCCCACCCCATTCCTTTCTGTGCAGGAAGAGATGAAAAGCACCAGAGGTGCCACACTCATGTGTTAAGATTTACCACCTGCAGCACGTTCTGTTCCCACAGTGATGTTTAAAACCCTCATAGGGCCCCCCAGCATGTAATGCACTGCCCGTGGGACAGTGCCACGCGCTCCAGAGGGTCTCAGTGCCCCTGCTGGAGCAGCCCTGGGCCAGGCAGACCTTAATGCCAGCGTTCCTCAGCGTCTCCAGCGTGGGCCTGACGTCCGTCTGCAGCTGGTCCTCCACCCCAGTGAGACACAGCAGCTCCATCTCCATCTCCAGGCTCTCGATGACCGTGGCCACCTTCAGGGAGCGGTCGTGGACACTCAGCTTGGCCTGGACATAGCGTGCCTGGGGACACAGTTGCCTGGGTTATATTCTGGTTATTCAGGATTCAGGAACTGCTTTGGAGGGTCTTCCTGGGATAAACACTTCATACCTATCACTTGAAAAGCAACTTTGATAAAAAGAATATCAAGACACTTCAGAACAGCAATTCTAGCAGAGAGTTGGGAGGTGAGAAGGCAGCATTATCACAAGAGTTTTGTGAGAATCACTCCAGTGACTGTTTAAAAACAAATAAAAACTTACTTCAAAGTCTTGGTACTGCTCTTCTGTCAGAGACTTCTTGGCCACGACAAGAACCCTGAGGCCTTCCCGAGCCATGTTACCACACTGCAAAGAAGGATCACATTGTAAACCATAAACTGCACTGAAATGATTTATGCACAGCAGCGTGGAGATGGCAGTGTAAGATAGCAGGTTAAGAAAATAACCATCCCATTTGAGCAACCCCAGTGAGTCTGCAATATCTGATAAAGTGCATGATAAACTTGAGAGGAAAGAAGGGAGCTACAGTGGTTTGTGACCTAGTCCAGTGGTCAGGAAGAAAAATGTCCTGACTGATACACCAGGGGGGCAAAACCAACCCCACTGATTGGATTTTCTCTGTGTCTAAGTAAAAAGGGGGTTTGTAGACTTCACATCTTTGGCAACCAACTCCTTAAAATAAGCCAAATATATTATTAAGATATTATTATTATTTCTCTGAACACCGGAGAATCAGTAAGTGAAGCTACTTTTGAGGATGCCCCTGGATCCCTGGAAGTGTCCCAGCCAGGCTGGACAGGGCTTGCAGCAGCCTGGGATAGTGGAAGGTATCCCTGCCCATGGCAAGGGGTGCAATGGGATGAGATTCAAGGTCCCTCCCAACCCAACCCAACCCAACCCATTCTGGGATTCCATGAACTCTGTGCCACCATTACTGCTAACCTGACAAACACACCCCAGCACAAAGCTGCCAAATGTAGTTTTGAAATCAGACCCTTCAGGCCAAAACAGATCCAAACACAGAATCAAGCCCAGGACAAATCTGGTGGGTGTCAGTCAGTTTTGAGCCAAACCCATTTTATTCCCAGGACTTATTCCACATTAACTATGCTGAACTCGCCACTGACACCCTTGTTCCTGTGGGTGTATCTGGCTGAGGACTCATCCAAGGAACTGCCAGGATCAGAACCTTCTGTCTTGCAGCCCTTTCAGCAGTGAGTTGGACATTTGAGCCCTGCTGCAGTGGCCTGGAGCAGAGCAGAGCAGAGCAGCCCCCCGTACCTCCTCCTCCAGCCAGTCGTTGTACTGCACGATGCCAGCCATCACCACGTCTGCCCCCTTCATGTAGAACGTGATCTCTCCTGTGGATTCATCCTGCAGACACAACACAGCACTCACACAGCTGGGGGGCAAAGTGGGCCAGGAATTCTCAGCACAGCAGGCACAGAGCTGTCTGCTCGGGGCAGTGAAGGGCCACCAGCTCAGCTCCTGCTCTGGGGCCAGGAGGAGATGCCCACCCAGCTCCTCCCAGCAGGAATTCCTGCTTTAGACAAGGGGGATCAGCTTTTAACCAGCATCTCCACACAGACAGACCCTGCCCAGACAGCCCTGAGTGCCTGTGCCTCCAGAATAACCTCAAGCCCTCACCTTGAAACCTGACTCCCTGCTTACCTGAACAACAGGACAGATGCACAAAGCTTAGCAGAGTAAAAATCACTGTGATTTACCTGCTCTGTTACACCACATGGAATATGCATAATTAAAGCTCGTGCTTGCCACAGAAAGCTTAGACTGCTGCCTGCCTTATCTGATACAAGGAGTTTATAGGCTGCAAGCAAAGCATATTTACATTACCACAAATTAAAAGGTCCCTTCTAAGCAGGCAGATACGCAAGGAGGCCACAGCTCTGAGTACTACAAGCTAATGGAAACACTGGCAATTTCCTCAAAGGAGACAAAACTATGAGCAAGGAACAAACTGCTCTGTAAACCTTGACAGCCACCAGGGACAGGAGGAAAACAAACTTAAAATGCAAAACCAAAAAGCCCAGGAAGGTCTGAAATAAATAGCTGTGAATGAAGGGACCAAAGAACTTCAGGAATAAGAAAAGCAAAGTGGACACTTCATTCTCTCACCTAATATTTGGGTCAGTCTGTTCCACCGTTACAGAAATTAACTTGGTGGAGGTTCTCACACATGGATAGGTTAAAAGCCCCAGGTTCTGTGGCACTGGCAAAACAGAGTTTAAATCCATAGTAAAAAAAGAAAAATTGGCAAAACGTAGCACCTGATGTGGACACTAAAACTGCAAAGAAATAAAGTGTCTTTGCTGAGGAAATGAAGAAGCAGCCAAGGATAATGAAGCTCCTTTGCTGAATATCTTTGCCAAGCTCACAGAGATATTCACAAGGAAGATGCTCATAACTGAGTCCAAGTGTGGTTTTCAATGTCCTGGAACATCCAGCCCTCACAGAGTGATACACATCCCACATCCCCAGAGGAAAATGGGTGTCACTCTTCCAAAACAACCAGAATCTGTTTAAATAAAACACACCACTTCTGGCAGTAGCCAAAGGTAAAGGTTTATCTATGAAATTATTTGATTAAAGAGTGTCTAACAACATCTCTGTAGGAAGCTGAATAAAGACTGCACTTCCCGTGCTGCAGAGCTGGCTTAAGATAGTTTAGATTTTTTGTCCAATATAAATACTGTATCAGCTATCTCCTTGCATTAGTCACTTCCTCTGCCCGAGTTCAGGAGGAGGTTAGTGCGTTCTCAGATCATGGCAAGATCACTCTATAAATCTGCACACAGATTTGCCAGTTACATTGTTTTGGGGAAGCATCTTTTTCCACCATGGTCTGCCTCTGGCCACAGTTCAAAGGCTCCTTTTCAATTCCAGATATGACAATTGCACTATCTCTGCTCTACAACAAAGATCATTCCACATGGGTAAGGGGAAAAAAACAAAGCAAACGAAGAATGGAAAATATTGTGGTCAAACAAACAGGCCTTCTTCAAAGAGGGAGATAAGTCAGTGCACACTATGGTGAGGAGGCTGCTTGGGTAGAACAGGATTTCTCAGAACTGAAATAATCAGGTACAGAAATGACAGTTGAGTGCAAGGAAACACTCAGATATTGTAAAAATATCCCAAAGCAGGCAGCATCTGCCACTTGTTTTCACTATTAACTATTGCTTTATTGACTGGAAGCTGTGTTGAAGGAGATCATTTCCTAGGGGCACAGCAGACAGGATGTGCAGGGAGATGCTGCCTGCAGGGCCAGCACTGCTGGGCTGGACACAGGAACTGCTCACACTGTCCCCAGGCTGGGCAGGAGGCCTGGCAAAATCCTCACATTCTCTCAAGGGCCTGAAAATTGCAGTTTGTAAGGACAGGCAATCCCTGTGCAGGTGAGCAGGAATGTTTCCCTTTGGGTCTCGCTCACTGCAGTGCTGGGGGCAGCTTCATCTCCCTCCCTGGGGGTTTTTTCTTTGGGATGCTTCATTCTGTTTTTTAAATAGGCAGCACGGTTTAGGAGATGCACTGAAAAGGTGAACACCCTTCAAGCTGTGGATCAAACCAAATGGAGTGCCTACACAATCACAAATAAATGTCTAATTAAAGCAAAATTTACTTAAAAACTATCTATTTATAAATACCTTTTTTAAAATGGAAATTAAAACTCTGCTTGAAGATACGATTTTGGAATATACAGAAATGTGGCAAAGCAATACCCAGGCAGTCAAGGTCTGCTACTCAACCCTAATTCTGCACAAGGCACACACAGAGCTGATTTTAGTGGCTTGGAGCCGCCGAACGGCTACAAAACAAAGACAATTCACAGAGAGGGACCAATGCTCCTTTAAAGGTATTGACAGTCAGGATCTAGGCCTGATGTTGCTCCCACTGACCACAAGTGGGAGTTTTGCTGCTTCTGCCGAAAATACAAATGGCAAAATCAAACAGAGAAATACAAACTAGATGCCTTTTTATTCCTAGAGGGAGGAGAAGAGAAATAATAGGTAATCTAAAAGGAATAAACTTCAAACCAAAGAAGGGGAAAGAAAAAGGAACACTCTTACATTCATAATAAGAAAAATTTCAGGGCATTCACTTCTGTTGAGCATAAAACCACAATTTAATGAAGCTCACCCTGGTTTTGATGGTTTGTCCACCTCTTACACCTTCAATAAAAGAGCATTTCACCAAAAGTTCACACTTGCAATAAAAGCAGTGGGGAGGGAGGTTCTTTAGTCCTCCCTTTTCTAGTAATAATATTTTTATTCTAGGCCATGAAAAGATTGCCCAGAGTGTTCCCATAATTTTCATTATAGAAGTAGTTGATTTGAAGAATTTACTCTTGCTGCACTGCATACACGCTGCACTTGCTGCAGGTATCCCCTGCAGCCCAAGGTGCTTGTGGGAACACTCAGTGCCTGTTCAGTGCACCCTGTGGCTCTCTGAACTCCCAGATTTAGCACAGTGATTACTTTGTACCAGCTCAGCCTCTCATCCCCCTTGCCCTGCCATCCCTGCTCCTGGCCACATGTTCCTTTTCCAGAGCCTTCCAAGTGTTTCCCCTCGTGCTGCCCAGGGAGGGAGAGGATTGCCTTGCCGATAGCCCAGCCCTGGCGGGCTGTCCCACTGTGCTCTGGTGACACCCCAGAGCAGGAGGCCAGCCCAGGTGAGCCCCAGGTGTGGCTGCCTCAGGTGTGGCTGCCCCCAGGTGTGGCTGGCCCCAGGTGCCCGGCACTGGCAGCCCTTACCCGCACGATGATGCCCATGCGCTTGCTCTCGTAGGTGAAGGGGAAGATCTGCAGGATGGTGAAGTTGAGGATGTGCCCCCCTGGGCTCCTCAGCTGCACTGAGGACTGGTCTCTGCCCACCAGGGTCAGGCCCACGCTCTCTGTCCACTGCACCAGGGCCACCTGAGAGGAGAAGGGCGTGGTGAGGGCTCCTGCCACAGCTCCCGAGGGCAGGGCTAGCAGGTGGCTGCAGAGAACTCACCAGTCATTAATTCACCAGTCATTAGCAGTGCTATCAAACACATCCACTGACAAACACAGGTGCTCCTCCATGGCTTTCCCAGTGGCTTTTCCCCCATTTAATCCCCAGTTTTCCTGCCAGGCTTTGGGCAGCCCAGCCCATGTCTGATGCTGCTGTGGCACTGCCCATGTGTCCATGGTCCCCTCCTGCCTTTGACTGCCACATGCCACTGGACACCAGGAATCTCCCCATGGAAAGGGTGCTCAGGCCTTGGCAGGGGCTGCCCAGGGAGGGTTGGAGTGCCCATCCCTGGAGGTGTCGCCGATTCCTGGAGGTGGCACTCAGAGCTCTGGGCTGGGCACAAGGGGGCACTGGGCAGAGTTTGGACACAATGGGCTGGGAGAGCTTTTCCAATCTAAATGATTCCATGATTTCATTCCAAAGGACAGCCCTCAGCATGGGGCAGGCACTGCAATCCTCACCCAGCCCTAGGGTGCCCAAACCTCCATGGGGACATCAGGGAAACCCCTTTACAAACACTTACTTTTGGAAAGAGCCATTTCCCAGCTTGCTGTCTATTAAATTAAGAATTCAAAACAACACATTCAGCCTGGATTTACAATTTCAAAGCCAGAGACACTAATGCAGCACATTAAAAATTCATATTAAAAAAACCCAAACAAAATGAGCTCTGTGGTATTCTCTGTATGTTCAGCAGTAACAGCTCATCAACAAATTTCAGCAATTTTGCAGTGATCAGCAAGACAGCTGAAGGCTGGCTCTGACACTTCTTAGCAGAGAACCCTTCTCCCTAAACATTAAAAAAACCAAAAAACGCCCCCCAAAAAAACCCAGATTGTTCAAGGTTTAACTGAACTGAGGTGGGCATCATTTTGATTGCAGCCTCTATTTCAGGACCTAAAAAACTGAGTTCTCTGCAAGCTTTCACTCAATTGCACCCAAACCAAAGCCTTTATTTTGCTTCCCCTAGAGTGCCCAGCTCAGCTGACACATCCATCTCAGCCTGAGCTTGCTGAGATTTAGCTCCAGAAGCTGTCTGGGCAGTAACAGATGGAGCAGCAGCTGACACAAGCCCATCTATCACTGGCCCCCAGAAAGGATCAAGGGATACTTTCCCTAAACAGACATGAAATACTGGAAGTGTTTTACAGTGACATTTTCAAAGGCACAAGAGTGCTGGGCACATGGTTGCTGTCGACTTGAAGGTTAATTATCCCTTCTGCCTTTCAGGTTCTGCCTCTACTGCCACAAGCGACCACAAATACCTCAGTTAAAAATGGAATTGATTTTGGAAAATCCCATACCAGAGATACAAATGAAATCAGAACCTGTAAATACTTGCACTGCGTTGAGATTTTATTAATTAATTGATACATTTGGGACTAACTGAAGAAGCTTTTGTGAACTTGGCTCCTTTTCATCCAAAAGCTTAAAAGAGAACCCTAAACCAAACTTTTCCGTTCATAAAGTAGTCTTAAATTGTCAGATTAAAAAAAAAAATGTAATTGAGTTGGCTTTGCCTTGAAAGACCTTTAAGTCATTTTGAATCAATATTTGGCTTAACATTAACAAGTTTGTGCAGGCTTACTCCCAAAGATTACGACAAATCAAAGGCTCTTTCAAGCTTATCTTTCTCAAAAGTTTCTTCAAGCCATCCTCAGTGCATTAAAGTGTGCAGTTAGATAATCGTCCTAGAGCAGCCTCCCAGAGCAGAGATGGAGCTTGGCTTTCTAATGCTCTGGTTAATAAATAATTATTGGGAATTATTGCCAGCATGATGCTGCATGACGTTCAGTGTGTGAACAGCCCTGGCTGTTCTGCCTGTGCTGGTGAGCTCCAAATGCCTCGGCTACAAACCTCTGCTCCAGCCTGGTAAAGATCTCCTCTGCACAGACACCTCCTCTCTCCTTCCCTGCCATCCCATACAGCTCTGAAAGCAAAGCCTCATGCAGAGGGGCAAATGGATGGGCAGCACATCGGAGGTGGCACAGGGGACACCAGCACCCATGGCACCAGGGGACACCAGCACCCGTGGCACAGGGGACACCAGCACCCATGGCACCAGGGGACACCAGCACCCATGGCACAGGGGACACCAGCACCCATGGCACCAGAGGACACCAGCACCCATGGCACCAGAGGACACCAGCACCCATGGCACCAGGGGACACCAGCACCCATGGCATCAGGGGACACCAGCACCCATGGCACAGGGGACACCAGCACCCGTGGCACCAGAAGCACTGCCAGCTCTCCTGCCATGTCTGGGCACTGGGCTGGGCTGGGGAGCACATCCCAGCTCCAGGTCAGACAGAACAGGTTTGCTCTGCCCCCTGTAAAACTCAAGGGGGCAGAGCTCTCAGCCACAGCAGAAAGATGAGAAATATTCAAGATGCAAAAGTGTATTTACAGCTTAGAGGAAGGAGAATTACAAGCAGGCTTGAAATCCCTCGAACACCTTAAAGGGAGCCCATGCTCACTGATGAGGGAAAACAATGAAGTCCCTGCCAGCATTTGCAGCTCCAGCCAGGACAGGCCTGATACAGATGTGAGCATTTCAAAGCACAGCAGCCCCAGCAGCCCAGCACAGTACCCTCCAACTCTGCTCTCCCCGACAATTAAATTACCCAAGCCACCACTGAAGTGAGTATCGACTAATAAATTTCATTCTAAAGAGACAAATTGATCCTTGTGTGCCATGAGCTGCTCTGCAGGGCCCCCCCTGGGTTGCCTAGGCAGGCAGACAGCAGGCAGAGACCAATCGATCCCACACCCTTTCATGTCCTGGCAGCTGCCGCCCTTGTCAGGGTTAAAGACTGTTTGCCCAGGAATCCCAGCCCTCTTATCTCTGATCAGATTATATCTATTTCATTTCCCCTGTTAGTTACTGTATGGCTACAACTGACAACTGGCTCGCAGAGCCCCAAGGCTGTAACTGATACCTGAATAAAGATACTTCAAGACTTCTAAATGGCAGCGTGCACAGGAAACAAATTTAGGAAATCCTGCTTTCTGTTACAGGAAATGAATCCTATGCCAACTGGTAGAAATTACCCTTGCTGTTAAAGTAAAGAGAATACAAGTTTTTGTACTCATTTCATAAACTGACCTTCCCTGCCATGGCAATATTTTATTGATATAGGATTTCAAAGGCTGGCTTTAACAGGAGTCCAAAGCCATTCCCCTACAGGGAATGTTATTTAACAGCATTACTCCCTTCTCAAGGGCTCCACTTGTGTAGCTCCTGCATTTTGTACCATCTAGGATGACATACAGAGCACGGCTAAATAATATTTGTATATCCAAGACCTACAGACAAGATTTCCTCGGTGCAGCAAAGCATATCTGATTTCTGAACCTGCTGTAATTCTCTACTTAAGAAAAGAAAAAAGAATTTAAACAATAATCTTGGAAGGATTAGTTATAATGCTATAGTAAAACAAATAAACAATATCCCCTGGGTATTTCAGACAAATTGCTGTGTAAATATTTTAAAGACAGAACAGTATAAAGAGGAAAAGTAAAAGAAAAATCACTGACTTCACCATATACCACAGTATACATGTAAATAAACAGAAATCTGTGCAAAAATAGCCTGTAAATGCTTTAGGAGAAAAAAAAAACTTAGATGCAGATCACAAAAATGACCATCTGGAAATTATTCAGAACTCGTTTCAGTGCAAAGGCAGTTGCTTTCTGTACACTGCCTTGTCAGGGGAGAGCAACCCTGCCCCAGCCACGTGGGACAGGACACCCACACCCTGCCCAGGGAGGAGGTGCTGCTGGCACCTCACTGCAGCCCAGCCATGCAGGGGCACTGCAGAAATGCAGCCTTTGCACAACAAACAGAAGAAAATTAATATATATAAATATATATGAAACAAATGAATTGCCTACTGTGGGAGAAAAACACCATAGGGAAATTCTGAATGTATGTAAATGTGCAAACCAGCTCTGCGCCAGTCTTTCAGCAGCACAACAGCCCCAAAATCCTCACTCAGTTGGGCTTCCAACGAGTGCATTGAATTCCATTTCTCCAGCAATGAGGCAAGCCAGCTTCTCTTGTGATGGCAAAGGTGGGAAGGTTATTAGCAGAGGCAAAGCTGGTTTGGCTGAGGCAATACGTGGAAAAGCCCTTTGAATGTAGTCAAAAGGGTGATTTGATCTCACACTGTCAGTGGGGTTCTCAGGGGAAATCTCAAACTTCAGTGTCTCTCCAGCACAGAGCAAATGTAATTATATATATTGATAGAAAGCAAAATGTGTTACTTTTGTTGCACTAAAAGGTGTATCCAAGAAGCATAACCAATATATGAAACCACATTTTATTCCTCCTGTCTTTGTCACAGAAGGAAACAACACTATAATTATATTTCCCAGATTTTGCAGAGGGTAGCAAACAGCATTTAAACTGTAAGTGCTGAATTGAACGTGATTTCCCAAATGCTCAGTAAAGGTCTCCAGTGAGTGTCTGGAGAGCTCCAAAGCTTCTCCCCACTGTGCCACCTGCACAGCCCTGGCTGCACTGGGAGCTGGCAGAGAATGGCAGGGCACGGCTTTGCTCTCCAATAACCCTGTGCACTTCACTCCCTCCCCAGAACTAACCTGGGCACTGGCTCTGCCCACCTGCACGTGGGATGTGCCATGGTTACAGCGATTCCCAGCTTCTCCCTGGTCTGGAAGGTCACACACCTCGCACAGCTGAGCTGAGGGAGCATTGCAACCCTCTTCCACAAGCTGTCCTCCCCCAAACGAGATAAGATTGCTCATAATTTACCAAACCTGCTCAAAGGGAGTCCCAGAGTCAAAATGAAATATATCTAGGACAAAAGGTGCAGAAACAGGGACAAAATTCTGTGATGCAGAGGCTTACAGAACAGCCAGATACCAGCCTGGAGCTTCAGGCAGAGAGGCAGAACAGCTGAGAGTGCACTGACAGCCTATTCCCAGCTTATCAGAGCAACAAACACATTACAATATTATGCCCTTCACTAACCCTGAGCCCTTCCCCAAGGAACCATGGGGTTTTTGCAGCCAGCGGGGTCACAGGGACATTGTGACTGACCTCGTCGGGGCTGGAGGCCTGGTACACCCTGCAGGAGTCCTCGTAGTGGCGCTCGGCCTCGGCCTGGTCGGTGACGCCGTTGCTCTCGTAGACGGGGGTGACGTTGTGGCACAGCGCGATGGCCTTGACGGCCTCGTGCACGCGGCTGCTCATGCTGCGCCGCACCTTGGTGGCCAGAGACAGCCCCTTCACGGCCGGGGGGTCCTGTGCCTGCTGGGGGACACACAACACGCTCTTACTGAGGGAAAAATTACATTTGGGATCGGCTTGTACGGACTGCGCAGGCCCGTGTCCCCACAGACCACGCACGCCCTTACTGGGGGGAAAAATGACATTTGGGATCAGTTTGTACAGGCCTGTGTCCCCACAGACCAGGCATGCTCCTACTGGGGGGAAAAATGACATTTGGGATCAGTTTGTATAGGTCTGTGTCCCCACTGACCAGGCATGCTCTTACTGGGGGGAAAAATGACATTTGGGATCAGTTTGTGCAGGTCCGTGTCTCCACAGACCAGGCACACTCTTCCCACCCTGCAGCCCCACATTCTCTTCACAGATAAGAGCAAGGCACAATTCTTCCCAAGAATATTTCTGGGTTTTGCATTCTCTGAACCTCAGAGAAAGAAAACACAATTCTTATCATTTGCTATGCCTGTGTTTGGGCCAAAGAGGAACGCAACATGGAGATTGTTTACCCAAAGTCATGGTGTTTTGTTTCCTTGGCCTGTCAGGGCCAAGTGTGTGTGTGGGGACAGTCACGAGATTCTGGGCAGTGTGTGCAGGGTTGAGAGCTTGGCAGATTCAGTTTTAGATGTATAGCATAATACAGTATAATAAAGTAATTAATTAGCTTTCTGATATTGATGGAGTCCTCCTCATCATTCCTCCTTTGTCGGGGCCCTCACAGCATTGCAGTACCACCCCTCACTCAGGCCATTCAGGAGTGTCCCAGAAGTGTACCCTGGGAACACCTCAGTGCTCCTCCTGGAGCATTGCTCCTGATGGGCCCCAAAAGATTGAAGTTTTGGGACGGCACACCAAGAAAAAGCCCCTTAGCTGCAAATCCACCAAAAGGGGACACACCAGCCTCAAAAGACTCAGCGAAACCACTTTTTTACTCCACAAAAGACCAGTGGTTTGGGAAATTTAGAGTCACTTGGGTTTCATGTGCAAGAGAATATAATTGGTGCAAACACAAAACAGATGACTGGTATGGAGCTAGAAAATCTTAATTACATTCATTTATTTTTTAATACTATTTTTAGTATCAGAATAGGAGTCTTCAGATAATTGCACAATTACTAAATTATCCCACTTGAAGAAGGGACACACAGTGATCCAGTTTCCTGCTCTGTTAACCTTTAGTGTCAAGAGGACAAAAGTTTCACTTCCAGGTCAAAGGGCCACAACATGGTAAAAATAAGAGCAAAGAATAAGAACTACAGTTCAAAATGAATCATTGCCAGCAAATGCTTCTCATTATAAGGAATCTCACTTGGTAATTATGAAAGTTTTATGAGACATATATCCATTACCAGGCTAATTCCACATGTTATTTTCCACACTAGTGATTAGGACCCATAAGATCTTCAAATTTAGTATCACTGCCCATCAGCACTGCTGCCAAAATCCAACAGCAAACCCTCAGCTGAAGTGCAGTCACTGCTCACACACTGGACTAGTCAGTCACCCAAAGGGTCCTGACAAATACTGGGCACTTTGGCAAATAATTCATCAGTAGCCAAGTTTTCTCTAGACATTCAGTATAAAATGAAGGCAAATAAAGCTGAAGTCTGAGGGTTTTTTGTTTTTTTTTTTTAATACAGTTCTGTCATTTAAGGGTCTCAACACAAGAGAAGAACTAAATGCTAGAAGAAGAAAGAAAAGAGATAGCTGGATGTTGAAATAAAAGTTATTTTAGACTCAGACCTCAGCAACAGGACCCACTTGCACATGATGTGGAACAACCCACAGAACACAATGAGCAATCATGAGATTATTTATGAATTAAGCATCCAGTGACCTTCAGGCTTTCCCAAAAGCAGCTCATAAGCAGATCCCTACCACATGAATTCCCCACTGGTGCAGTGATGCAGAATTTTGGGCAGAGGGAGCCAGGGAATACAGCTGGTTGTACCTGTGTGTAAATGCTGAATATGTGGCTCTGCACCTCATCCATGGAGTCCAGGCCGTAGGCCACCGTTCCCAGGTGGAGCCTCTTGAAAACCATCTCATTCTGGGTGAGAGTCCCTGGGAAAACAGCACCATGGGGTGGGATCAACACCCCCTGCCCAGCACACCTCCTGTCCCTGCTGTGCCCCCAGCACACAAACCTGAACGTGGGCCAGCAGCTGAACCCATCACTGCAGCACTCCCAGCACAGCCAGGGCTGGCAAAAAACCCAAAATCAACAGACCTGAGGGTTCATTCTCCTGGGAACTGGGGGTGTATAAATAACAGTGAGATTCACCCCACAGTCAATGCCAACAGGAGCTGCAGGCACAGTTCTGGTCCCACTGGAACCAAAAAAATTGGAAGCTACTTCAGTGGGACCAGGATTTTATGTCAGACCAAGCTTTTTATCACAGCTCAGGCCTTTAATTCAAGCTCAGCTTCAAAAGTGTAAGGGCAGCAGCAGACAGCTTCTGCCTATATGAGTTATCTTAACCTGCCTTTGAAAACCAGCTCTAAAAAGTTGATTTTAATTTTATTTTTACCCTCAGCTTTGTTGTAATAGTGTGCTTTAAGTATTCCTTCAAGTAGTATAATATTCCTGTCCTACCTTAATTATAACATATTCAGAACAAAAAAAAGCACAACTTTTTTTTCAAAACCTGATTAAATCATATCGTCAAAGTAACAGGAAATGCATATTTCTTCCAGTCCAAAGAAATCTCACATTATCCTCTTTTCCTGGCCAAAAACATAACAGAATCCAAACAACATGCCATGACTCAAAGCTGTATTTTCTGCACCAGTACCTGTTTTGTCTGTAAGCAAATAGGAAATCCTCCCCAGCTGCTCAGGGATGGTGCTGGACCGAACCACAGTGCCAGGGATTTTGGAATCTCTGCGGATCACCCAGCTGTACACAATCTTCCCCATGTCCAGATTCACACGTAAACTGCACAGGAGGAAAGAGAAAAAGGAAAATAAAAATTATCACCAGGTAAACTTTGGAAAAAATCTTTGTGAATTGCCACAGTGCAATGAAAGGACAACGAGTTCCACAGTGAACCTGAGCGCCAAAGGAGAGTTTCAGGAGTTTGTTGAAAGCTAGTGCTCTGGTGCCAATGTAATTACATACACTGTCATTCAAAGACAGAGGCAAAATTGAATGAGAAGAGCAGATATGATCTGAGGGGAAGGTGGACAGAGTAAGGACAGTGATGGATACCAGAGAGCAGATTAAAAATGGAACTGAAATGAATCCCAGTCCTGCACCCAAAGCTACTAATCTACTTTCTAACACAGTACAATTTAATACCAAAGTTTCATTGCCCTCTAAATGCATTCCCCTACATTCTGTATAAAATACCCTCCTTTTCCATTTTTTACTCTGTTCTAATCACAGTAACCAAGTATTTCAAACACTGAGAGAAGGGAACTTAAATGCCTAATGCACAGTCTGAGCCAGTGAATGGGTTAATAAATTGAACAAATTCAGCAGAAACTACAAAGCAATTCTTATGTTTGAGCTTCATTTCTACTTCTGGCCTGGCTGAGCTGTGCAATGAGGAACAGTAAGAGCTCAGGTGCCCGAGCAGGCAGTGCTGTGCTGGGAGCTGTCCCCTCACCTGATGGGAATGATGTTTGAGAACAGCAGCAGGAACCTGATGATCTGCAGGTACCAACGGCCTGCAAAGTGCTGGAGGGCCACCATGACCAGGGACACCACCACCAGAGCCCCAAACAGGATCTTGGTGAGGCAGTTCACCTCCAAATCAAAGAGGCCAATCTAGAAGAGCAGGAGACAGATTTCAGGCACACCGATGAAGGTGTCAGCTCAGTGCAATATTCACACAGGAAGTGAGCTGCCACTCCATCCAAAGAGCCATTCCCACTAGTCAGCTTCTCTTCTTTCAAAACACTACAAACATATTGAAATTTATAATCAATACTCTTGCCAGCTTATTACGTGAGATTTCCATCCCTCAGAAGCTCAGCAGAGGATGCAGAGGTGTGAGAGGGCTCATGCTGCCAAAAGCTGCATAAACACCCCTGCACTGTGTCTTAGCTGTGCTACAATGGAAGAAATGCGGCAAAATAAAGCTTTTCTATTCTAACAGGGACTGTCTCATTATAAACATACAAAACATTGTTTTACAACCTTAAAAAAAAGTCATGACATATGCATAATAGGATGAAAAAATCCTACAGAAATCCAGGAGAAATAGCTTCTGTTCTGGTAACTATCTTAAATCACAGGCTGGAAAATATGAGTTATTCCTATTAGATTGTCCCTAGAGCGTGTATATAGAGTATTTAGAAGGATCTCCTTGTAAAAAAATGATCTGTTTCTGCCCCTTGTTATTTATTACAAACCTGTTTCTTCAGCATACCTTACTTCTGGGGTTGGAGGTGTTCATCACACTGCGCAGCTCCCTGCCCGTGTAGAGGACAACTCCCACCACAGTACCTGCACACACAGAGGTTTTCTCCATAAAAACACTCCTCAGGTGGAGAGCACTTTCAGCAGGCTAATTTCAGAAGCAAGCAGAAATTCAAAAAGCTGGAATCTGCAACGCCACACCTATGCAAACACAGACTGGAACAGGAGACATCCTCGCAGGCAGTAATTCAGCCTCAGGGTTGAACTTGATGCTGCATCACAGAGTCCATCAGCTCATGGGAAGAGCAGCCAGCTCTGCTCTACCTTCCCTGACCCCCTTTTGATCCACTTGTCTCTCCAGACTATAAATTAAAGTTGGTGGTGATGGAGGATTTCTTGGATTTCCTCCCACCACTTGGAATTCCACTTTGTTGCTGCCTTCCACCAAACCTTCATTGTGTATCCAAATTAAACCAGCTCTGGGCTAGGGGTATTTACTGGCAAAGGTTGAAACAATCAGAACAAATCTAATTAATTCCAGAGCTTAACAACAGAATTACCTTATTTTAAAATCTACAATTTGCTTAAAGTGTTATCTAAATACTGTTCCTACCAAAAGTGAATCATACCAACTCCTACCTTCCTGGAACAGATGGAGCTGCTGGGAGCCCATCAGTGAATTTGAATGCTCTGTCCCACAGTTGCTAAAGAGCTGAGAGCAACCAAGTCCTCAATTTTCTTCTTGCAGAAACATAATTCACCATTAAATACAGGGTTCCTATGGGTTTTCTCTTAAAGACTTTGCAAAGAGCCATGAAGAAAAAGCTGTCTACCATCAACAGTTTAAAGCTGCTATTGCCCAGAGTTAGGAGTCTGTAAAAATGGAGAAAACCAACTCTAAAAAAAGCACTACTGCCAATACATTGCTACTTTATACTCCACTGTTCCCCTGCTCTCACTAATGATCAGTTTTAACAAGCGGCAGGTGACTTATTTTTAAATAAGGCTGATTCAAGAGAGGTGGTTTCTAAAAATATGCTGAGAAACATTCCTTTAAAAAACCACCCCCAAAAACAACAACAAATCCTTGGAGCCAGATGGCAGGTGGTGGTAAGATCATCACAATTCAGATCAGCAGATGGCACAGCTACTCCAAATCCACTGCAAACAGTCAGAGTCAGACCCAGCCCTCCTGCAGCAGATGGAGAAAGACACATTGCTCTGCTTCATCTTACAGGGGCTGCCCCATGAGATGGCACCACAACCCGACAGCAGAAGAAAAATAATATCCACATTTTCTCCTAACAAAAATAACCTACAACATGCTATTTGTTATTACCACAGGAGAAACAAAATCCAGTATTGTATTGGTAAGTCAGTCAAAATGAGAGGAAGCACCTGCCAGGACTAGAAGAAGCTTGAAAACACATTGATCTGTGAAAAAAGAGTGTTTCTAGTTGGTTTATGGCCATTTCAAACAGACTCAATTGCATAAACCCTTTGAAATTCTATTTGCAAATGCACTGTCAAGTCTCTCCCTTTGACAAGTTTAACTCAGGAGCAGGACTCCAGAACTGCACTCTCCTCCAGCTCCTGCCCAGCAAACACACTGGGCAGGAGAGGAACAAGGCTTTTACTTTGACAAGCCTCTACAGGGGGGCATTGATTAATCTCAGGCCTCGGGAGTTTATCGTACATATGAGTCAAAATCTGTCAAAGACTTGATTTTCTTTCCTTTCTTAAGAGTATATAGGACAAACTCAATGGCAGCACTTACCTGGAAATCTTTCATCTCAGCTTCTGTTCCCAGAATCCATTTGACACCATTTCTGTTACAGATTAGGATGTCAATGTGCAGAGCAATTAAGTGCTATTCTGCTCCTAGATGCTAAAGAAGGGCCCCAAAGGCCACTTCACTTCTTTCTCATCTAGGAATGTCCAAGAGGCAATTAGATGTCAGCTCAGCTCCCCAGAGGTGTTAGGACAAGGGGGAAACCTCATTCCAACTGCTAATTTCTCCAACTGACAGAATTATTATTCCATCACAGAAATACCTTTAAAAATTGTTAACATATTCCCTTAAAAACAATTTTACATGGGTCTCCACCTTACCTGATGCAATCACTGTGCTGGCCCACAGGGTGTTTTCTATGCTTAAACTTTCATTTACTGGAGGGTCACTGTCCTCCTACAATGGGAAAAAGAGAAAAATAAACAAACTTGTCAGTAATGGAAAAGAGCAGAGGATGAGAGGAGTCCACAGAGGTGTTTGGGGAGGGATGCTGGGTGAGCTGGCTGAGGGATTTCTTATAGGATGGAGAATTTTCATAAACCCTGGTGACTCTGTGGTTGATTTCAGGCCCTGCCAGCAGACTCACCCTGGTGAAGGTCCCCACGAAGTTGTGGATGTCAATGTTGGGCTCCTCTGCGTAGACGTAGGAGCGGATTTGCAGCAGGTCCTATCAAACAGACACATCCATCAGCCCTATCAGCTCCTATGAGCCAGACACAGCTTAATAAGGTACAGGAGTTTTAGCAGAATACTGCTCCAAGAGTTACTTGGCGTGGTGTAGAATTGACTGCAGCCCAGGAGTCCCCCAGAAAACACACCTGGGGCAGCAGGGCATTTCCTGGGGTGACACCTGAGAGACTCCTGGGACTTATCTGTGCCCAGGAAAGAACCCCCAGCCTGTAAACAGGGCTGCAGCATGCCCAGGTTTTCAGGGAAAGCCTGTCCGAGCTCCCAAGCACAGAGTGGCAGGCAGGTGCTCACAGAGGCCGTGGGCAGGCGCTGGGTGCAGGTGACGGGCAGCCGCAGCTTCCAGTCGGTCTCCCCGTCCAGCTGGTCCGTGCGCAGGAAGCAGGAGCCTGGGGAGGGGAACAGCAGTCAGGATCCTGCCACCTCTGCCCTAGGCACACCTACAGGGGTTAACTTCCCCTCTAGGACACCCACATCCTTCTTTCTCTGGAAACACGGTCTGATTTGCACTTGTTAATAATGGAACGATGACGTTCCTGCACCACATTCCTTTTCCTCCACTAGCACAGAATTCTCTGTGCTATACTTTTTTTAAGACACTTGAAATGTTCCCATTAATCTGTTCTCTAACCCTTCTGATCAAATATTTCCTTATCCCACACTTAACAAAGCAAGCCTGAACAGTAAGTAAATATATCTAAAATGCAACCAGATTCATTTACCCTGGACTCAACCCCTACATTCTTTGATTAGCAAACAAAACCAGAGTATAACATCCTGAGAAGTGGTGGTCCATAAAACCACTTGGGTTCCCCCTCTCTAAAATTTTACTATTATCTATTTCTTTCACATTTCCAAAAGATAATTTTCTCCAAACAACCAGTGAAAGGTTAATGGCTATTTTGACAATTGGTTCCAGATGTTTACCATTCTTCTCCGACGTCCTCAGGAAGATCATGTCAGCAGGGACCCTCTGGTTCTGGGGGGAGAAGAAAGGCCATTATTGTGCAGGCAGCCCTGCACGCGTGTGCAGCGCCTTCCCCAGAGCAGCAGAGGCACAAAGAGGATTCCTTTGTCAGCCTGGAGCCTGGGATTCAGTTTGCTTTGAATCCTGAACTCGCTTCCCTGCAGAATTCCAAGTGCACGATAATAACTGGTGCCAGCTCCCACTGACCAGACCCAAGGGTTAGGTTTACAAAAGGGCTGGAGAGTAATTCTAGAAGTATGAAGAAATCTTAAACTAGTGCTGGTTTCCTTTCAAGGAGTTCCATGTTGGCAGAAAGGTTGTATCTGGAATCTGCAGCTACCAAGTTTCTCATTTTGTACTGAGTATTTTCATACTAATGGTTTTAGAGGTCACGGCTCTTCTTGCACAGAGTGGGTGGGGAAAACATCAAATCAGTGGATTTTAAAAAAACACATTAAAAGTTGTACAAGGGAGGAAATATACTTGTATATATCAGTATCTACAAACAGATCACCTGGTCTCCCAAAACTGCAATGCTTATACCCAAAGGAACACCTGGGTGCTGCATTTGTTCCAGGTATTTAACCTGTGTCCAACAATCACAGAAAGGATAGGGAAGCTATTTATCTTGCTATAAGTAAAAAAATAGATTTGAGGCATACCTACAGATTTGCCCTCATTGGTAAAGATCATGATGTTATTGGTGAGGTGGGATATAAAGTGATTAAATACTTAAACTTGTGTTCAACACCTGATATTCTAAGCCTATTGTAAAGTAAGTAGGAATTCAAAAGATCTCATTTTCCATGGTCTTGCAAAAAAAATACAACCAACTTTACACAGGAAAGATGAATATAAAGACAAACCTTTTCCACAATGATGAGGTCACCCACTTGTATGTTAGAGCTCTTCACCTTGACAGTCCCTGCAAAGGAAAGGTGTTGGTGTTAGACCTGAGCAGGACAGGGTTTGGGTGCTGTGTGCTGCTCCTCCCCTCCCTTCCTTCCCCTGCACTGTGGGGCTGAAAATGGGAAATGTTTCCACCACAGGAACTGGGCAATGCTGCCCTGGAAAGATTTCTGAGCCCACTGTCCCCACTAAGGGGTGACTCTCCCAAAAAGGGCTGGAGCCCCTCCAGTAACAGCTCCAGACACCAGCCCGGGCTGCAGAAAGCCCCAGCCACTCCTTAGTCATAACTCTGAAACAACTCCTTAAACTCCTTTTGGTACTGCCTAACCCATGAATTCAGAAACACCTTCAGCATCAGGCAGGTGCCAGAGCAAGAACAGAAAGCTACAGCAGGGAACCATCAAATCCAACTCCTTTTCCTCAGGTGCCTGGAAATGCAAAGCTCAACTCTCAAGCCAAGGCCTGGAAGTACAATGGTCCTTCCAAATTCCAGCCTCATTTCCTGCCCTGCTGCAGCTCCAGTCCCTGGCTCAGCTCTGCCACCTCTCCTCTGCCTCCTGCAGGACTGGCCAAACAAGCAGAGAACAGGTCCTACAGAAATCATGTAAATATTTATTCCTGTGCAGCTGTCAAACATTTCCCAGTTGCTTTAAAACAGGGGATTAATTTAACAATTGGCTAGTAATTTCAAATCATTAGCCAGATCTAGATTTGGCTTCTCAGACTAACTAGTGATTTATAATCAGTTAATTTGAACCCTGCCTCCACGTGTCTGTTATATTTCAACAAAAGCCTCTTTAATCTGCTGTGATTTGAGTGGAAGTGGGGGAGGCACGTGGAGCTCACCCTGGCACGGACAACACTCCTACTGTACCTCAAAATTCACGGGCTAACTGGCCAGATAGCAGCTCAGGGGAAAGCAGGAGGGGGAAGGGAGGGGGAATAGAAATTAGCACAAAGTACAAAGGTCACTGGGATTTTACTACTGGCAGTCCCTTCATTAGCATCCTTCTCAGGATATGCTTCAGTGTTTCTGCTCCAAATTAACAATGAAAGCCATTCTGGGCTGGGGCAGCCTGCTGCTTTGGTGACACACTGTGTGCCTAACAACATGCTTCATCACTGCTGCTAATAAATGCAGACTTCCTTGCATGCTGTAATTATTCCTACAAATTATAAGCAGTCATGGCCCATTTCACAAATATCTCATAGGTCTTTCATGGATTCTGGAGTTTGCCTTGTGAGGGTTTTTGGTTTAAAAAAAAAAAAAAAAAAAAGGTAAACAAAACGAATGCTGGGCTAAAGACATCTCTGCCGGGGCAGGAAGCAAACCGGGGATTAAGAGTCCATTACGCTGGGGCCTGAAAAGAAAAGCTGCACTCCAAGAGGATCAAAAAAAGCATCCCTGGCAGTCTTGTGTATGGGCTATACAAAGTTAGGTACTATGACACTAAAAGGGTCTGACAGATAACATCTCTTCCTCCCCTTTTAATACGGTTATTCACAAAGCAACAAAAAGTGCTTTTGAATATTCTCCTGTGCAAAGGGAGGGGGGAAAAGCCCGAGTGCTCTCCCCACACAGGCACAGCCACTCCTGGCCCAAAGTGCAGAAAAGCTGTGGATTTCTTGAACCATATTTTCTGTATTCTCTCCAAGATCACAAGGATTTATCTGGTGACTATCAGCAGAAGCAGCACTACCTGCAGGGTTCAGGCAAACTTACTTTTTTAGGTTTTCCTTAACAAGGTAAAAAATCATTCTGCAAAAGAGAAATTAATGCCTGGACAAAGCTGTAACATGATGATTTCCTATCATTAAGTACATAAAAGCCTTTGGGATCATTATGCTGAAAACAGTATCATCTGCTGTAAAATTTTTCCAATTTGAGAAAACCCAAAGCAGCTGGAGCAGATTTGTCTTGCTCAGGAACCCTCCCAGCCTCAGCTGTTGGAGGGTAAAACAAAGAGGGGACCTTTCTAAGCAGCACACGTTTTTCTAACTCCTGGATAAATGAGATGCCCTTTTTAGGTAGCTAATTCTGCTTCTGCAGCCTCCCTGGCCCCCGTGGGTGACATCTCTGCAGTGTGCACACACGTCCTGCTAAGAAGGGCCACGACCAGATGTTTCCTTTCACTCAGGACTCCCATAAAGAACTTGCTTGAATTAGTTTTATTTTGATCTTGGGAATTCTGTAATTCCCTTTTCTTTCTGTGGGGAAACTGCCACCTAAACATCAGATGTTTTCTCATGCATGTTTAAAACCAGCTAATAAGCACAACTGGTCCATTTCCCACAACTGCTCTATTTAAGTAATTTGTAATTATAAACTCCTGGTTTTGTAAGTGCAACTAGAAATGTTTCCTCTAAATACACACAGGTTTATTCAGCATTTATATCACTTTCAGTTTGTACTTCCTTAAGTTAATCAGAATAGAAATTGGTGTTTATCACTTCTTAAAAGGAACTAATCTTAATCTCTCATTCTAAAGAATCTATTGTTAAAATTTGTCTGGTATTTGTTTCATTCTCTGCTACGCCCTGATTTATCTTCCTTAAAGACAAGAAAGTTAACAATAAAATGCAAACAGTTTGCTCCAATTTAAGCTATGGTTTTTGAAATTATCACCAAATCTGCAGCATGATGGATGTACCAGGAAGCAGATAATTTCAAGTAATAAATATATTTGCCAGAAAAGATTCTCCTTTTTACCCTGTGAGCATTTACGTCAAAATTTCACAATAGATCTGCAAAGCTGCACTGAAGTACAGATCCAAACAGAGGTTTACTAAAACAAGTTAAATGCATCTAAAACATAAAAAAAAGAAGAGGGGTGGGTTTGTTTGATGTGCTGCACCAAACTTTCGGCTTTTGTAGCCTTATGCTGTGGAGCAGGACTCGCAGAGTTTGGGAAAATATTGGTTTTTTTATGGCTGGTAAATGCCAGTGATCTGTATCCTAAGTAGCACCCCTCAGTAGGAGGTCCCTTCCCACTTTTCTGTGGAGTTTCTCTCCATTATGCAGTGTTACCCAGGGAGGGGGGCTGCAGGAGAAGAAAAACAAGCCAGGAATTTGCAAGCACAGTTCGAGCTTTCCATCAAGCACATCAGAACACAGACCCCTGAACACAGGGAGGCTTGTGGCTTATGAATAGGGGATTGAAATTTGATTATTTTTTATAACAATCCAAACAACTCTCCTTTAAATGCAGAGCTTTCCACTAAAAAAAAAAAAAAAAGAAAAAAATCTTTCCAGAAGTCTGCTGGTTTTGTCATTTTGGAACATAAATGGATCATCTGGGTAAAAAGATAAAAAAGGTTTAGGGTGAAGGTTTTTGTCATTAGTCTCAGCACAGGGCTGTGCCAAGCCCTGCAGCATGACCTGTGCTGTTCTACAGCAGCAACAAAAGAAAAGCCTGTAAAAACCCCAAGTCCTACTGTCAGCTACATTGAAAATTAATTGTTCACATCAGCTGTTCCAAATTTATTTTGGTATTTGCTGCTTCTGCCTCTGAGATGGTGACACTCTCCCTTGAAAACCCAGCTCCTTGTATAAAGGGGTGAGATAAATCAACCCCCAGATTTCCATCCCCAGCCTCACCAGGCCCTTCCGTGCTCCCAGGTAATTCCCAGAGGAGCTGAGGTTTTAATCAGTGGAGAAGATGATCAGCTCTCCCAAAAAATTAAGTTCTGAGATTGAGTTCTGAATTTTCTGAGAGACAGAAAATTACCCTTCTCCCCCAAACCACGTGACAATCATAAATAATTTTCTATTATATTTTCTGCTCCAAACTATACTACAGTCTCATTCCTGTTTCTGCACAAAACTCATGTTAAATACAGTGGCTTGAGATTTTCAGCTAGTGCCCAGCTGCCAATCCTCCTTGGTTTCTTTCACAAAAATTAGAGAAGTTAAAGGACTGGGGGGAGGGAAATCATTCATGGGAAACGTAATAGCAATATGAAAAGAACTAAAGGAGAGGTCAGGCCCCTTATAGATCATTGAATAGAATCCAGAAGGCAACTCTTTTATATCTTTAAATAGATGTAGTACACCCCTCTTGGATGAGGCTTTTGTTGGTTGCCAAGCATTTTAAGTGTTGTACTAAGAACATGTTATTAAAAGGGGATTTAATATTCAGAAACTCAAACTCCCCAGTTTGGAGTTGCCTCATAACTCCTGGCATGTGAAATATATCCAGCCTTAAGCAATTATATTTTCTACACCTACATCACTGCATCTTAATTCAGAGGTATAAACTTTTATAACTAAGAAACTGGAAACGGAAAAGAACCAAAACTTGCTCAAATTCAGTTCATTCCCTTTTTGAAACAGAAGCCTGGCCTCAGCATCTTTGTCATGGTATTAGGAGTAACTCCATAGTGAGGCAGCACTGGATTGCTCAAATGAGAATTTAAATGTCTTTGTTAGGTACAGCACAGCTGGAAACAATGGCCAGAGCCGGGTCAGGCTCAGCTGAGCCCAGCCTGGGCTCTCTCCCAAACGGGGGCTCCAAAGGAGCTCAGGGGGATGGACATGGAAAATGCAGGAGCTGACCCTGCCATCCTCAGGAACCACAGCACTTGCTGCTGACAAACACACGCCTCATCATTTTTAGGGTCTTTTTAGGCTCTGTAGGGTGGCGATGCCCTGGCACGGGTGCCCAGAGCAACTGTGGCTGTTCTGGATCCAGGGCCAGGCTGCACACTGGGGCTGGGAGCAGCCTGGGACAGTGGGAGGTGTCCCTGCCACGGATGGGGAGGCTCTGGGTGATCTTTAGGGTCCCTTCCCACCCAGCCCCTCCCATGAACCCCTGAGCAAACCCAGTCTCCACCAGACCTGCTGAGGAGCCCCCCAGGAGCAGCCCCCATGCCAGGGCTCCGTGGCCACACAGCCACGTGCCTGGGACCCCGAGCCCCCTCCCAGGCTGCACTCTGGCTGTCAGCAGGGCTGCAGTCCCGGCCTGGGGCTGACCTCTGGCTGTGAGCTTGCTGTAGATCTGCGAGTTCACCTCCTTGTCCCTCATGTAGCAGCGCAGCTCCTCGGCCGCCTCGCGGATCACGGTGACAGCCAGCACAAACCCCTGCCAGCAGCACGGGGAGACACGGGAGCAAAGGGTCAGGGAGAAATCACAGCTGCCTCCAGCAACAGCCAAATTCATCAGTGCCAATGCAACAATCTGCATTTCCTTGCTCTGGCTGATGCTCCTGAATCAGTGCACTGAGATGTGCTGCTGTGCAATCCCCAGTGCCAGACCCACACCAGCTGCTTGAAAACACACTTGCTGCTTAAGAAACTTCCAGTTTTATCATGGTGCTCTCTCCAAGCACATCTTTATAAAGGTAATCCCCCTAGCAAGTCTTTGTAAAGTTTATCCCCAAGAAAACCTTTGTGGAGTTTACCTGAGTAATGTAAGAACCAGATCTCATTTCACTCCACAGCTGAGTAACTAAGAGTGAGAAATCCAGGGTAAGGCAGACCCCTCATATCCCAGTGCTCACTACCTCAGAGCCACTGAAGTCAGCACAACTCATCTGGGAGAGTTCTTTGTACAGAAATGTGCACAGAAATCTGTATAAGCCCCTTTTTATATATTCAGATAAACAGAGGATGCATGTGCCTTCATGTGCATGTACATAGACACTCCACCTACACAAATAACACTCTAAAGATATTTATGTGCTCTGCTCATGGTATAATTACATGTTTGCCTGATTAGGGCTTCAGTCCTACTCTTCTGTACATCTGAGCAGTCATTTCATTTCCTCTTGCCATGAGGAAATGCCTGCATCACATCCTTGACTGTATAAAAAATAATTAATTAATGCAAGCCAATTCTTTATGGGCTTGGTATCACAAAGTCATGTTTCTACATGAGACTATTAGCTCAGACTAAACAGTTAAAACACTCCTCAAGTACCACAGAAAATGAACTTTTTACAGCTTGTGCTGAAAGCTGCAACCAGCTACTGATTACCTCTGTCAATAGGGAACTTTAGGAAGGCAGCAAGGTGATGTTAGAAACTGCAGGTTTCTAGTACTTACACATATCCCAATGTGTGATCTAATTAATTAATATAGCAATGAAATGCATTCATTCATTTACCTGGAAATTCCTGCCTGCTTTCCAAAATAAAACTAAAAAAGCATCAGCTATTTCCAGCTTAGGTTTCAGCTGTTTGAAGAGCCTTCAAACAATCATCCCAAAATATTCCCACATGTTCCAGCTGACTGTGTCATCTCATGTGTCATTCATGGAGATCCAGGCTTTAAAACAAATAGAATTTTATCAGCAGTGTCCCAAAGCTGCCTCCTCTTTCTGGCTTTTACCAGGGATCTCACTGAAAGCTAAACCCTGCAACATGCACAGCACAGGCCTCAGGAAGCAAGTTAAAAATATGATTGAAGGTGCAAACTTACACCTCACAGAAAAGGCAGCACAAGAAATTTTGTCAAACACCAAAACCTTTTTGGAGAAATAAACCTTGAAGGACCTACCAGAGGAACCCAGTATGTGTAAAGTGCACCAAGCCTCATCTCAACCACGAACTGAGAGCAGGCCAAGAGCAAGAAATAAAGGTTGAAGAAGTATTTGAACTGGTTAAACAACACCTAGAAAAAAAAAAAGCAGACAAAAAGAGAAGGGAGGATGTTATGCATGTTGAAGTAACCACCAGAAACATTTCTGCATGCTTTCCTAGTGACTAAATGCTGACTTGGGGCAGTTTTAAAGCTGTCCTGGACACTCAGGACACTTCTGTGTCTGGTTTGCTGCTGCCCTGAGGCAGCCTTGGCATCAACCCCACCAAACACAACCCCATCATTTTCTCCAGCTCCAGATTCTGCACTTATCTCCTGTAAAACCACTGAAAATGGGGAAAGCAGTGGGGTGGGACGACGAAAAGCAACTTTAGCCATGCTTACCCCAGGGAGGAAGGTAAAGAAGTTGTACTTCTGGTTGTTGATGACATTGCGGGGGTACCTCTGCTCTCTCTTCTCTGGGTGCCCGAGCCAGACGCTGCGAGGCCGGGGGTCCCTCCTGCCACAGCACCTCAGGCACTCACAGCACCTGCACAGGGACCAGGCACTGGTTAATGAGCTCATTTCTGACACACCTGGGGTCACACACACCCTCCCCTGCACGCAGCCCCTGCCCCAGCTGCTCCCCAGGCAGGGCCACACAACCACAATTTATAGAAATATAACCACTGTATCACCACTTGCCTCTGAAACTCTCCGTTTTTGTCACCTCTGCAAAATATTTTTGCTTGTTAAAAAACAACCTAGAAGATTCTTTCCCCCCCCATTTATGTATTAAATCCACACTGAAAGGCAGCTGGTTGCCAAGACCAGACAAACAGCAAAACTGGTGTTAAACACTGAAATTCAGAAACTCTACTACAGAAATGTATTTTATGAGCTGGATACCTTTCAATTGCAGTTTGCTTTTGTGTTTGCAGGTGAAGACCTAAGACAAATAGCCGCTTGCATCCCAAATATATTGGAATAGAAGCTACTATAAATGGTGTTATTTGGATTCCAACAGAATATAGATATGCTCTACAGAAAAAAGGGAGAAAAATGTGTTTTTTCCTTCCTTCACAAAGGTGAAAAGGCTCCAAAATGAAGCTTTACCCAAGGGAGCAAATCTGGTGTCCACACAACCTATTTCATCACAATGTGCTTTCCAGTTAGGAAAAATCAGTCAGTCCTTGCAATCAGACATCTGAAACCATTTACCTTTGTTTATTTTTGAGGCTGGGCCTCTTACAGGGATTGTACTCAACAGCAAAATAGCCCCACACCTATATCATAATATTTACAACAGGGTGACCCCTTGCAGCATTTCCCCCACAAACACACTTGTTGCTGTAAGAATGGGAATTTACAAATGCTCTGCTACTCCAGGCCTTGAGAAACAGCCTAAAAATAATGCAGCTCCAAGAATATGCAAGAAAGGGCATGGGAGAATCTGCTGAGTAAAAATAACAGGTTTGTGAAATCCCTGCCTGGCTGGAGCCAGTTTTTGCAAGCTCCTGAATTACAGGGAAAGCAAACTGAAAACCTAATTAAACAAACAAAAGGAAAACTTCCTGCCCAGCAAGTTTTGAAGGCAAATATCAGGAGCGTGGATGCCAGAGTAAAGAATATCCAGAATTTCTGCTGGGAGTCTCCTCCACAGCCTTACAGCACGAGCTTCCTGTAAAATATTTAATTTAAAAACTCCCAGTGAACAGAATACTACAACCAGCACTGGGTTGCAACACTGGGACTGGGGAGGTTCCTCAGCTCTCAGGAATCCCATTCCATCACAGCCCTGGAGCTCCTGTGTCAGGGAGGAAAATCCTGACAGCAAATCCTGACTCTTACCCCAAAAACGTTCCAGGATTTTTGTTCTGCAGGCACCAACTCAACCCCAGCGCTGGTGTTTAACCCTCAGCACTCTGTGACCGCGATTTCCCTCCTGTGCCGTGCTGGGGGGGCTCAGAGCAATCCACCAGCCAAACCCTGCTCCAGCAGGAATGCTAGTTCACAATAACTGCTCCAGTGCCAGCCCAAGAACTGCTGAAATCACTTCAAAGTGAAGTTTTGGTCAGAACAGAGCAATTTCTCAAGCACAGAACCATGTGCTCATTCTTCCAGGCAGATGTTTATCACTCCCCCAAGGTAGCCAATTGCCTTAATTTTTAATTATTTTTAAACTTTTCAGTGATGTCTTAAACTTCACTGGGGAAGAATCAATAAGGTTATTAGTTCTCCTTTTCCCTTTTTCCTCTGGAAACTGAACAACCTTAATGTAAAAAAGAAAAATTATTCATATGGGCACCAGAAACAAAGTACTCTGAGCACATACAAACGTGTTTTCAGATTAGCTTTGGTGCCCATTAAATAACAAATCCTTTTGACTGGAGCTGTCAGCTTTTTCCAGTTACTTTATTTATTCCTCCCTGCAAGAGTTCTGCAGGCACTGTGTAGTTCTGTGATCTGCTGTTTCTCTGGCTACCACCCCTGTTTTTAAGTCCCAAGCTTACAGATGCAGATGATGAGGGAAGAGGCTTCATTACTATAAAATTCTCTGCTCAGAGCAAAGGTAGTGGCACAGGAGGAAATTTCTGGCAGAGAATTATTTGCATTAGCAGGAATAATAAAATGTTTTCCATCATGAAATCTAAAGACTGCATCCTGGAAAGGGAAAGATTATCTAGAAAAACAGCTGGGAGTTTACATTGCTGCTGAGAAACGCTGATAAAATGAACGTGCACTTTCCAAGAGGAGGAATCACAATGTTACAGAAATGTAAACAGTTTCTGTAATAGTTTGGGAACACCTTCCTAAACACTTCTCCTTCTCCATTTTGCAGCTGAAGGACTGAAGAACAATCCTGCAATAACCCCCAAAGTACAGAAAACTATCAAGTGAGGATATATAATGGACTTTCAAAATCATCACCTTGCAGAAAGACCATGAAAAATACACGAGGACAGCTTATATAGCACCGTGCAATTCACATTTTAAATCGTAACTTGGCAAAAATAACAATGGGAAACAAACTCACAAATCCTCAAACAGAGTCACAACCACTGCAAAGAATCTCTCAGGACGCAAACTGTACCTGAAGCTCAGTCCTGTAAGGGATGCTGCCTTGGTCTGCAGAGGGATCCCAATGAACAGGAGGAACTGAAGAACAGGTCTGCTCTGCACTTCACCTGGGATTATGTTTGCTCAAAAAACACATTCCCAGTGGTGATGTAAGAGGCAGGAACAAGCAGAGTGACTGCCACTTGCCAGGTGAACAGGCACTAGCAAGAAGCAGGTTTTATTTATAAATGTTTGACAGAGAAGTATTTGAAGATCAAATAAAAAATACTCCCATGTAAAACAAACCCAATAGGAAAAAAGTGCCACTTTTGTAGGTGTGCAAACCTACAACCAAACCTGTTCTGAGGTGGCATTTGTCAAATTGGTGCTGATGTTCACTGGCATATTTAGTCACTTCTAAACTGAGCCCATTTCTCAGATTTCCTTTCTGTGACCCTCACGGGCCGTGCCTGGCACCTTCAACACAAACCAACCCCCACGTGACAGCATTCCAAAAGGAGGAGATAAATTTTCCACGGCTAAAGAAAACCAGAGCCATGCATGACCACCTTGCCCTTTTATGCACCTGCCCATGAGACACTGCAGGTGGAACATTCTGGAACATTCCCTCTGCAGGCCATGCAGCTGGTGTGGCTCTGGAAGGGCAGGGGAGCTGCAATTCCTGCAATTCCCAGCTGTGGGAAGGCAGCCAGCCCCAGGCTGCACGTGCCAAGGCACACCCACACAGGCTCTCCCAGGGCAGGAGCTGCCGTCCCTCTCTGTTGGCTCTGAGATGGAATTTGCCATTTTAAACAGAGCCAGAGTACACAGGCAGCACAATGGCTTTACAGCCTCAGCAAGTGTTCCTGCAAAGCTCCTCCTTCCCTCTCCTTCCCCTGCAGCTCTGGAGCCAGGCCTTTCCCACACAGCAGCTGCATGAGCACAGCAGTCTGCTGCTTTAAAAGGAGCCTGCAGGACTGAGGACTGACACCATCAGCTATTTAGGGGGGAATTTGTGTCATGTGCTGAGCAGAGCACCCGGGGAGCTCCGGGAACCTGCAGCTCCTCCCTGGCAGGACTGGGCCCTGGGCAGCTCGGGCTTGCTCCTACCCCACCAGGGCCGCTGCAGCTCTGCCATCCCTCCCTCCTTCCCTCCTCACAGTGCTCACAGGGCCCCAGAGAGCTGCAAAGCCCCGGGATGAGCAGGGCTGAATTCAAGGCACAGCACGGGAATTCAGAGCTCAGCCTTGGCGGCAGCCCCTCTGAAGCTGTGCTCAGGAACAGATCCCCACTCTCCCACTCACTTTAAGCTCGTGGCTTCTCTCCAGCACAGACCTGAGCTGTCTGAGCCATCACTCATCTCTGCAAGGCTCCTGAGCCAGCTCCTCCCTGGCTTCCTTTCAAAGCATGCCAGAAACTGAGGGAAATGAAAGCCTTGCTGGATGGCACCTGCCCTACAGGTGAATTAGCCATTTCTTGCTTTTATTTTAACAGAAACCAAGATTTCTATAGAGACATTCGTGACCAGAAATCTGCTCCCCACTCCAGAAGACCACACCAACAAAAATCTGTCTGAAAAGTCACTCCCACTGCTGGGGGACCCCCAGAGTAGGAACCAGCTGGGGCTATGGCAAAGTGAAGCCCATCAACACTTGCCCATCCTGGTTTTCATACGCATCAAGGAACATAAATTGGATGCTTTAGTGTGGGTTTTTCCTCAGAAGGAACAGAAGAAAAGAGGCCCTGATTATGGCCTAGGATTTCCAGGCTGTGACACCAGCGACCCCTCCACTTGCTGGATGATTTGTTCTATGGTTTCTAACACTGGTTTGGATTGGCTTGACTTCAATGTTCTCCATCGCTTGATCAAACACCAAGAGATCACATCACTAAAACAAGGGTTCCTCATGTATGACAAATCCCACCCCCAAACAATTACTGCACCGAACACAAACCCCAAATCCAATTTATTTCAACTGCTATTGAGTAAAAGCCCTAGGCAAGCTTCCTTCCCGTGCCGCTGGAATTTTTGCCAGCACTGGAAAGCCTCTCAGTGGCTGCTAATCAGGCAGGATCCCCAGGCAATGACCCATGGCTCGGGTTAGCTGAGGGCAGGCTCTGCTAGCAGCACTAACCACACTGAACACCCAGGAGGCTCCTGCTGGAGATTACAGAACTCCAGGAACAGAATCCATTCGAGCAGCTTGGAGAAATTTCCCAGGCCCTCACCTCTCCCTGCTCCCTTCAATCACGTCACCAAAGGCAAGGCCGTGGCGGCTGCACCTTGTGGCACTTGCTCAGCGGTGCATGTGACACAGGCACCGGGATTGCTGCTGCATCACACACACCTCCGTGCCCTGGGTACTGCCACAGCACCAGCAACAACCCGACAGCAAGGAAAACACCTAATGCTGAATGGGCTGTGTAAGCAATGTCAGTTACAGGGCTCTGAACGCAAACTAACAACCAAAAACAGAAACAAGGCAAACGTGTATATTTCCCCTTGCTCTAATAGCGAAGATTTCTTTCAATATTTTGGTTTGTTTTGCTAACATCACTCGCCACATTTAAAAACCCCAAATTCTCCAGGGACGAATGAAATGCTGTGCTAATTGACAGCCAGGTGACTCGGATACCACGTACACCCTGCTGTGTGCCAACCAACCTGTCTGCACAGCGGTGCGGTTTCGTAATGGAAGACTATTGGAAAACCATTTTCCTTATTCAACTTCCTGCATGGGCACACCGGTATAAACACTTCCCTACGTCTCCTTTAGGGACGCATCGCACGCCCGGGCTACGGCGACACCGCCACCAAGGATATTGTATTGCCGAGCTGATACAGTAAATGGGAGCCGGGCCTTTGTTACACGCCCCGCCGACGGATGCTCCTGCGCTCCTCCCAGCCGAGGCCGGGGATTCTCCAGCCCGGGCTGGTTCCACAGCGGGGATGGACGATGACAAGCATAAACCGGGCCGAGCCGAGCCGGGCGGGTGCGGCGGTGACACGGCCGCGGTGGCACGGCCCGGCCCGGCCCCTCCGGGCGCTGCTGCCCCGCCGTGCCCGCTCTGCCGGCGCTGCAGGCCGGGCCGGGCCGGGCCGCTCCGGCCGGGGCTGTCCCCGCTCCCGCAGCCCGCCCGCATCCTGCCGTGCGCCGGGCGTGCCGCGGCAATGGCGTCAGGAGCAACCTGTCAGCGCCTCCCGCCTGCTCCCCCTCATCCTCATCTTCCTCCTCCTCCTTCTCTCCTCCTCCTCCTCCCGCCCGGGATCGGGCCGCCGCCGCCGCCCCCGTCCCCGCATCCCGAGCGCGGCCCCGCCGCCGCCGCCCCGCGATCGCGCTGCCGCTCACCCGCCGCGGTGCTTGCTGTCCATGCGCTTCTTCTGCCGGACCGGCTGCAGCGGGATGTTGTCGGTCATGGCCGCGGCTGCGGGGCGGAGCGGGGATGCTCCGGCTGCCGGCAGCGCCCAGCCCGGCCGCCGCCGTCTGGCGGCACCGCCGAGGGGCCGGCCCGGCGCCGCCGGCTCCCAGCACGCAGGTGCCGCGCCCGCCCCGCCGCCGGCTCCGCCCCGCCGCTCCCCGCACCCCGCACCGGGCGGCCAGGGATGCTCCGCCGGCCCGGCCCCGAGCCCCGGCACCCGGCGGCTCCAAGGGGCCAGGTGGGGTTGGGTGAGGTCGGGTCCGCTCCGCCCCGGACCGAGCAGGGCAGCCCCGCCCTGATGTGCCACGCCCTGATGTGCCACGCCCTGATCTGTCCCACCCAGCCGCGCCCTGATGTGCCACACCCTGATGTGCCACGCCCTGATCTGCCCCGCCCAGCCCCGGCCGTCACCTGCTCTGCCCTTCACCCCTTGTGCCCTTTCCCCGGCGCTCCGCGCTCGTTTCCCGTTCTCTCGCAGCCTCAGCAGCTCCCGGCCGGCCCGAGACCAACACCTCACCCGGGTGTGCTCTGCCACAACCCCGCTGTGCTCTGTGCTCTGCCACAACCCCGCTGGGCTCTGTGCTCTGCCACAACCCCGCTGTGCTCTGCGCTCTGCCTCCCTCAGCTGCGGGCTCAGCTCCCCTCCTGTAACACACCCCACCCGCGGCACAGGGATGGATCTCTGCTCCTGCTGCTGCTGCTCCCTCCCTCCCTGCTCGGTTACCTTCACCCCCTCCTCTCAACGCCCCAGTCTGGATCCAAATTCAGATGTCCTCTGCAAATACAGGCTCAAATTGCTCTAGCACTTGTGGTTCTGATTTCAGGCATCTCGTTACACTATGGATTATAGCAGCACAAAAACTGCAACTGTCATCCGATGTTCTCCCTTACAGTTGAAGCAGAGTCATCCTGGCATTTCGCAATGAGGACATTTCAGCAAGACAATGAAGAGTTACACCAGTTTCAGGCACCAGTACTGTTCAGACAGATATTTCCAATGCCATCCTAACTTGGGCTGTCTTGTTACAAAACCTGTTTGTAGAATTGATTTTTAGGCTGTTTGATTTTACATGGAGCTCCTCCAGGTCATTCCTGCCCCACTCCAACATCCAAGAACGTGGGAGAAGGAACCACTGACTGCTGCAAGGTGACTCAGTCCCAGAAATGCTACAGGAGGAGCAAAGGGAGGCCCTGCAGCCTCACACAGAATCTGAGGAGCCAGAAAATCCCTCCAAGCTTCCCTTATGGGCACTCTGGTTTTCTGCCTTGTATTGAGACACTTTTGGTTTTTAGCTATAAAATCACTCTGGAGGGTCTAGAGCATGCTGTAGCCCAATGGGCTAAACCCACTCCTTGACATATTTGTGGCACAACATTTGCTTTGCTGGAAGGATCCACTTGTGATCTCAGCAGCATTCACAGCAGGTATGAGCTCTCCTGGTTTCCAAGCCTTTGATTTTCATTCTCCTGTTGAGAAGGAATGCCCAAGGGAAAACCTCCAGCCTCAGTCTGAGAAGTTAGAATTGTTAAATCAACTGAAATAAACTGATTTTGTTTTTTTCTGATGCCACTGGCTTGCTTTGATGCTCTATTTTTGCAAGCACAGAACTTCAGGCTCACAAAGCAGCCCTGCAAGCTCCAGAATTAATATTGCACCACTGCTAACTAGAAGGAGCTGAGATATTTTCCATAATTTTAAATCATTATCTATGTTGGTTTGGGTTTTTTTTTTCTCCCAGATGATTAAATTAACAGCAGAGCAAGCAGTTTTATTTCCTTCCTTGTGATCCCAGCAGAAAGGGATTTATCTTAGAACCAGAGCTGGGCCCCTTGGCCCCTCTGAGGTTGTGCTGTAGGCAGAGTCCCTCACAGTTCTCACCACTGCACCCCATCAATCCCATTTAGCCCAGCAATGGTTTACTGGCGAGTCCAAGGCTGAGCCCCATTTGAACACAGAGGTTGGGTGAAAGTACCAGGCTGTGGATTGGGGTGATTTAAGGCCTTTTCCTGGGCAGGCAGCACAAGCACACCTGCCTTGCCAGCAGGATTGTGTTTGATGAGTCTCCCGTGGCTCAGGCTCACACTGACAAATGGAAGCTGATCCTGGCAAAGCCCAGCCTATGGACACACCTGGCTGCAGGTGCATCTTAATCAAACCAGAAATTCCTGTGTCCCTCAGTCTCTGCCACAGTTCCCCATTGCTTCTGGAAGCCTTGCTGCCCCATTTCCTGCCTTTCTCCCCCTCAGCTCCACGGTGCAGAGCTCTGTCCCCTCCTTGTCCCCGGCTTTGCCCCCTGCTCTCTGCCCATGACACCAATTTCTCACCCACACCTGAGGCCTTCAGGGCCCCCTGATCCTCAAAGGCACCCAGGTCTCTGAGCTCCACTGATCAAAGAACATGTAAATAAATTGTGTTTTGGGGAGCAAGTCCTGGTGCCAGTTTCCCACTCAAACAATGGATGGGTGGTTCTAACTATGCATTTACAAATTGCACTCATTACCTGTTTAGTACAATATGCTATAAATTTTGTTCCGTTACAGTTCCCTACTAAATAAATGATTGGGTATTTTATGCATAGGACTATTGTATTTTTCCTGATGAACACAGAGGAAAGTCATAATAATTATATCCTGTTTGACTTCTTGTAAGCTGAAAGATTAATTCAATTTTGGAACTACTTTTGGGTTTGTTTACTTTATTTTTTCCCTAACCATGAATATCAAAATATAGAGAATTCTGACATCTAAGGAGTTGGCTCAGACTAAGGGTGTGTGACTGGTTGAACAAAATGTTTATAATTCCAGAGGCAGCCCGAGTTGTGCCATTATTCTTTGTACCTGTCCTTATCTGATCCCATAAGTGCAAGTTTCACAAACACCAGGGTGCACCGCCTTTGTCTGGAAGCACAGCCCGTTGCAGATGGCATTTGCAGCTTTGTTCCAGGGCTGTGCTTGCAGCTGCCCCGTTGGTGAGGAAGGCAGGAGAAGGGCTTTGGTTGCCAAGGGCAAAGGGGCAGCACTGGGCTCTGCACTGGGATAATTCCCTGTGCTCTGACTCACTCCCACAGTGACAGGCAAAGAGTTTGGTGCTGTGACACACCACTGATCCTCAAGCAGCACTGAAACAGGGCTGGGTTCTGGCATTCAGTCTCCAAAAACCAGAGCATGGCTGGGGCATTCATTCCCTGAAAATCAGAGCATGGCTGGGGCATTCAATCCCCCAAAATGAGAGCCTGGGCTGTGGCATTCAATCCCCCAAAATCAGAGCCTGGGCTGTGGCATTCAATGCCCCAAAATGAGAGCCTGGGCTGTGGCATTCAATGCCCCAAAATGAGAGCCTGGGCTGTGGTATTCAATGCCCCAAAATGAGAGCCTGGGCTGTGGTATTCAATCCCCCAAAATGAGAGCCTGGGCTGTGGCATTCAATCTCCCAGAATCAGAGCAAACCTGCCAAAGCTGCCCATTGCCAGCTCTGCACACACACGGAGCCACTGCTGGAAGGAGCACTGAGCCAGCTGCTGCCCAGAGTTTTAGCTTTCATATTTTCCAGATTCTGTACTGCACTGGTATATAACTCTGACCTTCATATAAAGTGTTAGCCAGTTCTCCTCACAGCTCAGTCACACAGAACCAACCTTTTCCGTCCCCAGAACCAATGCAGCTTCAGGCCCAAAAAGTGCAAACAGCAGGGAATGAAGGAGAGCAATCTGAGAGGATGGGACTGCAGAACCTGGAGCTGTGATTGGACAATTAACTCCAATAAGAAAATGGACCAAAACTTATCAAAGTGTCAAAACTCGTGACTCACCATCCACCTTGGGTGTAGGCTTGGCCAGGCTCTCGCACTGCCCAAGGTGTATCCATTAAGGCCCTTTAACAAATCCCTGCTTTATTCCCTAACTCTGCCCAGCCTCTGTTCCGGGGAGCCTCTCAAGGCACACAGGGAAGCACAAGCCGAGCTGGGACAGCCCAGCAGGAGCCATCAGCAGGGTGGGATGGCTGTACAAGTGCCCTCAGCCTCCACGGGATGCATTCATCTTGGAAATTTATCTCTGAGAGGGCTGGGCTCAGACAAGAGCCCTGCCACTAATTGGGGGCTGAAACACTCCCAGATTAGTGAGCACTGTTAACACCTGCAGCCCCGAGCTGCACCCTTGGCTTTGATATTATTTTGGCTTTTGACAAGTGGGCGATAGCGGATATCCTTTAAGCCGATATTTAATGAAGCCCTCCATAAATCCATCAACACTTGCTAAGGGAAACTACAATAAAGCTCCCACTGCCATGGGCTCGGCTGTGCAGGGAACATTTGGCATTCTCATAATGAAGTTTCAGAGCAGATACTGCTCTGAGGAAGTGCAGTCTTTGTGTAGGATCTTTTGCTTCCTTGCATAATTATATGTTGTGGATCAAGAAGAAAACAACCCTTTAGCACCTAATTTTTAAAACTGTAATAGCCAAACTGTCGTTCAGCTAGGACAGCTGTCAGCTTAAGAAATGAAGAAAGAAAAAGGCTTTCTAGACAAATACACTCCCACTTGTATTTTATGTTTGTATTTTGTTAGTTCTTGACATGATCTGGCTATTAGCTGTAGCTGTTCTGTGAATTCTTGCCATACTGTTTTTGTGCTACACCTTCTGTGAGTGTGATAAAAAATGTAAGGCCATAAACTGAAAATATTTGTTACACATTTCATATGTGCAACTTTTATAAAACATAAAAAAACCCCAAAATCCCTACATAATGCAGTTATTTTGTCATTTAAGACTGGAAGAATTTAGGGGGAGACAGAAGAATAAGTAATGAAGGAATCTGATTTTTTTCAAATCTGCACTTTGGGACTTGAGAGGGGCGGAGTACTTTTAATACACCCAGAAATTTAGGTACCCTGAGGCAGCAAACCACCTGAATGTGTGCTGAACTTTCAGGACCTAAGTAATCAAACTGGTTTCGTGGGAAAGAGAACCAAAACAGCGTGTCAAAAAATAAAAAAAATAAAAAAGTTATGTTAGGTATTCTGAACATGTAGACTGCATGGAGACAAACTTTTCTAAAACAAACTTTGCCAAGTGGATGGACGGGACTGTGCAGGGCTGTGAAGCCAACCCAGGTAACCTGATTTACAAACATGCTCTGTCATCATGCACAGGGCTGCAGAGCCAGGGAGTACCTGGGAGGAGCAGTGAACAGAGGATTTCAGGACTGATTCTGTATCACTACTCTGAGAATGCAGGTTATTTACCATTCTTTTCCCCACACATTCCTCCTGCATCACCTTCTGTCCACAGCACACCGTGGTTTGTGTCCCTGGCCCTCAGATTCCCATGGGTTCATAATCTGAGTGCTTGATTCAGCTCAGTTTGCTCAGTTTTGTCCCTCCTGGAAAGGGTGCTCAGGGCCTTGGCAGGGGCTGCCCAGGGAGGGTTGCAGTGCCCTTCCCTGGAGGTGTCCCAGGAACTCCTGGAGGTGGCACTGAGTGCTCTGGGCTGGGGACAAATAAATACACATATATATTTAATAGCATATTAAATATATGCTATTATATGCTATATATATAGTAGATATTGTGAATTTTACTGGATTTGGAGGTTTAGTTTGCTTTAGAGAGTCATTTACACAAATGTTTAGTCGTGTCTGGATTTTGCCCAAGCCAAGTATGGAAAACAAGGCCCATGATGAGATCCACCTGTTCTCATTCTGACCTGAGAGTCCCCTTTCTGCACAAAGTAATTGAGTCAGAGAAGTGAATCTTTGGCCTGTGAGATGTGATAATCAGGTATGTCAATAAAGAAGTTTAAAAGGAGAGTGATGCTGCCAGAGAGTGGCTGGGAGTCCAGCACAAGATCACTTATAACAGGCATTAACAAACAAGCTTCCCAATAAAGCAGCAATCAGAATGCTGCAAAGGACACAGCCCTTTATGTGCAGGGAACTCAACGTGCACAAAGCAGAAGCCATGATAACAAAACAGATAGCATGGTAATGGGCTCCAGGAGTGTGTAATTGCTGGCTCTTTCTGTGCCTCTGAGCTGTTTCCTGTCCTGCTGTGGCTGTGCAGTGCCAGGAGCTTTTCTAGGTCAGTGGAGAATGGGAGCTGAAGTCAAACACGTGAGGCCAGCACTCAGCACAGCCGGGCCAGCAGGGAGGCAGGGCAGGGGCAGGCAGAGAGGAGCTCTCAGCACACAAAAGCACCAAGAGAGCCTCAGCTCTGAGCAGGAGCTCTGGGGATCACACAGACAGCAGGGCAGCTTTCTGTCTCTGCAGACAGGAATGATCACCTTCCCACCTTCCCTGACTCCAGGCTGCAAACCCTGCCCCGAGCACCATGGTCTTCAACAGAAAATCAATGAAAATTAATGTTATATTCATCTCTTTCCTGTTGTTTCAGCCCCTCTCTGCCATCCCATCAGTTCAAGCACCTCAGCCAGGTCCTTCCCCCACTGCCAGCCGTGGAAAGGCCAATCAGCCTTGCTGAGCTCAGCCCAGAGCTGCTCACCTACAATTGTCAAATTCCCTCCTCAAAGTTCCCATAGACTTTTTGGGAAGAACAGAAAGGGCAGGTTAAAAGGAATCTTTCCTTAGAGGAATACTTGAGGTAATACAATAAGGTAAAGCAAATGTACTTGCTTACTGTTCAGGTTCTTGTTTTAAGCAATGCAACGTTTAAGTTCAAATTTGACATTTAAACAAGCCAGATTTTACCTTAGCTCATGCAAGCTCATCTGCTACTGACACACCAACAACAGCCTGCAAACCCTGAGTGAGGGGCTAAGGCAGCAATAACAAACACCAACAAGTCAGTGCTCCAGGCAAGAGGAGAGGCTGATGAGCAGAGACAGTGCCCACACCGAGCTCACTGTGCTCACACCACTGCAGCTGCAGCTCTGTCATCTCGCTCCTGAGTCACATCAGCAAGGCCACAGCACAATCAGCTGTCCCTTGTAACTGCTGAGATGCCACTGTAGCTGTTCCTGTCAGCTGAGCACTTGCCACTGTGGGCAGCTCCAGCACACTGACTCGCCCGAGGCGTGGGTTCAGCTCTCACTCATGGCAGGGCAGGTAATCCCCAGCCCGCTTTGCAAACACTTCCTGCAGCAGAAACGTCCCTGTGGCCCAGCTCCTGCCGTGGGGAGGCTCAGATAGGTCCTACCTGTCACCCAGGAGCTGTGGGAAGATGCAGGACTTGCTGGCTTAGCCAGGGATTCACCCTGCTCCAGCCTGGAGCTGCCTTGTCACCAGGCTGTCACAGCGTGGGGCACAGCCAGCACCTGGCACATGGCCTGGAGAGCAGAGCCCTGAGTGCCCCAGGCCAGGAGAGCTTTTTTTTAGTGCCCTGGGCCAGGTCACAGCATTCAGGCTCTGCCCCAAGGCAGGCACAGCCCAGCCTGACCCATTCCCCCATCACAGCCTCGTGCTGCCCAGCTGTGCCAGTGTCTTCCTCGCTGTTTAGTTCTAGAGCAGCACTCAGGCTTTATAAAACTCCTTCCCTCCTAACCTCCCCTCACTGTCCAGCCTGCTGGATAACCCACCTGAAGGCAGCAGAGCCCACAGCTTGGCCAGAAATCCAACCCACCGCTGGAAGGGACAGAGCTTCCTCATACTCATCCTGCCCTCCCTACGCCTTCCTTCAGAGCTTCGCAGAGATGAGAAAGCATTTGTTTTTGCCTTTCACTCCCACAGACTGAGCAAGGAGCACCATAATCAGGCAGCTCTGATGTTGGAAAGGTGCAGCTTTAGGGTTCCCTTTTCCTCCCCTGTTACCTCCCAAAGGCAAAAGACATTTGCTGGATTATTTTGCCAGAATCAGGATCTCAGCACTTTTCCATTTTATCAGGGCTACTCTCAGAACTGCTTTTCTTTGCTCTTTAGGGGAAGTTATTTATCCCTTTTCCATGCAGCCAGCATCTTCAGGCGCTGGCAATTTGACAACTTAATATTCTTTTTCCCTTTGTAGGATGATCACAGTACAGAAATGATTGCACATATTCCTGTCATTGTATTCTAGTGGGGAAAACAACGTCCCTGGCACATCCCAAGCCTTCCATCAAACCCCAGCTGTTCCTGAGGAATGGATCTCCAACTCCTCCACAACTCCCTAGCCCCTGTCGTTCTAAGCAATGAGCTAAAGCCCAACTCTGGCTCCTGGATTTCAGGTCCCTGCAGTGAAGCAGCATGCTGCCTCCTGAACTCACTCTTCAGCAGACAAAAAGCTTTTTGCCAGAAGAACGTTCAGCACCAAGTGTGAAAAAGCCATCCCAAAATTTATTCTCAAAAATGTCAACAGAAACGCATCAGTAGATACTCAAAACTACAGAGTTCTTCCAAGTCATACATTCACAATGTAGAAATGTGACAATTGGGATGCCTTTTGCGTGGTCTATGTAACAATATCCATTTTACAGTGTAAACAGGTACTGGTATGTTCTTACCCATGAGTCCAGCAGGAAAGGCACAACTCGGCGTACAGAGATCATCAGCAAAATCAGGTGCAACAACATCACACAAACTTTTGGTAAATCTGCATTTTTGGGGCCTTCCACAAGAGACTGGACTTGAAGATTTCCTGCAGCCAACAGCCAGGTTTCTTTCCCTCCTTCAGTCCTTCCACACCAAACGCTCCCTTGGCAGCCTGGTTCAGATCCCACTGCACATCCAGTTCCAGCAGGCGTTCGAGGAACAGTGAAAGGTCAGTCCAGCAACTCCTCAGCTGCTTCCACTAATAATACAACAGGTTTTGGTTTCACATAGTGCATGGAAGCATCTGCTTGGATCTCAGTCATTACAGTGGTCATTATTAGAAAAAATAGACACTACAACTACAAAAGGAAAAAAATGAGGTAGATAACTTAGAATCCAGATGACTATCCCAGCAACCTTCATACAACACACGTGGGTCATTAATGACCATTTTGGTGGAATGCAAGCTCACAGACCACCAAAAAAACCTTAATGACCAGAGTAGGAATGCCATCCAAAAACCCACAAAACATTTAACCTAAGCATGAATACTTCATATTTAAATACAGGTTTACACAGACCGATCTCCTAAATTACCCAAACGAAAAATAAAAAATAAAAACAAAAAGTCTCTTGCTAAGGAAACCAGTTCCCATGGCAAATTGCAACAGTCACCTGAGATTCCTTGCAGAGCTTTCAGACCTGACTTCCCAAGGCAAGTCTTCCCTTTCAAGAGGAAACAAAAAAAAAAAGTATATACATACCCACCCATGCTTGTTTGGGGCTCTTGGTATTGAAATAAAACATCTAGGAAAAACTGCACATCTTTGGAAGCAGGAATTTTGGCACTATACTTGAAGGACTGTCCTAGTAGTAGTATTAAATAAGCAGCAGTCAACAACACAAAGAATTAATTACTTAGGAGCAGTGACTAAAGAAAATCAGCAACTTGCTTGTCATAGAACTTCTGAGGCAAAAAACCAAAGGAATTAAAAAAACAACTTTGTAGTTTTTATAGCAATTATTAAGAAAAAGTACATTCAGAAACCACACAGAGCCAAAAATCCAAACAGAAAAACTCCAAGAGGGTGGCAGACATTCTAGGATATTTACCCGCATCAATAGTTTCCATTTCTCATCAGTAAATAGAAGCTTTTCCATCAACAGTAGGTTGTTTCCACTCTCTTCAAAACCCCCATTATCACTCTAAACAAAGAGGTAAATATTCTAACCTTTGGAATTTCAAGTTGTAGAAACTTCTGTAAGGCTTGTACACATTAAAGTCACACGTAAGAACTACTTTGCAAGACCCGCATCTTTCCAAATAGAAGGAAATCCTATTCTTTATTAATTACTATTTGCAAAGCAATATCATGATTGTACTCTGGGCAACTCTTACAAAGACAACCATAAAATCATTTGCACGTCAATAGGAAAATAGGAGGCCGAAGTGGAATCTCTTAAAAATATACGTTTGTGTCTATATATATTTGTTCTTTCTGCAGGCGAGCTCCTGTCGAGTCCTTAGCTGACGGCGATTTTGTTCTCCTCCAGGAAGAGAGGGAACTGGTGTTTTGGCACGCTGTCTGCAGCAGCAGCGCCCGCCTTCTCCGCCTCGGCAGCGCCAGCCTGGGCCGGCTCTGCCTTGGCAGCCGGGGCAGAGTTCAGGGGCGAGCCCCCGGGCAGGGGCACGGGCAGGGCGGGCAGGGCCCCGCTCTGGATCACCGAGATCTCGTTGGCCTTCACGGCCAGCCCGTTGCTGAGCACGGCCGCGTACTGGTTCCACACGGCGGGGTCGATGCTCACCGAGGGCGCCACCATCTCCTTGGGGAACATCTCCGACACCTTCTTGGGGTCGCTGCCCAGCAGGGCCATGGGGTTGTCGATGGACAGGCGCCTGCCCCGCCTGGCTGAGTTGTTCCACATGTGGGTTCCTACGTGGACCTTCCGGAGAGGGGGGAAAGCAAAGAGAATCGTTAATTCTGCAGCTCTTCCGTGGCAGACCCAAATTCTGCTGTGCTTGCAGCCAGGTAGCCCAAGGAAGTCAGGCTTGCTCTGTTTGCATTCAGGTAAATATTTGAGCTGGGTGGTTCTTGTCAGAGTTCCCTTCCTGGCATGTGTCAGACACAGTCATTCACTGCCTGACATCACCGTGGCTCTCTGGAGCTGGCTGCTAGAGGGCTTGGAGGACTGTGTTTTACACTTGGAATAAGTGCGTTGGCAAAGACACCCTCTCTGCCCTCAAAACAGAAACCACATTATCTGCTGCAAACAGACCGTACTGAAAAAATTCTGGGTAATGAAAAAAACCACCAAGTAATTTGGCAGAGAGGTTCATTTAAGCTGAAATCTCCCACACCACATTCTGCTGGTGCTTCCAGCAAGGCACTGCTCACACACTGGAGTGTTTTCTCTCCCCATCAGTATTTATGCAAGAGGACTGAAGAGCTTGAAGAGGCTCTCACAGGGAGGGAGAAGCCTCTGTGCAAGTGAGGGAGCTGAATCCCTCACGGGGCAAATGGATTCATCTGGCAGAAGGACAGACTCACAGCACTTCTTCAGCGTGTGCTTAGCCACAATCCCCAAGCACTTTGTGCCATCTCAGGATTATCCCAGTTTATCCCTCCTCATCTCTCAAAATTTCAAGCAGTGCAGTGTAATGCATTTACTCAGCAGGCAGCATTTTGTAGCAGTCTATGAAATGCTTATGTCTTGACACGTCCAAATCCAAATTAAAAAAGAAAGCAATCTGCTTAGTGAGGGCTCAGCCTCCCCTTCCATCCCAAAAGGAAAGTCAAGGACAGCAGCAAAGACACAAGGGTGATCTCAGTAACACTTACACAAAAAACTATGTGGAGAAACTCAAGGAGGAGACAAGGGTCACAAGTAAGTATTCGAGGAACTAAGAGAAATCAGTGCTGCCTCAGAGGCAGGTCAAATATTAAAAACCCTAGTTTCTGATCCCTAGTGTTAGTCTCGCAGACCAAGGAGATGACAACAGACAGGACCCACCTTCAGGTTGCCCTTGGTGGTGAAGGCTCTCCCACAGATGGTGCAGGCAAAGGGCTTCTCCCCGGTGTGGGTGCGCTCGTGGATCTGCAGGGCGCTGGCAGAGGAGAAGTTCTTGCCACAGGTAGTGCAGATGTGCTGTTTGGCAGGACGGCAGAACTTGGGGCGCGGCACCAGCAGAGGGGCGACCCCGGGGGACAGAGCTGGGGGGCCGATGAAGGGGCCGGCGCTGAGGGGGCGATCGCTGGGCAGCTCCATTTTTATCAGGGCCGGTGGGGCTCTGACAAACGCAGCTGGAATACTGCTGCGACCTGGAAGGAAAGCAAAGGCGGTGCTTATATCCCTGCCTAAGCCTGGCTGAGAATCCAGGCCCTGCCTTTGAAGCCTAAAGAGCACATCTGCAGAGGCCACCACACTTCCTAGGATACCCCAAAACCAATCAGTTCATCCCTGGGTTTGTTGGTGAGCTTCAGATAGAAAATCTTTCAGGTCAAATTTAGATCAACCTTAACCTCAATGCTACAATGCTACAGAGCCTGAAAACCCCACAGACTATTTTAGAGTTTCCACATCACACTCTCGGGATAAGCAGTTTTCCCTTAAACACATAAATGTGTATTTTTAAAGAGTTATAAGGAGATGTCAAGTGAGCCCATGAAAGACAGAGAGGGTATAGCCTACATTAATTTTAAGGAGATGGCACCAGTCAAACCTTAGAATTTTGGGCTTGACTTAGTCAGGAAAACTTTACAGAGCCTATGTCCTATCCAAACAGAGGAGCAGGAAGAGGGGAAAGCTGGAAGTTTTGTTTCCTGTTGGTCCTTTTAGGATTGATTTCCAACTGCCCCACCCCAAATCCCTGCCAGCACTCTGCATCACTCACCATACTCTCCATTTGCAAAGTGTAGCCCAGGCTCCTCCTTGATGACCTTCCGCCCGATGTTGCCGTACGTTAAATCCAAAGCTCCAACAACCCCTTCCACTTCCACAGGAGCGTTCTCAGCACCCTCTGCTTTACTCCCCGTGCCCGAATCCTCCTGGCTGGTGAAGGCAGGTGACTTGGACCTGATGCTCTCAGCCTGGCTGTTGGCCGGGGACGGTGCCTGCAGCGAGGCAGCCTCGGAGGCGGCGGGGCTGCGGCCGTTCTGGTAGTCGGCATCGCCCACCACCGAGGACGAGTCGTTGGTCATGCCATCGCTCTCTGCCGAGCCGTTGTCGCTGGACTTCAGACTGCTCTGCCGCTGCAAGCTCAGCGAGGAGCCCACCATCTTCATCTGGTTCTCCAGCGCTGTCACCCCAGAGAAGGAGGCGGCCGCAGCAGGCGACTCTGATTGTGCATCGTACGGAGTGGGAGGTTTGGAGGAGCTCCTGGGGCCATCCTGAGAGTCCATGTCGTCTTCCATGTCTATGCTTTCCACGATCTCCTCTGGGCGCCCGATGTCTCCGTTCTTCTCGGGCAGGGCAGGATCCCCCTCGGTGTCGCAGGGGGGCTCTGGCATGGGGGTGTTGGGGATCTGCCCGCCCATGTGCATGCGGATGTGCTGCTGCAGCACCACGGCGTTTGTAAACTTCTTCTGGCAAATGGGACACGAGTGCTGCATCTTCAAGGGGGTGTTGGCCCTGTGCACACCATAGTGGGTTTTGAGGTTCCCTTTAGTGGAGAAGGCACGGCCACAGATCTTGCACTTGAACGGCCTCTCCCCGGTGTGGGTGCGGTAATGCATCTTCAGCGAGCTCTGGCAGCTCAGCACTCTGTGACAGATCAGGCACTCGTTGGGGTCAGAAGTGGACTTGTCGATATTTTCAACCAGCTGCTGGAGCTTGGATGTCTCTGAGCCTTGCTCGTTTGACCCACCCACGTGGAAGATGCTCACGCTGCAGGCAGCTTGTGGTGAGCTCAAGCTCTGCTCCGTTCCCGACTCGTGGCCGACCGCCCCCGACGAGGAGGAGCCACCCTCGCTTTCGGGAGAGGGCCTGGACTGCAGCTCGCTGGAGAATGTACCAGGCAGAGCCTCCTTGATGCCTGCCAGGCTGGAGATGGCCTGAGGTGTGCCGCTGGCCGCAGAGGTAGGCAGAGTTGTTAGGAGAGGTTTGCTGTCCACAATCAGGTTGGACTCATCCAGTGGCACAGACATCCCGTACGGAATTCCAGTGCTGGTAGGGACATTGTCCAGGTGCTCAGGAACTGGGTAAGGATTCATCTTTATGTGGGGGTACTTGTCTTTGTGACGCTGAAAATGCACTTTGAGGTTTCCTTTGGTGGTGAAGCGGTTCCCACAGATATTACACTTATAGGGCCTTTCCCCGGTGTGGGAGCGGAGGTGGATCTGCAGGGCACTGTCGTTGCCAAAGACCTTCCCACAGAATTTACATTTGTGTTTGAAGAACGGCTCCTCCGTGCTGGGTTTGCTTTCAGACACGCTGATGTTGGGCGGTTTCCCCTTGCCTTTCTTTGAGGAATCCATCACGGACGAGACGGCCGAAAGCGGGTTCTGGAAGATGACCGAGCCGGAGGACTGAGGTAGCAAAGGATTTGGGAACTGAGAGATGGAGCCGGGCAGGCCTCGGCTCCCCTCTGGCTTCAGGGGGAAGGAGGAGGAGAGCCCAGCAGCCAGCGAGCTGGCGGCCGCAATGCCAGTGTTAGAGTGAGGTAGTTTTCCTTGCTTCAAGGATTCCAGGGATAGGCTCTGGCTCCCAGCCTTCTGTCCGATTAGAGCCACGGCAGCCGAGAGCTGCTGGGACATGTGGGCCCCCAGAGCCTTGAGCGGGTCAGCAGCAGCCGCGATGGAGGGGTGCAGGGCGTGGGGAGCCATCATGGCGATCTGGATGCGGATCTGCTCCGTCAGCTGGATCTGCTGGAGCTGCTGCTGCTGCAGGCACACCAGCTGCTCCAGGATCATGGGGATGGCGTTGAACCCGGCCGCCGAGGAGGAGATGGCGTCCGACGTCCGCTGGTTCACGGCCACCTTAGTGCCACGGATGGTCTGCAGGGTCACGTTAGTGTTCGGTACTTTGGGTTTTGGTAGATAGCTCAGGCCGGGGGCCGCAGGCGTCAGGGGGGGCTCTATTTTAAGGTACATTCCTCCCACCGGCTCAGCATCCATTTTTCCTTCTCTCTTTTCCACGGAGGCAGCGCAGCCCTTGGCCTGAATGTCCTTGCGCGCCCTGCCGTCCAAGCGGTCGCTCGGGAAGGGCCCCAGAGGAGCCTCGGGGAAGCTCTCAGGGGGCACTGCTCCCTCGCTGTCGTTCATGATCAGAACAGGCGGGTTTTTAGTGCAATTTTTCTTATGCTCAAGGAATTCAGAGAGAACAAAGAATTCTGCACAGCATTTCTCGCAGATTTTGGTTTCCTCCGTGCGGCACCTTTTGGAACTCATTTCACCATCTCTATCACCTGGGACGTCTTGTGGACTCCCTTAAAATAAAAGAAAGTCACATTATTAATTGCCAGATTTAGACCAAGCATTCACTGTTAAGATCGCTGCCTCCACCCCAATTGCAAATTAAAATACAAGACACTGGGATCAAGTTTGCAGATCAGCCTGAAGTTCTGTTCTTTGTTTTGATGCCAATTCCTTCACAACCGAAAATAAATATTAATCTCAGTTCAGTTTACAAGAAAAAACATATTTTAAAAAAACTCTCACAAGGCTCAATGAAAAAAAAATTCATTCCAAATCCCTTTACACCGGTAAAAACCCCTGGAACAGTTCTGCAAGGCAGCACCTGCAACACAGCTTAAAATGAACACCAGGACAGAGGAGGCATTGAAGCACCGAGCAAAACACCACACATGATTTCTGCTGTTTACACTTCAGGTTCTAATTCTTTGTTAACCATCTCTCAAAAAATTCATAAAAGATCATTAACACAGGAATTTTGAGCAATTCTTACTGTACCGATCTAAATGAGTTTTGCTCTGCTATTGTGAAAGTAATTACAAACCAAGAGGGCTGACAACAGGCAAGCAAGGCCAATATTAGCTCTGAAATCCTCCGAAAGCAAACACACCCCACTAATAATCTCAACATGGACACAGTAGCAAAGAATGATTAAATCCGAAACTTGGCACTCGAGTACGCGCCTCCATTGATACCAATGATTATTAAACAAATAATACAAGTAACAAGTCCTGCTCACAAAACTACACCGAGGCATTTCCGACCTCGCAGGAGGCTGAAGGATCAGCTGCACCCACCACTCACCCACTCTGGGAAGGGGCAGGGAAAGCCAAGAGTCGCCTCCTGCCCTTCCACCAGCAGCACACCACAGCTCAGACTGAGCAGAATTTGTACATGGACAAAAAAAAAAAAAAGAAAAAAAAATCGGGGAAATATCTGAACTGCAAGAGGTTAACAGAAACGATAACCAAAACAGGATGTTTTTGCTCAGCCTTGCCATCCCTCAAACAACAAACTCCCAGCCTGCTGCAGGTGGGGCAGAGCTCAGGGGCAGGAGGGAAAACTCCCAGCGAGGGGGAGCAGAAAGGGCTGGGGCAGGATCCCAGCGCCCAGGGCTCCCCATGGAGCTGCTCCCATTCGGGGGTGCCCTGGGGGCAGTGGGTTCAGGGAAGGGTGTCACCACAAACCCCTCAGCTCCAGCCCCCAGGGCTCCCCATGGAGCTGCTCCCATTCGGGGGTGCCCCGGGGGCAGTGGGTTCAGGGAAGGGTGTCAGCACAGAGCCCCCAGCTCCAGCCCCCATGGAGCTGCTCCCATTTGGGGGTGCCAATGGTGCAGGGGTTCAGGGAAGGGTGTCACCACAGACCCCCCCATGGTCTCCCCATGGAGCTGCTCCCATTTGGGGGTGCCAATGGTGCAGGGGGTTCAGGGAAGGTGCCCCCCTGTCCAGCCCTGCCCAGACCCCCCAGCTGCCCCCAGGGTGGGACCAGGGGAAGCTCAGGAGCTTCTCGTGGCTTTGGTCTGTGCAAGGTGAGGCCAAACCACACCTGGGTGTGTCCCGAACGTGGAGGGGACATGTGCAGGTGCCAACGCGAGCACATCACCCTGCCTGAGGGAGGATATGGCAACCCTTGCCACTTCTGACCTCAGCAAGGGCGCTGCGTGCGCTCAACAAAGCAAACTTCAACCGCTTAATGCTGTGTGGCACCAAGTGCATGTGAAAGTTTATTTGTAAAAATAAACATCTGATCAATAACACAAATTCGCAAGTATCAGAGGCCTGTTCTGCTGTGATGTGCAGAGCAATAAATCCAAACCGGCACAAGTCCTTGAACGGGGAGGAAGGGAGTTCTCAGCACAGCTACGACCAAAAAAGTTTGGATGCCTCCCATTTAAACAGGGAAAATAAAACACTTACCCTTCAGCCCAAACAACTCCTGTAAGTGACAGAAATAGGGATGGCAGCACACATTTCCCACCCCAGATATCATTACAGGGATGTCTCCAAAGCTGATTTAACTCTAAAAACACAGAGAAACCCAGACTGCAGACAAGTCAACTACTGCACAATTCAGAACTTGGTCAACAGAGTCAACCAGCATCAAGAACAGATTATTTTAAACTCGTTTTGCAGGACTCTGAGCAGATATACTTGGAAAGAAGGCACCTGGATTAAAAAAAAGAGAAAACCTCTAGAACTACTCTACGCTGACTTGGGAGGTTTTTGACTACTTTCCTGTTTCACAGAATACTAAAATAGGATTTCATAGAATACTAAAACATAAAAATCTCTTCCAAATCCTTTAATTGTTTGGGGCTTTCCCAGTCCCGTCCCCCAGGCAGAACAACACTGTTTCCACGTCACGAAATAATAAAAAATAACCTTAGCTTTTACTTCTTCCAGTGGCACAGAAATGTCTGCACCAAACACTGCTGCCCACCCCCAAGGAGATATTCCAGGATAATGTCTAGACAAGTCCTCCAACTTTAACTGCTTCAAAGCATCCGATCATTTATCTCCTTTCCCATGATAATACTTCTTATTTTTCTACTTCTGCACTGATAAGATCACACTCAATTCAATGCCCCTTTCCCAATCTCCAGCACAGCCCACGCTCTTCAGCTCTTCATTTTTGTAATTCTGAGGAGCTCTGATGACTTTCCTGGCTCTGAGCAGCAGTGGCCATCTCAGAGAAAGACTCCAGTGCACTGAGGGTGCCTGTGCAGGGCAGCAGAGCCTGGCAGCCCTGCCTGCCACATTCTCCTTTCTCCGACAGTGAAGCATTAGCTGGACTCTGCATAAATTCAATTCAGAGCTTGAAACGACTTGCTGCATGACAAATAGGGGAGTTATGCATTATTTTACCTTAAAGAAAGAGTTTTAGATAAATTCACAACTAGGACACTGGGTTATTTTACAGTAGCTGGAATAACAAAAGGAACAATTGATGGTTTCTGTAAAAAACCCAACAGCTTCTGCGAAAATCATCCTGATTTGTACCTAGCTTCTCTTCCCTGCCACAAGTGCTGCCATCAGAGCCCCTCAACTGCCCCGAGCCCAGCAGTGACCCCAGAAATAAAATAACAGCCTGAACTCGGGGTTTTTCATGCCAGGAGGACAGCTCTGCCCACCAAATGAAGTAACAGCCTGAACTCGGGGTTTTTCATGCCAGGAGGGCAGCTCTGCCCACCGACCATGAGGATTTACCCAGCACTGCCCTGCCACGACATTTCCCCTGCACTTCACTTAACCCTCTCCAAAGGCTTCCCAGGGACAGGACTTCTACTGTGGTTTTTTTATCTCCCCACCCCCGAATTTCAGGAATGTTATCTCTCAGCATCTAGTTATCCAATAAGTTAGAAGAATGCAGTAAACCCAGCAGGGGGGTTAGATTGAATCACTGGCAAATGGATGGATAAAATCCACTATTGTGTAGGACAAGGCGGTCATCGACAAGGAAGGCTGATAAAATCCACACCGCTCAAATGATTTTTTTTTTTTAAGGAAAAGAGTAAAAGGAGTTAAGTAAAGCTGGTTTGATGTGATTTCAAGAAGGGTGCTGCTGGCCTACCACTCATCTAAGCCAATAGTGACTTTTTTTTCTCAACTTTATTTCACTTGAATTGGGATGAAACAGAACTCAAGCCTTCCCATCCACTTTTTTTTTTTTTTTTATTCAGGAGTTCTGATACCTTTGGTGAGCTTCTTTTCCCCATAGCCTACATCTGACCAATTTTACTTTAAGGTTAACAAAGACCATGCACCTCCCCGGTTTAAATTAACTCCGGGAGGATTGATTACCACCCTTCACTCCTGGACACGAACCCTCTGCCATCAGCTCGCTGCTGCTCTCAGGGTCCCTGATGCTTTTCTCCTTCTCCAAAGGAGAGGGCTTCCAAAAGCTCCAAACTGCCCCAAATCGCCCTTCTCCCACTACCAAACACCATTTAGGGCATTTTAACTCTGACAAAATCACTTTTTTCAGTAAGTAAAACGCACAACTGGCAACTTACAGAGATATTCCAAAGGCCTCAATGCTTTCCACGCTGAATTCACCAGCTGCGTTTTTCTACACAAGAACGAGGCAGAAACGCGTTTCCCCACAATCACCATTTCACATCCTTACAGCCTCTCTCTCAACGCTTCAATGACTTTATTATCTACTTACTAATTCCCCCTTTGGCCTATCCACAACTTCAAGCGAGATATTCAGCCGAAGACAGAACAAACCACAGCGAACGAGCGAGCAAATCAAGCGCTGGAACCCGAGGGGAAAGCGGAGTCGCTGCCCTGCGAGGGCTCACCCTGCTCGGGCCGGGCCGGGCCGGGCTCGTTGCCCCCGGTGCTCGGTGCTCGCTGCCCGGGCCGGTCGGGCTGGGCTCGTTGCCCCCGGTGCTGGCTGCCCCCGGTGCTCGCTGCCCAGGCCGGTCGGTGGAGGGTCGGGCCGGGCCGGGCTCGTTGCCCCCGGTGCTCGGTGCTCGCTGCTGGGGCCGGGCTGGGCTCGTTGCCCCCGGTGCTCGGTGCTCGCTGCCCGGGCCGGTCGGTGGAGGGCACTCACGGCCCGCGTTCGGACCCCTCCGGGCCAGCACCAGCACCCCGGGCGGGGCCGGGCCCCCCGAGCCCACCTGAGCCCCGCACCGCGCTCTGTGCCCACGGGGGGGGCTCCAGCCGGCTCCGAGCCCCCCGCCCTGCCCTGCCCGGCCCTACCTGGAGCACACTTCACACCCGCGCGGTGTTTAAGAGCGAGCTAAACGGCACAAACCCCGCTGCCAAGGTCAATTGCATGAGAGTCCTAATTGTGAGCCTGACATCAACTTACCACCCACAGCAAGCAGGAGGAGGCAAAGGTTAGAGCAGCAGCTCTGTCAAAACGTCACATGCCGCCGAGCGCGGCGAAAGGGCTCCATCACCCCGCTACCAATATAATGTTTCACTCGCGTAAAGGGAAAAGCAAGCCGGGCGTCGGCCCCCGCGGCCCCCGGCACCCTCTGCCCCTCGCCAGGGCTGCGGCACCCCGGGCACGGCGGGGATGCTCCCGCACCGGGGCTCCCGGCCCCGACAGCAGCTTCGGGCAAGCGAAACAAACCCAGGATAAACCAGCGCGAAACTTGGGCTTTGCTCGTTCAACCTCTCCTCTGGTCCAACAGCCCTCTCCAGTTCTACAGAGCTCGGCGCACGAACCGGAGATATAACTGAAGCAAAGCTACGCTAATTTTACCCTGAGGGGAAAAAAAAAAAAAAAAGTTGCAGTTTGATACTGTATTTTTAAGAATGAATCCGATTTTTAATGGCAGCAATCCGGCACAATAGGCATTTTCAAGCCCTTTGTGGAAATGCTAATTTTCAGTATGTAGCATTATTCCCCTGTGACCACCTGCTGATTTTTTGACCTGTTAATGGATCCCCAGGTTCGCGGGACACTTTAACCCGCTGCATTGTTCACAGAGGTGGGTCCCAAATCGCTTTGCGAAAAAAGGGAATACTTGCAAAAAAGGAGATAAGGGCTTGATTTTATTATTACGAGTATGTGTATATCCTCGCTAATGCCCCAGACAAATCCCTGCGGAATTTCGACTTTGTTATGCAACTTCATCACTTATTATTTACGGGCACACCTGGAGCGGGGAATATCAGGACTATTCGGGAGATTGGCGGGCGGTCCGAGCCGCCGGAGCCGCGGCCCCGGGTTGCATTTCGGAGAGCGGAGATGCCGCAGGACGGGACCTGCCCCGACCCCCCAAACCCACAGCACCCCTCGAGCAGCGGGAGAATCCCCCCGCAGCCACAGCTCCCCCAGCCTGGGCGGCCGCCGAGCGCTCCGGAGGGATTTCATCCAGGGTTTGGTTGTTAAAATTGAGAACGGGAGGGGGGGAAAAAGCCCGAACAACAATAACAAAAAAGCAGCTGGCCATTGCCCCGGAGAGCGCGGTGTGGAGCGATCCTCCCTCCCTCCCTCCCTCCCGCACGCCTCCCCCGCCCCAGCGCCGCATCAGGAGTGATTAACCCTTTTGTTTCAGCGCGGGGCCGGAGGTGCCTTTCCAGCAGCGGGCAGAGATTTACATGTGGAAACATCACCTCCATCCCCCAACCTAACCATATGCACAAAGGAAAACAGTCATGCATTAAACATGGGATTTATTGCCTTCTGGCCAGCATGCTGTTTCTTAAGTCACCATTAACCGGACCCAACAATTGCACATTTCGACTCAAAGAAGAGAAGGGGGAGGAGGGAAAAAAAAATTAAAGAGCCCGAACCTCCTGCGGGCTGGGAATAAGCAGCTCCCGTAACGTACATGGGTTTTGATCAGTTCTAAGCACGGAAACAAAACCACTCCCAAAAGCAAGCAAAGATCCCAAAGAAAGTTCTCGGGGGACACAGGGGAACATTTGGGCACAACAACCGCAACAACTCCAAGCAAACTCTGCCCGGCCGGGCCGGGCCGTGCCCCGCTGCCGCCTCACTGCGCCCGGGAGCGGGACGGGCACGGCGGGAGCGGGGCAGAGCCGGGAGCCGCCTGCCCCGCATGCCCGGCTCGGGAGATGCCGCTCCGGCAGCCCCGCTCCCGCGGGGCCGGCACCGAGTGCCCCCTGCCCTCCTGCCCTGCCCACCCCACCGGCAGCCCCGGCCGGTTCCGGCCAGGATTTGTGCGTTCCCCGCAGCGCGGCCCGGGAACGCGGGATCCCCCAACGCGGGAGAGCGATCGCGGTACCGGGACCCCCTCGCCGCCCTAATACAAAGCGTTCGCGCACACCCCGCATTAGCTCACCGGAGTTATTTTAGGAAGTCGGAAATCAAAGATGGCTGGAGGTCAAGCTACAAAAGGTCCAGGGCGATTGTGATCTCCAACAAAAATAGTCCGAGCGTGAAGGCTTTTTACCCAGTTTTTGGTTTTTTTTTTTTTTTTTTTTTTTAAAGCCACACAAAAATTCTCATCTAACTCCCAACAAAGTGCTGAGCACGCCGAGGAAACCCAGCCCGAGTCATTTCCCAGCCCTGCGAAGTTCTCTGTAATTTCTCCCCCTGCTCCCCCACCCCTTTACCCCCATCCCCCCAATTCCCTCCGCCTCGGGGAGCCTTTGGGGCTCCCGTCCCACGCGGCCGCGGCCCCACGAGGACCCGGCGGAGGCTCCGCGGGCGCGGGGGGAGCGTGCGGAGCATCGCGGGGCAATGCTGCGCTCCGCGGCCGCCCCGAGCCGAGCCCCCCGAAAATACCGCGGAGCCCGCGCCTCGCTCAGCCCCCCAGAAAAACCCGGGGCGAGCCCTGGGCCGGCCGGCGGCGGAGCCCGCGGGGGGAAAGGCGCGGGGGGCGAAGCACGAGGGTGGAAAAGCGCCCCGGGAAGCGCCGCTCGCTCCCGCCGCGCACCAGCCGAGCCCGGAGCCGCGGCCGCCCCGCGCCCCTCTGCGCTCACCACTTGCAGCATCTGGGGGCTGCTCCTCGGAGTTGATGTGCTGGGGCTTCGCCTGCTTCCGTCGCGACATGGTGCACCAGCATCGGGAGCGTGCAATAGTAGCAATTATTTTCCTCTTCACAACAAATTCCTAGAGTTGGGAAATTTGGGCGGAATGCGCATGTCAGAGTAATTATTATTATCAATAATGCATTGCGATTTATCATGGGTCCCTGACGGCTGATTGGCCTGAGTCCAAGGGCTCACAGATTATTCAAATCAGCCCCATTGATCCGCGCAGCGGGGCACGCTGGGCCATGTAGTCCCCGCGCCCGGCCCGCCCCGGCGGGCGACAAAGGCGAGAGCCCCCGGGGCCGGGGCAGCCCGGGCCGCCCCCGCTGAACAAACAGCGGGCACCGCCGCTCTCTGCCCGCACACCGACAGCGCCTTTGCTGTCTCACCTGCGCCGTTTATAGTGTGCTTTAAACAGTTTTCCCCCCCCTCCCCTAAAGCAAGCAGCAGCCCGGCACAATGCTCATTCCTCCCTTTGTCGCTCCATAAGGTGGCACGGGAAGAGCCCCGGGAGCTGCGCGGGGTCCCGCGGTGGGGAGGGCGGCTGGAGGGGCTTTAAAAGCGGATGCAGACGGAGCGCAATTAGGCTGGTTTGGTTCAGCTGTTTGAGGATTCTTTAAAGTCTCGATTTCTGGGAAGCAGGCGAAGCTGAGCCAGTAGTATTTTTAACAGCGAGTAAAAACGTGAGGCACGTGTGAAAAAGTTGAGGCAGCGGCGCTTTGAGAGTGTTTTCCCACACTAAGCTGGCTGCGTTAATGCAGAGCGGAATAATTTTCATCTTCGCTCCCCTTTTCGGCTGCTGGGCTCCATGGGAACGTGAGCCACGCGGAAATCTGCCCCCCGAGCCCAGCCGGGTGGCCCCGGCGCTGGGTGGCACCTTGGGGACGCTCCGTGGGGCTGGAGGCGGCTGCGGGACCCCAGCACTGAACTGGGCTGCAGAGCCACCCCTGCACAGCCACTGGTCCCACAACAGCAAAAATGTGAGGATCCTCGAATGTGTGGGGATGTGGACTGCACACCTCCAAAAACTGCAAACACCCCAAACAACTCCAAAAACTGCGAAATCTCTGTGGGACACATGATTGCTTTTTGATTTAATGTAGAACAACAAGCACGCCCCAGGTCTGTCTATGAAAAATGAAGTCGTTTGCTGGAAAAATCTGGAGATTTATTTGATGAAGAGATGATGATGATGATTTGGAGGAGAAGGATGCGAGATAAGGGCTCGGGAGAATCAGGTCCAGCTGAAGGCACACTGGGTTTGCCCTCGCCATTGCATTCATCAGCGAGCAATGGAGCGGGGCCCGTGCCTCAGTTTCCTGCCCGTGCAGGGAGGGCTCAGCTCAGGGAAGGTTCAGCTCAGGGCGGCACCCACCCAGGGCCCGGGGCGGTGCACAAGGGCGGTGCGCACTGGAAACCCCAAACCTGACCCGGCAGCCGGAGGGAGGAAGCGATGGCACCCCAGGCAGCCGCACAGCTGCCACAGGACATTGCACAACACCAGGGGCTCGTTTCTCCTGGTTCTTTACCGGCACTTTTACCCTGCAAACCCCCGGGGGCTGCACAACCTGTGCTCTGTACCAGAATGCGTGCTTGTGCCCAGTCATGCCAAGTGCTGGTCAGGATTTTCTTTAGTTTGGGGGTGCTTGAGGAGGGGGGACCTGGATGGGACAGGTGTGAAATCTCTTGCTGCTGTAGATGGAGGTGAGCATCCTGATCTAATTAGCTCTGTGTCCTCTGGGGCTTGGTTTTGTTTTTACAGCGTCTCATAAGGGGGTTTTATTTAGCTAAGGATAACACAAATCTTGCAGAGCAGAAGGTGTCACCCTCCTCCTTGGACAACTACTGAACATGCAGGTCAGGGGACAAATGTTGGTTTCCAGGCCACTTTCTTCTGAAATCAAAAAATGGTTTAAAACCCCCATTCTTGGTGCATTTTAATGGGCACATTGCATCAAGAGAAACTCTGTATTTACTAATATGAAATGGGAGAGATTACCAGGTATTTGAAATCGCTGACCATTTTTATCTGGCGTTTACTCCACCCCCATGTTGGCCAAAGAGCTTCTCTATATTTGTTTGTTTAACCAACAGTTTGAAATGCTCTTTGTTCCCAAAGTGTGTCCTGAGGAAATAGACTGTTAAACAAGATTGATACCCATCGATCCACAGATAGATATTCACATTGATGAATCCTCTCCTTTTACACTTGATATGCTCAGTATGACCAACAGATTTTCAGTTATTACACGCAAAGCTCCCAGGCCACACCAATGAATTTATTAAACCACGCTGGTTTATGTATCCAGCTGAGAGACTGACAGCCCTGTACAGTAGATCCATACTTAAAATAGACAACTCCTGTGGAGCATTTGTACTGAATTTAAAGGAATATATTATATGAAATCAATAGAAGTTTTGGTATTGATTTCACAGGGCTGCGATTTCACTCAGCACGGCTCTAAAGCACAGATAAAATAGAATGCAGGGGAAGCATTAGTTTAAAATAAAAATTAAAAAGTTGCTGGATTTAAGGCTGAGAAGGCAGCACAAGTAGGTGAAAGAGCACAAAGAAAGTGAAGAATACGGGGAGGAAGAGGAAGAATGTGAGCAAGGGAAAGCTGTCCTGATTGTATTTTGCTGGGAAGGTGTTCCCAGCCCATGGTGGTTATAAATAGGCTGCCCCGGCTGATTACATCATATGCAAAAGGCATTTTGCTTGGCTTTAGCACGATCATATGGATTAGCATGATTACAGCTCCCGGACTTGAAAAATAGCAGGCTTCCTTTTCAGGCTTGACATTTTATTTATTTTTTTAAGAAAAGCACAGAGGAACAATCTTCTGCCACCGAGGGAGCTGCGCAGCGTCCCTGGCAGGCGAGTTTCCAGGAGCAGCTCGGTGATGATAACAGGAGCTGTTTGCACACCCTGCCCCAGCAGCACGTGGAGCTCCTGCCACCAGGAGCTGCCAGCAGCTGGCTCTGCCCAGACCATGGTTCTGTCCGTGGAAAAACCGGATAGGGGCGTGTGCTGATGTATGTGTTGTGTCTGTCTCCCTGTGCTCATTGCCAACTCACACCGAGGGAAAGGGCACGGCCTCAAATCCTGCCCTGTCTCTTCTGAGCAGCTCCGTTTGTTGCCGAGAAGAACACACAAGTTTCAAAATTAAATCTTTCTTTATGTGTTCAGAATCCAAGTATAACTGAAAATGTCTTTTTCTGTGCGTTACCTACATCTTTACAGCTTGGAGAGCCAAAAAAGAGTAGGGTCTTTGAGGCACAGCATTTCCCTTGGCTGAGGTGTTCCTGCCCTGCTCCTGCTGCAGCTGCCTCCAGACAAAGCTCCCAGTGCACTCCCGGTGCACAGTGCACACTCCCAGTGCTCACTCCCAGTTCACACTCCCAGTGCTCACTGCTCACTCCCAGTTCACACTCCCAGTGCTCACTGCTCACTCCCAGTGCACACTCCCAGTGCTCACTGCTCACTGCCCCTGCTCACTCCCAGTGCACTCCCAGTGCACACTCCCAGTGCTCACTGCACACTGCCCCTGCTCACTCCCAGTGCTCACTGCACACTCCCAGTTCACACTCCCAGTTCACACTCCCAGTGCTCACTGCACACTGCCCCTGCTCACTCCCAGTGCACACTCCCAGTGCACACTGCACACTCCCAGTGCACACTCCCAGTGCACACTCCCAGTGCACACTGCTCACTCCCAGTGCACACTCCCAGTGCACACTGCACAATCCCAGTTCACACTCCCAGTGCTCACTGCCCCTGCTCACTCCCAGTGCACACTCCCAGTGCTCACTCCCTCACTGCCAGGGCTCCTCTCCAGTGCCCGGGAGGCACGGGGGAAGTTCCCCGTTGGAACATGCCAAGGGAGCTGCTGTGAGGTTGCTGATATGAAGTTGTCCATAGCTCTGCAGGCAATGTAAATCAGGGTGATTAGCATTCATGGTGGGGCCAGTTTATCAAGATTGAGCGCGGAGACTCAGACATTCAAATTCAGAGGCAGTTCATAAGGGTGTTAAACTGAGTGTTGGCAAGGGCAGTGACTCCTCCAGAGCAGACTGGATCCCAATCCAAACCCAGGAGACTCCTCCTTAAACACCTTTTTGCCATTATAACTGTGATAATGGAGGGACCTTTTTTGTATTTTTTTTCTCCTGTATAGCAAAACAAAGGTTATGTTTACCCTCAGTCCATCCTCCATTCTAGAAGCTGCTGAGCACCACGATCAAACCTGATCACGGGGGAGAAGTTCTGGAGACATGAGTTTGTGTTCATTGTGTGGCAATCATCACCTGGAGAGAGAAGAGATACCCAAATTAATGTGGTCATTGGAGGCAGAATTGGGGTTCAGACCTCACCCAGACAGCAGCCAGCGAGGCAGAGGCACCAAGTGGGACTGAGCAGGGGGAGAAGGATGGAGAACAACCCTTCAGCAGCCTGAGGGAACAGCTCCCTGCTCAGACTGGTGGTGCTGCGGGTCCAGCTGCAGGTAATGCAGCACAGCACTGCTGAAAGAGAAGCAGCTTCCATGAGGGAATTTACGTTAATGCACACAGGACTGAGCTGTCAGCTGGCCACGTTCCTGGTTTGATGTGTGTTTTCAGGCTGATATCATCACAGGGTACCCTGGTCATTACTGACCTTCAGGCCAAAGTCAGAAACCTCCTTTCCAAGCTCAGCTGTCCCCCACAGGGGAAGGGAATATCACAGGAACTGGAGGTTTCTGAAAGAGCCACCAAGGAGCTGCCAGCCAGGAGGAATGAGAGGCATGTGGCTTAGGCAGGAAAACAAACAAGTCTCTGGGTGTTTGTTGAAATGCCCCAGCGTTTCACCTGTACAGGAGTGAACTTCATCAGCTCTGATTTCTCAGTGTCCTGTGCAATGCCTTATAGTAGATGTCAGTGCAAGCTGAGAGCAGGAGGTCCAGCTTTCCTCAGGAGTACCAGCATATTTCAGAATGGCTTACCTGGGTGTAAAGTGAATAACATTCCCCCTCCTCTGCAATATTTGTTCAGTTTCAAACACTTACTTGCTTCTGAATCAACCCAAGATCAGAGGTAGGTGTAACTTGGCTTTGTCTGCTGTCCTCTTTGAATTTCATGGCCCAGTGATGCGTCAGGGAGAGGAAGAGGAATGCTGTGAGATCCTCTCCTGCCAGACAAGGTACACAAACCCTTTCTTTAGCACGGGGCTGTAATGGAGCCCAGGGAGATGTCTCATTATTCCCCTTTTTACAGCAGTGGTGTGAGGGTGCACCGGGGCTGCCACAGCCTGGGCTCAATCCCCTTCAATCCCCTGCATGGTTTGGAATTCCATTATGAGGCTTTTTTTTTTTTTTTTTTTTTTTCCCCAGGGAATACCAAGCAATGTCTGAATGTGCCAGTGAAATATTGAACCAGATGGCAATGAAAATAAAAGTTAATGGGGAGCCAATGAGGACCCCCTCCCGCTGTGTCCCTGTCTCAGATACTGAGGCAGTGCTGCTCCATAACCCATTTCTTGTCACACTTTGTGTTACCCTGAAAGGCACGGGGAGCACCCTGCCTGTGCTGGCAAAGGGCTGGGTTGGGTTCCAGCTCTGTGTTCTGCTGCTTGCAGAGAAAATCATCCCTGTGGGGATGACTTGAAACAGCAGCTCGAGAGAGAATTATCAATTTCCTTGCTTGTGTCAGCGGAGCACCAGGATCGAAACTGAATTATTTTCAGATGTCAAAATACCACTTAGCAGGGGGCTTTTACTTAGTAAAATTAGCTTTCATTTTCTGCTTTTATGACTATGATTAATAACATTTTTTGAACGTGGTAGACCTAATTCCATTTCTTCTGCTACAGCAGTTTTCCCAATTACTTTTATCAGTTATATCCCAGTCCTAAATTTGGCTACTTTCCATATGGGTGAATTTGGTTCATGCCACGCTTGGAGAAGGACTGGCAACCAACTGTTAGTGGAGATTCAGAGCAGGTTTGGGAGGTGCCATCTGCTCTTTGATAACTCAACTTTTAGTTAAAAAAAAGAAAAATATTATCACCAATTAAAAAATTCCCAAGCCCCTTGTCTTCAACTGTTGTGGCTGGAAGTCAATAGGAAAACACCCAACGCAAAACATTAACACTTAAAAGCATGAATAGAAATGAACACAAAACTATCCAAATAAAAGCTGATAGAAAAAGACACAAATGCATGAGTTGGTTTTTTATGAAGTGTTAGGTTGGCATGATGACTTTAACAACATAAATGATCAAATTTAGTGCTCTACTCTTTATGCCAGGAGGGAGGGGGAAATGCAGGGGACAGAGCAGAATGATCAGCATCTGCATCATTTACAGAGTGTTATTGTCTCACAATTTACAGATCTGGTGCCAAGAGTAAAGTGTGGAGGAAGCTCATCCCTTCCTTCTCCCCATTCCCTACAGCCATTCCTTGTCCAACACTCAAAGCTGGTGCTGTGCCTGCCATAATTATCTCAAAAAACTGATTTCAGTGCATTATCTCCGGCTTTGGTGACATTTCCAATACCACCCTTGGAAACGAACTGAGGGATTTTTGTCTGACCTGCCAGAGGTGCTGAAGCGCCACGGCAGAGCGAGCCCAATGAAGTCAGGATTACACCTTTGATATTATCTGATACCTCTGCTCAGAGTGGGCACAGCTGAGGGTATCAGCTCCCTTGGGGTGCCAGGGAGGGTGGATGTGTGGCTGCTCCAGCTGTGCCAGGGTGAGCAGGATGGCGCCAGGCACCTGCAGGGCTCCAGAGGGCTCCAAGGGATTCCCTTGTGGCTCTCCCTCTGTGGGATGGAGGATTCAGGAGCAAGAAAACAAGCAGCCGAAGCTGAGGCAGCTGCATTTGGCTCAGAACAAAAGTACTTTTTAAGGCCCTTCACAATAATGATAATCTTGGCAGGGATTTGGCTGCAAGGGGAGCTGGTGCAGGGATTCAAGGAGGATAAACCCATTTCCATTGCCAACCTCCCACTTTTCAGCTAGTTGTGTCTTGTAACTTGGTTATCCCTGTTAACAGCTAAATTTTAATGTAGTTATGTTAGCTAAGGTCCAGTCTACTCCACAGACTTTAACCAGATTAAGAGGCAGATCAGCTATAATTGGAGCCCCTGATTGAATTAGATTGGGATTACAAATATAATTGGATACTACCCTATTTGAGACACTTCAAAGGAAATGTATCTTGGGAGCATGAAAGCTGAAAAATCAACAAACCTATGGGAATCCTCCAGCCTGTTTCCTGTGGGGACACAGCCAGGCCCGTGGAGATCCAGAAGGATATTTTTTAACAGACAGTTCACCCGTAAAAACCCTAAATCAGATTCCTGCTGTAAATTCAAGTCGAGGGCAAGGTAACCTTGCCACTTTTTAATCTTGTGGTAGTGGTACAGCCAGATCAGGCTAAAAGTGTGCCTGAAAGAAGCTTTAAAAGGCAGTAACAAGTCCTAAGTATGGACTAAGGCCTCAGGTTTTATTGGGGTAGGAGCAGGAGGTTGAGGGAAAGAACCCCTTTGGTGGATGTGGCTTTTGCAGAATTTCCATTTGAAAGGGCACTTGGGTGAACGATCCCAGCCTGGCTCAGTGCTTGACACCTCGCAGCACGGAAAGGACAAAAGCTGAGAACGTTTTTGGTTTTTTTCGTACGATATCTTTTCCTGTTTGTGGCCTCTGGTCTGTCACTGCTGTGAGCTCCAGCCCCTGGGTAAGTAGGTCACACCGAGAGCGGGCTCATCACCTCAACAGGGCTCATAAAACCCTCCCGTTTGGGGGCAAAACCAAAGCTCCAACTGCCTCTGCAGGGACCAGCCTTGAGACCAAGGAAATTACAGCTGCACCCTCCGAAAGCCAGCCTGGCTCAGTGTGAGCCTCCCTGGAGATCCCAGCACCGGGAGGATGCTCCAGCCTGGTCCAGCACCAAACCACCCCAGCTCACATCTCACCCTCCGTCCATCTCCAATCCAGGCTTCCCCAAGCCCCCCAGACACTCAATTTTATAAAATTATTATGTTTCCAGGGGAAGCACCCAGCCCGGGCTGCTCTTTTTGCTGTTTGCTCTTTTTTTGGACGTTCCCTTTCTTCACCTTCTCCTTGCACGGGAATTTGGCACTCACAGAAGGATCTCTGCTCACAGAGAGTGCACAGCTCAGCCCTGGGCTCTCAAAGTGCCTTCCACACATGAAATATGGGTTAAAAACACAAAACAGCCTCAGCAAACCACAATCCCTGACCCATTCCTCACAACGCTCAGTCCTGGCTCTCCCCACCAAAACTCAAGAGCAGCAAAGCCCCTCCACAGACACTGGAATAACAGTTAATAAATTGTAACCCCTCACTCTTTGTCTGATTAATTGTTAACAACATCCCTGTTTAAAAGTGTGCCAGGACACACTGGGTCCTGATTTATTTTTTTGACATCCCACAGTTAGGTATTTTTAGGCAAAGAGACAAATGCATTAAAATAATTCTGTGGCCCAAAGTGAGACCTGTGACCATGAAAAAAAAAGGAGATATGGGGCTCTTGGCTCCTTTGTGTAACAGATCACAGGTATCTGGGACAGGTTTTATTTATATGTCATTTGTATACACAAGATTTACGCTTGCAATTAAGTTTCAGTGTAAATTGGCCCGGCCTGGGTGTCTGTTTAATTGCAGGTGCAAATCCAGCTGGTAACACATCTCTCCTGCCCCTCCAGATTCGGCACCAGCTCACATCTGAGCTCCCAAAATCCGAGTGGGGATTTACAGATGGCAAAAAGCCTCACAGAAAGATCTGAGCTCTCACCTGTAAACGGGCCCTTGCACGGATTAATTAAAGAGCTTTTCCCACAAGAAGCCGCCCTTGCACAAACTCGCTCAGTTTTGCACATCAAGCGAGTAAATCGTCTCCAAACACTGATGTATGTTGAAACTATTGATCGGGCCGAGCAGGTACGGTCCCTGCGGCTGAGGCTGCCCGGTGTCCCGGGGCGGTGTTGGGTGACATCTGTGGCGTGAGCAATCTTTATCTCGGGCTGGGGAATTGGGAGGGCTCGGGTTTCCTCCGGAGCCAGCCCTCCCGGTGGGGGTGGCTGGCACTCGGGACATCGGCAATCCGGGCTCCAAGAACGATTCTTTTCAAACTTCTCTTTTCATCTCCAAGATTGACCTGGAAATTTCCAGCGAGGGAAGGGAGAATGGCCGGGGTGGAAGCGCCAGGAGATTGGCAGTCACCTTGAGCGTGCTAAGGGGTGACCAAAGAGAGGAAGAAAATGCAATTTCCTTTATTTACTAACCTTGCTCCATTCCCGCTTCTGTACGACTTGGCAACAACGTATTGATTTTTCAGGAGTTTCTTTTTACAATTACAAAAGAAAACGAAATTACTGATTGGGAAGGAAAAACTTCTTTGTTCTGTTTTGTAAAAGAACCGGGGAGTTTTGTGTGTTCGGAAGAAATAGAAATGCATTAAAAGATGAAAAAGGGAAGGAAGAAGATGATGCCACAGAAATCAATACAGAGAATTAGGTGAAATGGAACACCTTGTATGTTCTTCAGAAAAATCATTTTCCATACACTAAATACATTTGCAGACTTGTTTCCTACAAACCTTTCCAAGTTGTTATTGGAGTATGGAGCCACAAGTTTTAAAATGGCTGAGAAATATTTCTTCTTTTCTGGGGGGGAAAGCAACAGACTGGGAAGCACTTGGGCTTTCAGAGACCAGATGAGGTCATCTGAAGAAATGCACAGATTTTATCCTCCCTACAGCAGCAGAAGTTATTGCCTGGGGCTGGAAGGGCCCATCAAGGTGTGGGGTGCTACCTGCAGGTGGGGTGAGCAAGAACTGGAGGTGGAACATCCTCATCATCCCCTCTGAACACCCAGGGCTGGCTCCGGCTTTAAAGGGAGTCACTGACCTCAGAAAGGAAATGGTGAAATCAAGGCAGAGGAGCCTCAATTTTGGGTGAGATCAAGGATGGGGAGCCTCAATTTTGGGTGCTAATGCTCTGTCAGAAATGGAACCACTGCAGCCCCATCCCCTCACCTGCCCCTGGTTTTTATTCCGGGCCCTGGGTGTGCTCAGGGCTGTTTCACCAGAACATGGCCAAGCCCAGGAGGCCCAGCCAGGAGCCCTGATGATGATGATGATGATGAAGTTACAGGTTGGGCACAGGAAGGATGGTGGCAGCAGGGTTTGGGCAGGGTTCTGAGCCCACAGAGCCAAACCCCCCAGCTGAGCTCAGTGCCACAGGAGCAGCAGCATGAACAGCATCATGGCTAAAGCAGCTTGTGCTCCCACCTCGCTTTTGTTCTTTTTGTGCTGCACTGGCTGAAAATAACCCAGGAAAAAAAAAGAAAAAAAAAAATCTGCAGGCTCAGCTGGGTCATTTCCTCAGCCCTCGGCCACAAAAAGCGTGTGAGGGGAGGCTGCACATGGGGCTGGACACCAGTGCCAACACTGCCCACCCAGGCTCAGCCCCGGTTGTGCAGGAGCATTTCTGCTCCTGAAAAGACTCTCTGGGTCTTTTTCTGCCACCAGTGTAACTTCACCTCTAGGAAAGGGGAAATTAGTCTGCAATTATGTAATTATCAGCCACCCTGAAGCTCAATTAATGCATTTTGTGGCTCTTCCGGAGCAGGGGGAGCCTGTTGGGTGCTCGGTGTAAACGTGAACAGGGGATTCTCCTGCAGCTCTGCCTGCTCTGTTTGAACCAGCAAACAGTGAGGGAGGGAGGGCTGAGCCCAGGGCAGGGATTGTCCCTGCAGCCCCTGCCTGTGTGAGCAGAGCTGCTGCAGCCCCTGAACGCTGCAGGACACACAGAGCCCTGCAAGGGACGCAGCTCCTGGGCCAGGCTGCATTTGCCTCCCCACGCACTGCACAACTCTCTCAAAATCCCCTAAAATCCTCCTCTCCTGCACTGTGGGTGCTCCCCTGGTGAAGCAGCTTTTCCAGTACTGAGGTGTCTGCAGAGCTAAGCAGGGACAGTGACACCCAAATAAGGTTTGGTGTAGGAGAAGAGCTCATCAAATTTGGTGTAACAAGGCAAGGCTTGATCCTACCCCTGGGTTTCTTATCCCAAGAGGTGCTGCAGCTCTCTCTGCCATGGATTTCTGCCTGAAGCTGCTCTGCCAGCTTGGCCAGGGAATGCCACACAGGAGGGAAAGGACAGAATATCCATAAATTCACCTTTTCACACTTACCTAGTTCTGAGGAGCGGGATGTCCAGCTCTGCTCTTGTTCCACAGTCAGAGACCAGCATCTTCTCCCATCCTCCAGAGCCCTCCTGGGATGGGTGGGATGGCCCTGTGGGATGAATGGGGTGCTCATTAGCACTGGGGTGATGGGGAACACCTGAGCCTCCGGCCCCACAGTGCTGCCTTCAACATTTACTCACAGAACAATGGATTTTATTTCGTACAACTGTCCAAAATAGGCATCACTTTTGGTACTGGGAGTGTGGCCCCATTTTTAACAGCACCACAGAGTGTCCTGAGTTACAGGGACCCACAAGGGTCAGCAAGCCCAGCTCCTGGCCCTGCACACACCCCAACAGCCCCAGCTGAGAGTCCAGGTGAGCCCTGAACTCTTGGTTTACTCTTGTAAACCAAACCTTCCATGTGATTTTGTAATCTGTGAAACACGATGGAAGTTCCACCCACGGTGCTCAAAACCAAGGAAAATGAGTTTAACTCACAGTGTGAGGAGCTGTTTGTGCAAACTTCCATAATTTTGGGGCTCTGCAGTTACAGAGGCAGCTGATGGTGATTCTGGAGATGAATGAGGATATTCAGAGCCTCACTGCTCAACCCAGCAGGTTCTTGGTACAAACTCTGGGGTTTCGGGTTTCCAGCTCCCACGATATTTGAGGTTTCATTTAGAACTGGAGCTCCTGGAGAAACAAATGCTTGTCAGAGAGGCCTTTCTTCTGCAGATCTCGAAAGTCATCTTAAAATACAGGATAATAAAGAAGAGCTTGAAAATGTGGGGTCTTGGTGGGCTTCATCCTGAGGTCATAAACCCTCAGAAAGTAAACAGAACATTTTTAGTATATATATCTCTAGTATATAGATATTTCCAGTATTTACATATAACCTCTCTGTGTATATATATATATATATGTATTTATATATGGATGTGTATATATATATATATATGTATGTATTAAAGTCTCAGATAACTTTAAGGTAATTTTGGAGGTTTTGGGGATAATTTAAGCTGATATCTGGCAGTGTGAGTGTCTATGCCTGTGCTCTACAGGGATTTTTTTCCTCCTAGAACTATGAGCATAATGCTGTGTTTATCTGTTATGTGGAATTTATTCATCCAAACTCAGTGAATATTCAGCTTTCCAGATACTCTCAATGACAGGTGAATAAAGCAGGCAGGAAATCAAAAATCAGAAATTTCTGCTTTTAGTCTGAGGATCACAGCAGGTGAATGGATTGTGGAGCTACAACTTGGAAAGGTTTCAAGAGTAAGGAGAAGAAATGAAGGATTTTCACCTTTCCTGCAGAGTGTGAGCACCAAAACTCGATTTTAGGACAACGGAAATGAGTGTGTGGGACAGAAATCAAAGCAGGAGGAGGGGAAGGTGCCTATCTCATCCAGTAATGGGTTTTGATACTGGGCATTATTTGGTGCTCAGGAAAAATGGTGTCAAAGACCAGCAAGATAACCAGGCACCACATTTGGTTCTGCTTTCAGTGTAGATCAGACTCTGAAGCCTGAGGTTAACCCAGCCTTGCAGAAATGCCATGAACAATACCAGTTAAACAAAGATACTTCTGCCATCCACTCTGTGCATGAAACTTCTAAACTCCCCTTGTCTGGGTGGCCACGAGTCCCACAGCTCAATAAATCACTTCCCTAGAAAGCATTTCCTATGAAGTTGCTGTCTCATACAATGAAATATCTCTTGAATGTCATGTCCCCTTTTTATGTGTCTCTCTGCTAATTTTACATGATTTTACTTCCTGCTGGAGTCGGGCTATTGTTGAATATTTCAAAGCCTCTTGCCAGATTTCCAGAAGTGCTGAGCACCCACGAAAGGAGTCGGTGGCTCTGTGAGAGCCTGAGATCCCTTTGGGACCAAGGCAGGATGCTCAGGCAGCTCAGTGCTGCTTTTATTGTAACCTGCTGGATGTGCTACCTGCTCTAAAACACACTTAAAGAATGAAATCCGAAGCTGGGTCCAAATCCCAGCTGCTGTTCTGCACTGCCAGCTCGCCTTTGCCTCTCCAGAGGTGTTTAATCCTCAGACCAATGCAGCACAACCAGCACAGGATGTTCCAGTTCCAGTCCTTGCTGTGCTGATGTGGGTGGGCTGAAGGAGGAATTCCTAAATAAAAGATGCACAGGGAGGGTTGGACCAGCCCCTGGTGCTGTTCTGTAGCTGAACTCGCTCCATGCAAGTAAAATATTTTGCTTATAAAGAATTTTCATAAACATGTCTAGGACGTGTATGGGAGGTGGGTGCTAGGATGTGCATTAGGGGAAAGCTAAACAAGCTGCTATAAACACAGGCCTGGCTCTGCAGGGGGAGCAGGAGAAATGGGCTGGCTCAGCTTTGTCCCGTGGAGCCTGCAGCACCAACCCCAACCAGCTGGGAGAGAGCCTGGCTCCTTCACAGCCCCTGTCCAAAATGTGTTTGTACTGCACCCATCATCTCCAGCTGAAACACAAAGGGCAGGTCTACCCCAGGGGTGTAACTAGCTGAAACTTCTCAGGCTTGGAAAGGACAAATCACAGAGAGTGAGGAGGTTTTGCTGGGTTTGCTGGTAAACATTTCCTCCAAGAGTCCTGCCAGGTTCTGAGAGGGATTTGGGCGCTGCAGGGTGGAGTTGGGCATGGAGGGGCTTTCAGAGGAGCCTGAGCATCTCAGGTGCCCAGCTCCCACTGGAATTCAGACACACCTCAGGATTTGTGTCCCTTCACTTCCACGTGCAGCCTTGATTCCCATCAACCCCCAACTCAGGCAAACCCCAGCTGGAAAAATCAGATGCTCAGCATTTAAACCCTGCTAGTTGCCTAAATATAGATGCAAGTGCCTAATTTGAGACTTCCACTAAACCCGAGTTTAAAACTGCCACCCCTACAAAGGCACAAATCCCCCCTGAAGAATCAAACCAATAATTGAATTCAAAGGCTTTCATCCAGATAAAGGGCAGCAATTGAATTAAAATCTGCAAGGATTTTTGGAGCCAGGGTGGACAGTGTAAGTTATAATCTAGTTTATGGTATAAAGTACTAATTATATGTCCATGGTATTCATCAGCCTAAAATGCTTCCTGTGTGAGGTAAGAAAAAGTATGGTAAAGATTAATTTAATTATACATTTTATAGATGAAACCATGTTTCTAATATTTTGTAACTAACAATAACTTTAAAGGGCAGCTGTAAATATATATATTTTGGGACCTTAAAAGATGAAAATAAATAACATATGGAGCAAAAGAACGTGTGAGGCCTGGACTGCAGTTTTGCTACCATCACTTTAGAAGTACAATACCTTCCTGACAAGTGTGAGCAGCAGAACACCCAGCTCAATGTGAGCTCTGAAATATTGCCCAGAAAAGGACTTTTCTGGGGGGTTGGGAGGCATTGAAGCCAAATGGACAGAGAGGGCTTGGGCAGGAGGAGGCGGCTCAGGGCCTGTGCTGCATTAGCAGAGCTGCCAGGGGATCTGCATTTCCCAGCTGTCAGCACCATCCACTGAGAGCCACCCAATAAACCACAGTTCCCACCTCTGATCTCATTCCTTGTGCTGCTGGCACCTCTGTGGTGGCACTTGGGAGCAGGGATGGATCCGTGTGCCAGGCAGGCTCTGGGTGCTGGAGCATCCCCTGTGGGTGCTGGAGCATCCCCTGGGTGCTGGAGCATCCCCTGTGGGTGCTGGAGCATCACCTGTGGGTGCTGGAACATCCCCTGGGTGCTGGAGCATCCCCTGTGGGTGCTGGAGCATCCCCTGTGGGTGCTGGACAGGCTCTGGCTGCTGGAGCATCCCCTGTGGGTGCTGGAGCATCCCCTGGGTGCTGGAGCATCCCCTGTGGGTGCTGGAGCATCCTCTGTGGGTGCTGGGCAGGCTCTGGCTGCTGGAGCATCCCCTGTGGGTGCTGGAGCATCCCCTGGGTGCTGGAACATCCTCTGTGGGTGCTGGAGCATCCCCTGTGGGTGCTGGGCAGGCTCTGGGTGCTGGAGCATCCCCTGTGGGTGCTGGAGCATCCCCTGTGGGTGCTGGAGCATCCCCTATGGGTGCTGGAGCATCCCCTATGGGTGCTGGAGCTTCCTCTGGGTGCTGGAGCATCCTCTGGGTGCTGGAGCATCCCTGTGGGTGCTGGAGCATCCCCAGCTCTGCTCTGCCCCTGCCTTGCCCAGGAGGCTGAGTTCCAGAGGAGGCAGGGCTCAGGTAAAGCTCCCTCTGCTCCTCCTCATCCTCAGCTGGGAATTCAGGTCCCTGCCCCACTGCTGGTGCACCTGACAAAGCCCTTGGGGACATTGGGGACATCGGGGACGGCCGTGCTAACCAAACACCCACAGTTTGCTCTCCCTATGCAGAAATTAATTGCGATGATTATTTTTGAAGCAGAGGCCCTGCCCTGCTCCCTGCCTGGGGACAGCAGTGCAATCAGGGCTGTGAGGAGGCAGCAGCAGCTGTGGGAAGCATCACAGCCCCAAAGCCCCAGCACAGAGGGAGCAGAGGCATTTCCTGGGACAGCAAACAAAGAATATCCATGCGAGGGGGTCTACGTGTGCTCTCTCTTGCCCAAAGCCTGTTCCCTTCTTTTTTCCCTGTTTATTCTGTGGCCTCTGTCTGATTAAGGCCCCTTTTTGTGTTCTGCTCAGCCTCCCAGGCTGCATCACTAACAACTTGGTGCTATTTAGTTTTATTTGCTCTTAAAATGAACAAGGCATTCTTAGGATGTGTTACGTGATACTCCTGGTTTGTTACTTCCCCTGGATAATAAACAGTCTGGAAATTAATGATTTATAGAGGGTTAGTGTTTGGGTGACAGAAACTAGGACAAGTGGCTTCACTCAGATCTCCTGTGCCTGCAACTCCAAATGCCTCACATGATTCTGAATAAATTTGCATTTACCCAGACTCCTGCCCCTCTTCCAGCACACAGATGAGCTTTTAGCACTGATGCTGTGGCCTCTGATGAGGGAACCTGGTGCAAGCCATGGCTGTATTTTCTTTGCAATGAAATACACACACAGCTGAGTTATATTAGGGGGACAATTCTGCCTGGTAGGCTCCAACTGGGCCTTGTTTGATGTACAAACAAGCTTCAGCCCTCCAGGAATTCCAAAGACAGAGAATCAGGCCCTGCTGGGAGGGATTCTCCCATGGGAACGGGCTGGGGCCATCACCCACCTGAGCTGCAGACCCCACAGTTCTGCTTTCCAATGATCCAGGGTTCCCTTCCATGCCCCCAAATCCTTCCTGTGCTCGCCCACCTTGTTCTGGGATCTGTCACCTGCCCGGGGAACTGGTCCAGGTTAAAACCACTCAGAAATGCAGGGATGGGACTGGGAAAGGTGTGATGGAGTAAGGATGCACTGAGCTCTGCTGCCATGAAATCTCAATCCAGAGGTTTGGGCCTCCTGTGTACTTTTCAGGATGAGGATTGTGCTGCCTGCCACATAATGAGGCTTGATTCTACAATTTAACAGGATTGCTAATTAACTAAGACAGCATTTGCACTAAAATGAACGTATGAATAGCTGCACACATCCTCAGATGCCTTGGCTGGATTCAGCTGCACTGCACAAACTGCCCCCACCTATCAAACAGATTTAAGATACTCAAACACATCATTATTAAATAAAACTGAGCAATGCTCAGTGGTGCAAACAACATTTGGAGAGCACTGTTAGAAACCAACCTTCGGATTGCTGTGAAGGGCTCCTGCTCCAGCTGCAACTTGGACCAATGAGGAAAAAGCCCTTTTCAAGCTGTGCACCTGCACAAATGCCATTAAAAACCAGAGAGAAATAGCAAACAGTTCTCATGTGAGCTCACTCTGTGGTGCTCCAGGTGTAGGTGCTGGGCAGAGCAAGGGATGAACACCAACCATGGGATGAACACCAACGAGCAGAGATAGCCCCATCTCCCTGGGCTGGGAATTGTGCAAATACCACGAGATTGCAGGGGATGAGGAAGCCTGAGGTGTCCCCCAAGTCCTGACACTCTCAAACACTTCAGGCTGGGTCAGTGCTGTGGGAGTGACCCCCTGAGGGGGTTTGTAGGGCTTGGCATCTTCCGTGGGTTTGGGGAGTTGCCCATGGACAATGCCCCGAGGCTCAGGGCTGCCTCAGGCAGGGACACCTCACCCCAAACCTGGGGATTTTGGTGTCCAAGTGCATCAGCAGTGCTGAAGGAGGGATTGGAAGCTGCTCTGGACACTGGAAATTGTTGCTGTATTTCTCTGATAGATCTGTGCCAGCTTTGCCCGATAAGGGCCTGTCTGCAGGCTGCTAATTTATCACCACTAAAGCTTGGTTTAATAAACTTGTGGGAAATATTTTCTGCCTTTAAGAGCCTCTCAGCTTCAAAGGCCCCCGTTTGCTTTAGGGTCCCTGGGGATGCTGGTGCCAACGGGACACATTTCATTAATTACGTTGCACAAATAAGCCAAATATTGCACAAGTGTGTGCACAATGGGTGAGGAATGCACACCCAGCTGGGTGCTCCTCTGAAGGACACTTGGTGCCTGCAGCACGCCTGGGACCTGCCCACAGCCCAAACTTTAGTGCTCCTATTTAGGGCGGCACAGAATTGCCAATAATTTCCAACAATTTCCAATGACTACCAATAATTTCCCCCCTGGAATTCACAAACACCAGACTGTTCCCAGCTAGGACTGGGATAGAAGGGAACAAGCAGAGACAGCCCCATCTCCCTGGGCTGGGAATTGTGCTAACACCATGAGATTGCAGGGGATAAGGAAGCCTGAGGTGTCTCAGAAATCTTCTTTGGCTGGCCAAGGGTCAGAGCGGGGCAGCTTGGTGAGAGCAGCCCGGGCTGGGATGTTGGTGCTTGGGCTCAGAGCAGCAGGCTCAGGGCCCTTTGGGGCTGGGAAATGAAACTGCAGCAGTGCTGGGAGCAGGGAAATGCAACAGCAGCAGTGCTGTGAGCACTGGAAAAGATCTACAATGCCAGCAGGAACAAATTCAAGGGATGTTAACATAGCTCTCATCACGCTTCTAAAAATTTCCCCGTTTCTCCCAAATTCTCATTGACTTTTCCATAACCCCCGCTCTGTCTGACAGGAGAAGGGCTGGCTGGCCAGGGCAGCAGGGCCAGGGGGCTCTGGGGTGCTCACACAGCCCTGACAGTCTGTGCCACACTCAGGGCAGTGCTGCTGCTCTGCCCTGCCCTGCCAGGGAGCTGGGCCTGCCTCCTGCGTCAATTTTAAATGAATTGTTAACACATTTTATGAATCTGCTAAAGGGGTGCTGATGTGGGACAGAGCGCGTGTCTGTTCTGCAAGATGGAGTAAATAAATCAGGAGTTCCACGAGATAAAACTTTATTGAGCAGCAATAAACGACAGAAATGCTGCTCACAGCCTTTAAAGGCGTGTAAAAAATAAAATAAAGCACTGAGGGCTGAGTGCTGGGAACAGCTTGGGCTGGGCTGGGGGAGAGGGTGCCCTGCCAGGGGCAGGGACTGGCACAGCCTGGGCTGGCTGGAGCCTTCCAGCCCTGCTCACAGCCTCTCCAGAATTTGGGTGCCTTTCCTCAGACAGAATCCTTCCCTCTCTCTCTTCCCCCACCATAAATTCCTCTGCTCTCTTGTCCCCAGCACAGCTTTGGAGCAGACAGCACGTTGGCTGTGCCAGCCTCCTGCCTGGGCTCACACTCTGAAGTTGTTATCTGCATTATTATTATTATTATTATTATTATTATTATTATTATTATTATTATTATTATTGCAATAATAGTAGTAATGGTAGTACTAAATAACCATAACAATAATAGCAATAATAATAGCAATAATAATAATAGCAATAGCAATAATAATAGCAATAATAATAGCAATAATAATAATAATAATAATAATAATAATAGTCCTCCCTAACCCAAACCACACACTCCCTTCTAGAGATATTTACTCCACCTGCAGAGAAGTTGGGCTCTAAATAGAATATCTGCTATTTCTACCAGCAGATTTAGTGTCAAATCCTCTCAGGCAGCCACAGATTCTCACATTTGTTAGAAAGTACCCAAATAATTTGTCTGGACATTCAAAACTGCAAAACCACAGCTCTGCATTATTGGCATTGCTGCTATGGATTTACTTTACAACTCTGTTAATGGAAATCTCTAGTTGTGAAGGAGCAGGCAGCCCCTGAGTGCTGGGCTCTGTGTGCAGCTCAGGCTCTCTCTGGCATCCTCTGGGCACGAGGCTGCCTCTCCTCTCACTGGGGACAACGGCAGCCCAGCACTTGGGCAATTGGGGTTCTCCAGATTGCATCTCTGCTTTGGCTTTGCTCCAGAACCACAATCCCAGCTGTTATTTCTTTGGTCTTCAGGGATGTGGGGATGATTATAATCTGTCAAAACTGGGAAATGAAAATGATACAAGGATGTCAAACACCCAAAACACGGTGAACATCACTGGCTGCTCCCAGGGAAAGCTGGCACTCTGCACAGACTCAGATTAATGCAATTATTCCCTTAGCCCAGCTCAGTGCTTACAAAGAGCAATTTCCATCAGCCTAAAAGTTTCTTGGTTTCCAAAAATGCTCCCTTTCAGCCCCAGAGGTGCCCACAGAAGCAAGCAGATAAATCTTCCTTCTCAGTAAAGTAAAGTAGAGTAATAAAGATATAAAAAAGGGGCAAAAGCCACTTGTGTGGTGGATCCCCTTTGGCTGAAGGCGTTTGGGATGAGCCCTCCTGCCATGGGCCAGCCTGGCTGTCCCTGCCGTGCCCTCCCTGGGGCTGCAGCCCCATAAATCTGCTCCTCCTTGGGGTGTCCCCAGTCCCACAGCTGATGCACACAGTGCTGGGGCAGCACTGGCTGCCTCTGATGAGCCAGCAGAGACCCCAGATAAGGAGCTTTATATCCTCATGGCACTAATCCCCTCTCCATCCAGGCGTTTTTAAAACATCTCCATATAGAACCCAACCGGGGAGATGTGAAACGAGGTGAAATTATTCAGGATATACAATGGAGGAATTTTATTACCGAGCTGACTGCATTATAAATCAAGTGCTCTGTAAATGCAATAAAACAATTGTTTAGTCTGCATGATTCATACCACAAACCTCAGTATTCTGTGTTTTGATCTTATTGCAGCAATAAACTGTCTAGACAGCAATTAACAAACTGTTTTTCCTTCAGATGTTTGGAGTGCCTTTGCTGCCTGATCAGCACTCAGAAATACAGGCCTTTCTCTCTATTCCTATTAATTATCAGGTTGATCAAGAAGCAAGGTCAGCTGCAGTTGTACAGCATTTCTCTTCCCATGAATTGCTACAGGAAAGGTCCCAATAACAGTGGGTTTTATTAGCACTAAGATAAGGATTCATTTTACCATGATGCTCCAAAATGAGCTTTAACATGTAATTTATAAGAGCAGAAAGTGCCACTTCAGGTCCCGATTCCACAAAATGCTTATGGTTGTACCCAGGTTTGAACATTTCAGAAATCCCAGGAGAAAGTGCCTGGAAATCAGGGTGGGTGGGACAGCCAGGGCTGGCACCAGGGCTGAGTTTGTGCTCCCCAGCCTCATCCCTGCCCTCCTGCAGCAGCAGCTGAGGCTCTGCTCAATTCCCAGCAGCTGGAAACGCTCAGTGCCCGATTTCCCCGGGACTGTCCCAAGGGCAAAGCAGCAGAGCAGGAGCTGGGGCTCTCAGCATATCCCTGCAGGACCTGGGGCTCTCAGAGCATCCCTGCAGGAGCTGGGGCTCTCAGAGCATCCCTGCAGGAGCTGCTCGGGGCAGCCCTTGCTGGACAGCTCCCGGCAGAGCTCAGCTCACCTGGGCACTGAGAGGGGATGGGATGGGCTCAGCTCACCTGAGCACTGAGATGGGATGGGATGGGATGGGTTCGTCTCCACTCTGCAGTGCCCCAGGAAAACCCACAGGAGCTGGGAGGGCACACAAAACCCAGCTCAGTGCTCCATATTCTGTTCTGCAGGAATAATTCCATGGGATCTGACTGTAACTCCAAGTCATGAGTAAATACTTGATGTTTTCAGAACAAAATGAAGGAAATAACTTCTGAACAGCATCCCCAAAGCTATTTGAACAATACAAAGTGTCCCAAACCCACAGACAAGGATTTGCTGTGTTGGTTTGGATTCACATTGCACACCACTGACAGAACCCTCCTCCTCAGTCACCTTTTTCTTTTCTGACTGAACTCGTCCCTTTGGGAACCGTACAAAGGAAGTTGTTTTCATTCAAAAATGGTTTTCCTCTATTCTGTACAAAGGCTGGGCAGATTTTGCAGGGTTGCCCATGGAGTCAGACCTGCAGCTTTGATGTATTTCCCTGGAGGAATTGTTTTTTCCTCCCTCAAGATAAAAAGATGTAGAACTATACAGACCTTCCAAGCAGTGATTAGGGAACATGCACAGCCAGTCAAATCAAATTCTGAGCTTGCTAGCCTTGGCAGTGCCCCTTTAAATTAACTTTGCAGCCTGAAGATGCACAAACAAAAGGGTTTAAAGACTTTCTTTGAAGCAGCAGCATAGAGGAGGAAAAAAAAGTCCCATCTTGAATTTTTCCTAATTTAGTAATTTTAATCTTGGGCATGAAAACTCATTGTCACTGTTCACTCGGAGATTTTCCTTTGGCTTTAAGACAATGCCGAGGGTCAGGGCTGTGCTGATGAGTCTTGGGAGGTGGGTGGGAGTGGGATAAAAATCCAGAGTGTCTCTTTTGTGCTGCTGCATGCAACACTACAGCCAACCAGCAAAACAGCTGCATTGTTAGGCTAAATGGCTGAGTTTAATTAGCTTCTATATTTATTCCTTTCTTTTACACAGAGGTAAATCCCTGTTCTTACAGAAGATGCGAAAGGAGACTCCTTTATTTTGGAAGATTTTTTTTGTAAAAGAACAAACCAGTTTTTACAAGAGGGAGATGCTGCTGTAACTCTCTGCTAAACTAAATTCAGCTGTTGCACTTTTTTTTCCTTTCAGGTTATTTTTAATGAATTAATGCTGCATCCTTTAAGTAACAAAAAAAATTGCTGGTACCCTTCTTGCAACCCACAAATTCTTTAGGGAAAAAAAAATTAAAAAGGGAAACTATAAGAAGCAGGGAATTGTTGAAAACAGAAATCCCATAAGGCTCACCTGCTTTGTAGCTTTATTCCAAACTCTACTTCTGTCATTTTCCCATTCACAGAATTCAGTGAAACACCCAAGTTTTATGGCAGCAGAGCCCCCCCAGCTCAGAGTTTTATATCCATATAAAGGAAAAACCAGTTTCACCTGGCTGTGCCTCAAACCTCAGGTGATGTTCATCTATTCCTTTAACAACCTTTAACTACCAGAAGCTGCAGGATTTTCCAGGACACCCCTTATCTGTCACCATGGGGTTTCACAGCGCCCCAGCGCAGCCTGGACACAAACTCAGGTTGAAATGTCAATATTCCGAATCCAGCCCGGAGCTCGCTCCCAGTTCAGCTGGAGCCCAGCGAATCTCATTAACCGGGCACAGGAGGCTCCTCATGAATGGAACGAACATAACCACCAAAGTAATCTCGTTACGTTGGAACAAGAGGTTAAATACCGCTTCCTGCTATGGAGGAGCTGTTAAGTATAGTATTGATGAAAAATATGCTAATAACGCCTCGGAGAAGAAAGGCTCGGTTCTTGTTAGCTAATCTCCGCGGGCCGGTCCTAAGCGGCTTTTGTGCTCCGCTTTATCACATGCACATCAAGCACGAGCTGCTGCTCCATCTCCCACCCGCTTCCAAACCGGGGCTGGGAATTTACATATCCACACAAATAAATGAAAATGGAAATATAAAAATAAAATAACTGTAAATACAATTCTAAATGTCATTTTATATAAAATATAAATATAAATATAAATACAAATATAAATATAAATGCAAATATAAATATAATTTGTCGGCCCTCCAAACATCTGAAGAAAAAACAGTTTGTCAAATATAATATAAATATAAATACACATATTTAACAGTGTGTACAAGATAATATAAATGTAAATATAAATGTAATTATAAATGTAAACATAAATATAAGGGTATATAAATGAAATACAATATAAATATATATTTAAGCTTGTTAAATATAAATATAAATATAAATATAAATATAAATATAAATATAAATATAAATATAAATATAAATATAAATATAAAGGCAGACAAATGAGCAGGGGCTGCTCCTCTGTGCCCTGCTCTGCCTCCCTCCCAAGGAGCTGCCAGGCCTGGGGTGGGCACTGGGATGCTCTGCTGGGCCAGGCTGGAGGCAGAGCTCGGACTGGACCCCAGGTGATGCCAAGAACCCCCCAAAGTTTCACACTGGACTTTTTATACACATTTATTCTGCTTTTTATACACATTTATTCTGCTTTTTATACACATTTATTCTGCTTTTTATACACATTTACTCTGAGAAGGGAGAACCGGGCTGATCCATCCCTGTGTAAAGCTGCTCTATATAAATCATTACAGCTTTCATCTGGGGGATAAGAATTAGGCAAAGCTGGCAGTCAGAGCTGGAACTTTAACTCGAGAACAAGGCTGGGAAGGTCACTGGGTGCTCTCCATGGCAGCAGCTGGCCTGGGTTCTTCATCCCTGGGCTGGGTTCTCAGTCCCCAGGCTGGGTTCTCATTCCCTGGGCTGGGTTCTCAGCCCCTGGGTTGTGTTTTCATTTCCTGGGCTGGGTTCTCATTCCCTGGGCTGTTTGCACTTTTCTCAGGCCAGCAGCATCTCCCAGCAAGTGTCCCTATTTGACAGGGGACAAGGGACAGCAGCCACAGGGACATCACTCACAGGGACAGCACTGTCAGCCCCAGGTCTGTCCTGTGCATGGGCCCATCCTCAGCTGCTGTCCTGCTGTCCTTGCTCCCCTCCGTTCCCACACACAATTTGCACAATTCTCCCTTCGGTCTGCGAGGAAAGGCAGAGGGCTGAGCACATTTGCTCCACATCACTTATTTTGGTGAGGTCACTGAATTAGGCACTGAGGAGTGCTGGGATGGGCACTGGGAGCAGTGGGATCTGTGCTGAGAGCTGCACAAAGGCACAGCAGAACAGGACCTTTATTGGGGAGCTTTGTTCCCCCAGCTCACAGAAGAATAATCCTTTTTTTTTAGCAGCTCTGAGCTCCTCATTTTACTGCATAACCCAGCTGCACTGTAAGTCACCTTTGTAAGTCACAGCAGAGGAAAGAAAGTGAAAGAGGTGTGATTTCAGAAAAAAATTTAAACATAACTGATTGCTTAGCTCACTGTTGAGCTTCTTTGTTTCTCTGCACATCATGAAGGTGAGCAGTCGTCAAATTATTGTGCTGTGTTTTCATGCAAATAAAGTTCCCCAAGGAAAGAACGTGTAAAGAATCAGAAGCCAAGTGAAGTGCCAGGAATCCAGCTGCTGTGGGCTTGCATCAGGTTATTGTCACCCTTCTCCAGGAGCTCCCTGGGATGGCTGAGAGCTGTAAGGAGCTGTGACAAAATGGGCACATGGGGAACTGCTGATGATGGCATTCCACACAAAGGGCTGGAACCCAGCAGCAGCACAGAGATCCCCACTGCAAGAAACAATTACACAGCAGCTCCAGTGCTGTTCATGCAGGAAGGGATAATCTAAAATCGCTGAGCTCCTTTTGGGATGCCAGGTCAGAGTCAGAGCCTGATGTTTCAGGGGAATTCAAAAATCAAATCAAATTGTGCCTGAAAAAATTATAGATCAGTGGAAAAACCACTGCAGGTTGAGATCCTTTATCAAACTTCCTGGAGACAGGGCTGGAAAGCAGAAGCTGTGCTGGTATTCTGTGTGGGACTGAGCTCTTCATTTTGGAACTGTTCCGTTCCAGCAGAACATGGCTACTACCTGTAACAATACAGAAAGATAATCAGGTCACACGTTTGATTATTCAGTAAAAAATAGGTTGTAAACGATACATTTCAATCCAAATAAAGCTCATGGAGTGCCCTTTGGAACCAGCTGAGAAGCCAAGGGCAGCAATGGCCTGAACGCTCAGTGTGTCCCAGAGTGGTGCCCAGAACCAGGGATTGCTCTCTCCGTCCCAGTGGAGATTCCCAGCACCCACCAAGGACCAAGGCAAGGGATGAGTCCCTCTGTGCCAGGCTGGGGGTGGTGCTGCACCCCAAATTCCCCAACCTCCCATTCCTGCTGTCAATGCCGGGCAAGGAGGCAGCTCTGCTCAGCCCAGGGGCTGGAGCTGCCCACAAACCCTTTTCTCTGACACTTTTGGGCTCCTCTGCTCTCCTTTTCACCGGCACCCGCTGAGCACCTGGGGGTGCTGGCTGCTGCCCCCTCCCAAGGGACCCCAGAGCCTCACCCCTCTGCTGCCCAGCCTGCAGAAACCCTGAATTTGGGGTTTTTCCGGTGCTGAGTCACCTCCTGCCCCATATCTGAGGACATTTCAGTTCTTTGCTCTTCCCAGAGCCAGTGAGCACAGAGCCGCTGCCCCAGCCTGCAGAAACCAGCAGATTCATGAAATGATTGTGCCAAATGGAATTTGGGGCCATTTATCCACCCGGGAGTGAATCGGGAGGTCTCCCTGAGCCATCTCCCCACCCTGTGCGCAGGGGAACACGGGCTGGGGCAGCTCTGACATGAAAACAGCAAATTCCACAGTTATGACTCCAGTAAAACTCACCCAGGCATTTAAATCATGGGACTTCCTACTCCCCTGATATCTTCCTTTCTGTGGGATTGTCTCAGGAAGGGATAGCATCGGGGATCATAAATTGTCTTTTGGCTTTTCAGCACTTTACAGGCTCCCATGCATCGCCAACAATAGGACTGGGGAATGACTCTTAACAGCTCATTAAGGCTGTTTTTGCCAAATGCAAATAATAAAAAGGCCTCTTAAGAGGCTGTCTCATTTTTATTCAGAAAAGGCTACTGCAGAATATAAAAAGATGCCATAAAATGGAAATGCAATAGAAGACCCAATACAGCTATCTTTGGGGTCCTTTGAAAGATTTCCAGGCTGACTCCAAATCTCATGGGAGGATTCTGGATGGTTAATTCAGGAGGAAAATTAAAAAAAAAAATCACCAAACCTCAGATACTGATGCTGTGCTGGCAACACACAAATATCTGGGGAGTAAGGAGCAGAAACAAACAGGGATGAGATATTCATGGACTTGTTTCACATTTGCCAGTTTTATACTCACAATTCCCTTCTGCACAGCTCTGACTGCTTTGGTGCTTTTGACCTTCCCACAGACAAAGAAAATCACTTTGGCCATGCTGGAAGCACAGTTTGGGTCTCCAGACAGGAAACTCTCCCCACTCAGGGCCAAGTGCTGGATGAGTTCCCTGAGCAGTGCAAGCCATGGGGGAGCACCACGGTGGGGTTTGGGGGTCCCAGGCACATCTCCCCCTGCTTGGGGGACAAATCCCAGTGACCCCCATGGCCCCAGCACCCCTGGGCCCATCCCAGAGCTGCTGCCCAAGTCACCTGGGAGAGTTTTGGCACTGATATTTCTTCATTTTTCCTCCCCAGAAAGATGCGGGATTCTGGCTTGGTGATGTTATCACATAATTTTTAGAGATGTTTTCTAGCTCCTCTAAATTTTCCTTCATTCCCTCGTTCGGGGGATTGGAATATTCATTAATTTAAAGCCAGGCCTGCAGGCAGCCTGTGGTAAATGGGATACCTGAAGGTTCTTTTGGACACTGTGACATCCTGGTTTGTATGGACAGGAGCTTTGGATCCATCTCCTCCTGTTGTTAAATTCCAAAGGCATGGCACAAAGATCCATGGATTTCAACTGAATAACACAATTCCTCCTGCACAGCTTTAGAATGGCTCCATGAAAAAACAGAATGGCAATGAATAAAACAGATTGTCATTCTCCTACTGCCATTGATTTACACAGGTGACCAGTGGTGATTTATTTGTGAGATATTTACCTCATCTCTGTCCCAGAAAGACTTTCTTATATTGTCTGGGAAAAAATGCTTCCCAAAACCTGAACAGTTGCTTAACTATCAATAGTTTGAATGTTGGTAGATTTTCCTTTTTTTTTATTATAAGAACTGGGATTTATTATGCAGCAACAGCAGAAATCCCCCAGCAAGAGCCAAGCTGCTGTTGTGGGAATTGGGTCTGTTACCGAATTCCCCAGAAAATCACTGAACACCCCCATGGGGAGCCTGCAGCCTGCAGAATCAAGACTCTTCATAAATTTACTCCTCTCTCTTAAATCAAGTTTAAGAATTAATGTGAAAATTGGATCTGGTTACTTCTCTTGAGCAAGGCTTGAAAAAGAAATGAAACATGAGGAAAATCCACTTGTAGAATTTGGACCAGGCATGATCCATCCCTGGGAATTATTTTTGGGCCAGTGGTGGCCCAGATTAACTCCTCTATCACCTTCCTCAGCACTTACCACTGTTATAAATGATATATAGATGTATTACACCTCTGTCCAGCCTGAGCAAGCAGGGCCACACCTGGAAATCTGGGCTGGGTTTCCTGAAACAGAAATGGGGAAGAAAAAACCAACACAAACCAAAACCCACAGGACAAATCCCAACCAGACAACCAAACAACAAAAAGAGGAGGAGAAACAATACAGAAACTTTGGTTTGGGGTTTTTCTCTGGGGTAGGACCCAGGGAAGGATCCCTGGCTGATGCTGTGCCACACACAAGCTCAAACTGTGATTTATTGCACTTCTCACTTGGTGTTTCAGGGTGGAAGGAACGGGCAGACTTGACTTTTTAAAATGCAAATGAACCAGAACCTTGAAGGGCCTTGGAATACTTTCCTGACTTCCTGAAGCCCATAAAAACCATAAAACCCATACAAACTTTTCTCTGAGATTGTGTCGCGATGGGAGCCCCCCAAGAAGCAGCAGAATGCAGAATGGGCTGGAGCTGCTGAGGGCAGAGATGGAGCCAGCCCCGAGCTGGGCTCAGGCTGGGAGGTTCTGGCCCTGCTGTCCCTGTGATCCCACATTTACAGATCCCATGGATCCCACAGTGCTCCTCAGGCTGGGAGGTTCTGGCCCTGCTGTCCCTGTGATCCCACATTTACAGATCCCATGGATCCCACGGTGCTCCCCCAGGTTGGGAGGTTCTGGCCCTGCTGTCCCTGTGATCCCACATTTACAGATCCCATGGATCCCACGGTGCTCCCCCAGGTTGGGAGGTTCCTGGTTCTGGCCCTGCTGTCCCTGTGATCCCACACTGACAGATCCCATGGATCCCACAGTGCTCCTCAGGCTGGGAGGTTCTGGCCCTGCTGTCCCTGTGATCCCACACTGACAGATCCCATGGATCCCACAGTGCTCCTCAGGCTGGGAGGTTCTGGCCCTGCTGTCCCTGTGATCCCACACTGACAGATCCCATGGATCCCACAGTGCTCCTCAGGCTGGGAGGTTCTGGCCCTGCTGTCCCTGTGATCCCACACTGACAGATCCCATGGATCCCACAGTGCTCCTCAGGCTGGGAGGTTCTGGCCCTGCTGTCCTGTGATCCCACACTGACAGATCCCATGGATCCCACAGTGCTCCTCAGGCTGGGAGGTTCTGGCCCTGCTGTCCTGTGATCCCACACTGACAGATCCCATGGATCCCACAGTGCTCCTCAGGCTGGGAGGTTCTGGGCCTGCTGTCCCTGTGATCCCACATTTACAGATCCCATGGATCCCACGGTGCTCCTCAGGCTGGGAGGTTCCTGGTTCTGGCCCTGCTGTCCCTGTGATCCCACATTTACAGATCCCATGGATCCCATCGTGCTCCCCCAGGCTGGGAGGTTCTGGCCCTGCTGTCCTGTGATCCCACACTGACAGATCCCATGGATCCCACAGTGCTCCTCAGGCTGGGAGGTTCTGGCCCTGCTGTCCTGTGATCCCACACTGACAGATCCCATGGATCCCACAGTGCTCCTCAGGCTGGGAGGTTCTGGCCCTGCTGTCCTGTGATCCCACATTTACAGATCCCATGGATCCCACAGTGCTCCTCAGGCTGGGAGGTTCCTGGTTCTGGCCCTGCTGTCCCTGTGATCCCACATTTACAGATCCCATGGATCCCATCGTGCTCCTCAGGCTGGGAGGTTCTGGCCCTGCTGTCCCTGCAATCCCACACTGACAGATCCCATGGATCCCACAGTGCTCCTCAGGCTGGGAGGTTCTGGGCCTGCTGTCCCTGTGATCCCACATTTACAGATCCCATGGATCCCACAGTGCTCCTCAGGCTGGGAGGTTCTGGGCCTGCTGTCCCTGCAATCCCACACTGACAGATCCCATGGATCCCACAGTGCTCCTCAGGCTGGGAGGTTCCTGGTTCTGGTCCTGCTGTCTCTGTGATCCCACACTGACAGATCCCATGGATCCCACAGTGCCCCTCAGGCTGGGAGGTTCTGGGCCTGCTGTCCCTGCAATCCCACACTGACAGATCCCATGGATCCCACAGTGCTCCCCTGGCACTGTGCCCTCTGAGCAGACAGGCACCAGGGTTCAGCTGTGAGCAGCCCTGAAAACTGCTGAGCTCCACCATCTGGGCTGCTCTGTGGCAAGGAATATGCTTTATTGGCATGGCTTGGAGGTTTACAAGCAATCTTCTTGAAGTTTTAATGGTTGCTGGGGTGATTTATCCTGCCTCGAGAGCCAGTGCTGTTAGGAGGCACCCAGTTCTCGAGCTCTCGCTTTCCTTTATTATGAAAACCTTTAATCTTTCCTACATGTACCATAAATAACCCCATTATGGCCACACAGAGCAAATGGAGCAGTCCCCAGTAAGTTTGGGCTCTCTGCCCCACACTTTTATGAGCTGCTTTCACTTCAGCAGGGGGATGCTGAATACACAGCAGCAGGATTTGGGGGTCTGAGGAGCAGCAAAGTGTCACATTCAGTTTTTGGCTTTGCAGCCATCAGGCCCAGCAGCATTTTCCATTTCCATTGCTGATATGGACACAGGCACAGCTTCCTTCAAACCCTCAAGGGCATCTTTGTTTGTGCTGCTGCTCCAGAGCGTTGGTACCTCAGTGTGTGACACCTCAAACTGTGTTTGTCCCCATGCTGGTGACATCTGTTGTGTGTGGAAGGCCAAGGGACACCCTGGGAGCCTGGGCTGCACCAACACAGTTAAAGCAAAGGCACCAGGGTTCAGGTTCACAGCAGGACAAACATTTCACTCAAGACACCCCCTGCATGTATTTCAGACCAAATCCACAAACCTGCAGGACCTGCAGGACAAGGGAAGGTGGTGCTGCCCCTTGCTGTGTCACCCTTTATACCCTCATCCAGGAAAAACCAGGGAATAATGGCAGCAAATGCTCCAAACCTCTGCGCTGCACATCAGGGCTGCCTTTCCAGATCCATCAATGTGACTTTCTGCTCTGGCTCAGCTCATCACCAAAGTGCAGATGACAACGTTCACTCCTCTTGGGAAGCTCTGCCAGCTCTGTGGGGAGAAAAAATCTGCATTAATGGTCAGCTCCAGTACGGCTATTATTTTCTTTAGCTTTGGTGATTCTGCCCCAGGGGATTTTCTTTAACAAAACCTCGTCCTGGTTTGCCTTTGGGACTATGATTACCACACCTATGGGTGGAAAGCCTCCAAATCTCTGATAAGGAGGGAACAATTAAAGAATTCAGACTGCTGCTTCATGCAAAAGGACGTTTAAATCGGCATGGAGCAGCAGAGCCTGGAGAGGAGGGATCTGTAATTGAGTCCAAGCTCTAAGTGCATCTCTTGAGCTAATTGCCATCTCAGAGATTGTAAAAAAGAGAGAGAGAGAGGCCAAAGAGGACTGCAGGGCAAATTACAACTTTGGAGCAGGGATGGACTCGAGTTAGAGGATGCATGTGAGAGTTATGCAGGGAATTTGCAAAGGGTTGGGCAGTGTTTTATGGAACATTTGCCCTTAAGTTTTAAATATGTCCTTGGCTGGCTAAGGGGGATGGGGAGGGCAGGCTCTGAGAGGCTTCTCTTTTTGGATAGAAGACATTGGGTTTGAAAGGAGATAGAACAATATAACAATAATATATTAAATATAACAATAATATATTGAATTAGAACATCATTTCCTTACTCGCAGCAATCCTGGTGTCACAATGTGAAGACCAAAGCCAAGCCCCAGTCCCAGCTCCAATACCCCAGCTGTGCCTGGGAGGTTTCCCCTTGCCCAGGGCACAGACATTGTCGCCAGGCAGGAGCAGGAGCCCAGAGCTGACAGACCAGTGGCAAACTGGCAAAACCCCACAAATAACATCATAGAAAATCCCTGCTGGCTAATTAGCACCAGCTCGTTTCTGTGGGAAGTGCATTAGGACACAGTGTAGATGGGGATGCTTTATCAATATCCCCAATAAATTGTCCAGTTAAAATCTAATCATAAACCTATATTGCTGGAATTCCAGAGGTTCAGATTCTCAACCCAATCCATTTGCTTTCTGTCCCACTTTGATATCTTTTCTCACAAAGAGACTGAAGACATTTGGAAAAGAAAGCACTTCCTCCCCCCCAAAATATTTTCAGCACCTAATACATTCAAACTCTGGGATATTATGTATTTATATACTCCTGCAGCATGGAATAAACATCTTATATTAAATTAGGATTTTAGTTTTACTTTACTATTGTGATCACAATAATGTGGCTAATTTCCCAGTAAGATCTATGGGTGAAAAAGAGACATGTCAGTAGTAAACTTATTTTTTTCTTCACATGCAGTGATTGTGGTGAGGGGAGCTCCATGCATGACACCCAGACACCAATCCTGGAGCATTCCAGGCTGGGCAGTGGGCTCTGCAAGCAGCAGGAGCGCACCAGGCTGTGGGTGAAGAGAAACCCAGCACAAAGGAATCACATCTGGGCTCGAGTGCATCCCCAGGGAAGGGATCAATAACCAATCCTGCAAAACGAATTCACTTCATTTGCATCAGTGCAGAAACAGCCCCTTTTGGGGGAGGCAGAGGCAGCCCCAGGGCGGGCTGGTGCCATGGCAGGGGAGCACTCAGGGCTCTGCTGTCCCTGCTGGGTGGGCACAGAGCTCTCCCCTCCTGCCTCTCCCTCCTTGTGCGAGGATTTGGCCTCCAGAGGCAATTTGCTGGGATAAAGGCAGATTATACAAGTTAGCAATATATTATCAGATGCTTTCAGCTGCTCCTGCTATCACACAATCAGTTATGGATCCCAGCAAGCTGATCCCACAGACAAACTGCCATAACATCCCCAAAAGTGAGTGTTCCCCCTTTGGGGCTCCCACCTGTGCCTGTGGCCACACAGCCCGTGAGAGCTGTTTAACCCAGCAGCATATTCCCATCGGTCTGGGGCTGTTTCCCAATTCTGAAGATGGTGTGGGGAGGGGATTGGGGGCTGATGATAACGGGATGGAGGAGATTAGGCAGCTAAGCCATCCATTTTAGTTCCAGTGATCAAATTTCACAGTCTTTATCTGAAGCACTGCCCAGCTAACTCTGCAAGGGAGGGTGAAATGAGGGAGTGCAGCTATAACCAATAACTTAATGCTGCTGATCACCCCCACAGAATCAGCATTCACCCAAAGGTGCTGGCTCGTTGTGCCTCAGCTGCAGCTTGATCCTAGAAATGTTTGTTCTTTTTGTCTGCAGCATTACTCGTGGCACAAATTGATTGCAATCTCACAGAGAGCATCAGGAATGGGGTTTGTGAGATCTGTGCAGATACCACCACCGGGCTCTGCTCTGGGGCAAACAAAATGCTCAAGGTTTGAATGGAAAATCTGCACTGGACCATTAGGCAGAAATTCCTTATCAAGAAGAGTTAAAAACCAGCTCAGAAGAGTTGAAAGTCGGTGTTGCCCAGACATTTTACAAGGAACTGTAAAAGCTTAATACTATGGGTGCAAAATGCTACGAAATACAATTAAATGTTATTAAGCTTTTTTATGGTAAGTGGGAACTTTTTCTTACAAATAGTTTTTAGCTAGCAGCTTTACTTGTTTATCCTCAAAAAGAAAGGTCTTTACATGTTGTATTTAAAACTGAAAATGCAGTGTTATACATATTAACATTCTTTGAAAGCTCCCAAGAGTTTTCCAGACCTCCCATAGGTACCCTGAGGGGAAAATCAAAACCACATATGGGGAAGTGTGGGGGTGAGAAGAGAAAGAAAAGTTAGTTCCACGTGGATTTTAATGCATCTGATCTCAGGAGGCATTAAACAAACAAAAAAAAGTGCATTTTACAAGGTGAACACTGTATTGATTTGAGACTTTTATATCAGAAGGAGCTCAATTAATCTGATTCCAATTGAGTGACAAAACATCCCCACCTTTCAAAACCAGAGGCAACTACCATAGCAACAAAACCTAAATAAGCTCCCAGCAAAGCCCACCAGAACTAGTGGTTAATAACTAAAAGCTAATGATGTGCATTGTTAAAAATGGCAAAGATTTTAGCTGAGGTCCCCAAAGCTTCTGAGGAGCTCCCAGCAGTATTTCTGTCCCAGGGAAGACTCCAGATTACCTTTAAATCCAGATGGTGATTTGATCTTTGTTGTTATTTTATTCTAATGATCACATGCTCTATAAACAGAACTAGACAAGTCATGTTTCTCATGAGCTGCTGGAGTAATAAACAGGTTATTTGCATTAACCCTGCAGGACTGACTGCAGGGAGGGGCAGTGACACGAGAAGGTGGGGAGGGAAGGGCAGAATTCACTACCAGGCACAGGGAACTCGGGTCCCCGTGCTCTGCTGTGGCTCGGAGCTGTGCCATGCCATGGCAGAGCTCTCAGCTCTCACTGGTGGCACTGCCCAGGATTTCCACGGGCACTGGCAGCTGCTGTGCCCAGCTGGGACACTGCCAGTGCTGCCATTTGTAACCCAGAAACCTCTTCTTGTTTGCTCATGGAGGGAGATGTGTGACCTGCAGCTCCTTTGGGTGGCTGGCCACACAAGGTAAAAGGCACCTCTGTGTCTGCGTGGCCTCAGGTGCCCCCCAGAATGGACAGGGACACTCAGGGGGCACTGCAGGGGCTACGGGCAAAATGCATATTTAAACACATTAAAATCTCATTTTCAAACGAGATTGGAATAACTAATTCCCCTTATTTTGCCTTAAAGAAACACCACAAACCAAGCCCATGAGAGCAGCAATTCCTGCCCAGTTTGTTTAGAAGGGATGCCCCAGGGCTTGGGCTGCAGGGCTGCCTTGGCATTGCAGAAATGGCAGCAGGAGCCTGCCAAGGGACTGTCCCTTCTCCAGGGGACACCTGGATGCACATTTCCAGAGACTCTCAGCCACAGAGTGCCAGGACAGGGCTGTGACCATGAATCTGCTGCTGCCCAGGCACCTGCTCAGCAGAACATGACTGAGACCTTCCCCACTTCCCCCAAAAAGGAATTTCTGGAGCAGGAATGTTTTCTTATCAAGAGCAGCAGCAGCTTTCAGACAGGCACACTCAGGACTGCTGGATCAGATAAAGCAGCTATGGAATTTATATGGTCCCCATTAGGGAGTAGCTGAATATGATGTGTCACAACAGCATGCTGGCCTTGGGAAACCTTGAAACCTGCACAGGGGGAAACTGAGGCAAAGGGAGCAGCCAGGTTGCTCCACGTTGCCCAGGAAGGTTCCAGCTGAGGGAGGACAGGACGTGAGCACTGTGAGTGTCCTCGGGCAGCAGGGCGTCCTTTCCCTCTGCTCTTCCCTTGCAGAGCCCAGGGGATGGCACAGTGGTGGACAGGGGGTCAGAGCTCTGCAAGGGCCACACGTGTCCCTCTCGTGCCCTGGGAGAACCTGTGCTGGTGCCTGTGGCACTCAGAGCTGGCCAGGGCTGTCAGCAGCCCAGAGGATGGGCAGCTCCTGCTCGGTGTGCTCAGGGCACAGGGAGGCTGCCCTGCAGCTGAGAACTTCCCTCTGCCTGGCAGTGTGGGATCTCAGGGTCAGTGAGGACACCAGAGGGCTGGGCTGGGGTAGAGACAGCTGTCCTGACAGAAACCAGTGCTCTCAGACACCAGCAGCCCCAGCTCTCAGCTTCCCCCTTCCCTCACCCCACACAGGGACCAGTCCCTACCCTGCAGCTTAAGCATCACTGGGATCTTTGTGTCCCCTCTGCAAGGAGCTGGACCCCAAACCTCTCTGAGGGACTGATGGAACTGCCAGGGAGCTCCTGGAGGGACATCCTGGCCTATCCCCTCTGCTCTGCTGCTGCCACTGATGCCTTGTGCAAGCTGAGTCAGAACAGAGACTGGATGGAGCTACAGAATAAAGCAGGGATTTATTCAAAGGATCTCCTCCATGGACCCACCTTGGGCAGCACCAGAACCCAGCCAGGGCTGCACCCAAGATGACCCAAAATGGCCCCAAAATGCACGGCCGGGCACGGGCTCTGTCCCTGGGATCAGTTCTGCTCCATTTGCACCTTGCAGTTCATTGTCCCATTCCAGCTTTAGCCCATCCAGTCCCATCCTTGTTTTTCTCTCTCCAGCCCACGGGGTTTGTGCTCTGGGGCTGAGATTTGGATCATTTGTCCTTGGTGCCCAGCTGGAGCAGGAATTGTTTTGTGTCCCTGCTCTGTGCACAGGGCTCACCATGCCCTGATGTGAAGCTCAGAACTGCTCACTAAAGCAGCACAGAATGTGAAAATAGAAAAGCCAAAAGCTGAGGCATCATCCCCAGAGCGAGGGGGCCCCGTCCCCTGCCCTGCTGTCCCTGTGGCTCACTGCGGAGGTGCCCAGGGCTCCCTGGCAGGTGAAGCAGCTCTGTCTGTCTGTCTGTCTGTCTGTCTCTGCCTGCAGCGACCACAATAACGGCCCCGCAGCAGCTGAGCCTGAGAAGAGCAGCAGCAACTCTGTGAATTCACCCCAGAGCTTTGTGCTCACACACAGATCTTATCTGCTCTCAGCAAAAGCCATTTTTGTGCGAGAGAGGAAGAGATAAGAGAATATGAAAAACATCAGACCTGTATTTCCTCTGCTCATAGTCGGATGTACAAAGCTTCAAAGTGTTAGAGGGCACTTTCTTTGGAGAGATTACAGAAGATATTGCCAGTCTAATCAAAGTGTAAGAAACAGGCTTGCACAGGCAGCAAATTAGGAGTTGATAGACAGCTCTAATGAAGTTAACATTATTTAGATTCTAATCAGAACAAAAAATTGCCAAGAAGTAATTGCTTGGGTTTGATCATACTGAGCAAAAGAGGCTATTGAATAAATGCAACTGTTGCTTTTCAATAGTCAAAGTGCATTATCCAGAGTGAGAGCACACGTGTAACATGGATTACATCATCACATGGATGTTGTAAACCTAGAAATAAACCTGGACCTTACATCCATAATCTCCACTGTATTAATTTTTTAAAAGACAAAAATCATGTTTATGTGACTTAAAAACCCCAGAATGCTCCCCCTGAAAACTTATGAATCCTGTCTTTGTTCCAGGTGATTGTAACACTTCAGAATTAGCCAAACCATTTGGTGTGTGCGTGGAGAGTGGAGAATGAATTTTATTACAGCTACAAAACAGATTTTGGGAGTCGCTGAGTAACCGTGAGCAGATGAAAGGGAGCCAGCTGAGATCTGTGCACTGCAAATTGTTTCCCCATGATTAAACTATTTCATCCTCCGGGCTAACATCTCGGTACTTGTTTGGCAACAAGTGATAATGTTGGTGATAAAAGTCCCTCCTGGATGAGCAGGGAAGGATGAGAACAGTTATTAGTACCTTATTTTGTGGTTAGCAATCCCTTCTTTTACACGTATTTTCTGAAGTACAATGAAATATGATTAATTAAAATCATCATCATAATAAAGATACTCACACTGTGCTACTGCATCTTTGCAGAAGCTGGTGATGAGTTTCTAGAGTTCTGCCTAGGGAAAATGCTGAGAGCACTCTGTTGGTATTTTAAAAGTACAGTGTGTGGCTGTGTTCCAGTTTGCTTAATTATTTTTGCTTCAATAATAATACTTTTTGATTTAATTAGGAATAATTAATGCAGGATTTTTTTTTGTACTCACAGCAAACCCTACAGCCAGCTACTAAATAACTGACTTTACAGAGGGAGAGAAATATTACTTATTGCCCAGAGTAAAATTTAATTAATGTGTTGAACAAATGTTGCTCATTGCTTTGTTTTTCACTTTTTTGACAGTGCTACATTTTGGGCAGGGCACTGCAAACCTGTGATTTTCTAAGGTGAGTGCAGCCCAAAGCTGTGCACCCATGTTTTGCTCAGCTCAGTGGGGATCTGAAGCATTCTGTAACTTTGCAAATGTAATCACAGTCACAGGTGCTGTCACAGCCTGAATTTTGATCAGTACTTAAAAACGTGGTTTGAGCCATGTCCTAAATAAAGGCTGAATTATCAATTCCTATGTTTGTTTTCAGCTATCCAAATTTACAGTTTAGGCTTCATTTGCATGAGCGTGAAAACTTTGAATCACCAGTTTCGAGAAGCACAGATAAGCACAAAGAAAGATTTTTTTTTTGAGGCATTTAAAATCAGATGGAGATTAAAAAAAAGAAATAATCGCAGGAAGCTGATAGCAATGGAGAATCACTGCTACAGGAGTGTGAGCAGCTGGAGTCCCAAATGCTGCTGGACACAAACCCCCCCTGAGCCCAGCATCCGTGTGGGAGCCTGGGAGGCTCCTGGGAAGCAGCCAGGGAAGGTTTCTGTGCAGCCTATTCAACAGCACAGCTCCTGCTCCTAAATGGTTTTCAAATACAGTTCATTTTCATGGCATGATCTTTAATGAAAAGTGCCTGCTGAGTGCAGTACAAACCATTTGGTGCCCCAGTGTCAGGGGAGGAAAAGAACAACATTCAGCAAAGCTGAAGGTTTTTATTATCACGTCGTAAATGAACAAATGGCATCTGTCAATACAAAGGAACTCATAGGGGGTATAGAAAGGAAGCTTAGTTATTACACTCAGGGTGTGCTGCTGAAGTGACAAACTGGAGTTTTATTAACATGCCAGTTATAGATCTCCTCTTCCTCCCCCACCAGCCAGCCCTTTTACCTCCCTCAATTTGGTCCTACCAGGACTGCTGTAAAACCAGCTCTGCTCAGACAGCGCTCACCAGCTCCTGCTGGAAGCTGCAATCATCACCAGGAGCAATTAAAAACTGGGGGGCCCACACTGGGAATTAAAGCTGGCCCCGCGTTCGGCCCCTCTTTGGGGAGCGTCAGCACAGGGACCAGGGAGTCTCCAGGAGCCCCGATCCCATCAGAGTTTTCTATCTGGCCAATAAACATCTCTGCTGCCCTGATAAATGACAAAGGTGTTTATGAGCTCCAGGAAATGTTTATACCAAATGGATCAAGCCAGGGATGGGTTTGCTGCCAGCACTGAGGAGCTGGAGCTGCAGAGGGACGGGAAGGGAGGCTCAGGGGGTGGCAGCCTCAGCAGGGACTTTACTGGAAGGAATTAAGGCTTTCCTCATAAAAGGGGTTAGGGCCTGGAGCAGGTGTGGCTGCAAGCTGGCAAACAGCAGCCAGGGAGGCAGGGGGCAGCCCTGGGGACCCTGCTCCCTATCTGGGGAAGGAAATGGGGCTGGAAGTGCCCCCGGGGCCAGCCCTGGGGACCCTGCTCCCCCTGGGGAAGGAAATGGGGCTGGAAGTGCCCCCAAGGGCAGCCTTGAGGAGCAGGGTCCCCTCCTAGAGAAGGAAATGGGGCTGGAAGTGCCCCCAAGGGCAGCCTTGAGGAGCAGGGTCCCCCCTGGGGAAGGAAATGGGGCTGGAAGTGCCCCCTGTGCCCCACTGGGGCTGCAGGGTCACAGCAGGAGCGTTTCTGGAGCTTCGAAAGGGGAAACCTGGGGTTCTCTTTGGAAAAATGGTACAATCAGACCTACAGTAGAGAGAAAAGAGCTTAGCAGGCCTGAGCGAAATCACACTGGCAACCGTGCAAATACAGGACGTGGAGCATTTTTAATGGGAACAGGAAAATACCAGAATCACTTATGTGCTTTCCCAGCTTTTTCAAGGGCAGGGAGCAGGCTGCATTTATGGCCAGCGAGCATCAGAGCTGCATTTAAAGTGAGGCATGAAAGGAAGGGGCTCTCAGTTATGATGATAAGCAGCAATTGCAATGAGACTTCCTTTGCAAACTGCCCAGAGCACCAGGGCACTCTGCTGATGGGCTAAATGCAAGCAGGACTTTCATTCCATGCCCAAAAGAAAGGATTCCATTCAAGGAGCCCAACTGACCAAACAGTGAAGCCAGGAAATTCAGAGGATGCACAAACAGCTCTAGATCCATTTGCAACTCAGACTGACCTTGTAAATTCAAGGCTGGCTGGGGCCTGGCAATGCCTGGCAGTGCTGGGATGGTGGTGCCCACCCTGGGCTGGCCTGGTGGCTGTCCCCCTCCAAAGGAACATCTGCAGCTCCCCTTTCCAACACCAGGAGGGTCCCCCAGGTTTTTGGGAACACCACAGCTCCCAAAGGATGTGCTGTCCTGCTGGGGATGAAGCACAGGCAGCCCCTGCTGCACCTCTGGCAGTGAATTACAGCCCTGAGTGCAGGAGCAGACTTGTCACATGTGGAAATTGTGCAGCCCCTGAGCAGAGTGCCTGGGATAACACCTACTCATGATTTGTCACCTTCACCTCCCGATTCCACCTTGCTCAGACGTTACTAATGAAAATGTGTCACAGAAAGAGACGTGCATCTCTCAGACAGGCTGTGATATTGAAGAAAAAACCCCAAAAATGTTTGGTCAAAGCCTTTTGGAGGCTAGGCTGTGCTTTGCATGATCCTGCCCTCAGCTACAGCTCTGGGTGGGCACAGAGCCTTTCACACCTGCAGGGAATCTGTGCCTGTGCCTTGCCCACTGCCTCTTGTCACACAGAGATTTATCAGAACCTCTGCACAAAAGCCACGTTTCCTTTCACCCAGGGACAAATTAAAAAGCCTCTTAAACCCAGAATAATCTCAGGGATGTCACCTTTTGTAGGGGATGGCTTTATGTGCCCATTTCCTTGTGCTGCAGACTCCTGCTTTTACAGCTTAATGACAGCAAGGCCTGGGCTCTGCCCTGGAGAGAACAAACCCCAGCACCTGGCTGGGCCCTCCCTCCCCTCAGAGCCTCAGCCCCTGCTCTGGGAGCTCACCCTTGGCTGGCACAGGGAATAACCCTGACCTGTCCCAGCCACCAGAGCCCTCAGTGAGCGCAGGACACTGCAGAACTTCCCAGAATATTGGTGCAGGAGCCCTGCCTGAGTACCCCCCTGCTGCAGCACAGTCACACCGGGGCTCTGGAAATGCAGCTACCTGTGCCCTGCCAGGGATGTGCGACATTCACAGAGAGGAACTTGCCTTCAGCAGAGTTTTAACTCAAAATTATCATAAAATGCTGATGGACAAGATAAAGATGGCCAGGCTGTTCCAGTAACTTGCTTGGTTTTAGTTTGACATGGTGGAGATGAAAGGGGTTGTGTGTCTTTGGCACAGGGAACAAACTACAGGGCTTGTTTCAAATTTAAAAACCTGCCTTACAGTCATTTTTCTTGGTTGTGCTCATGTCCTTTGGGTTTTGCCCTCTGCAAGGGATTTACTTGCTAGGGGAAATCTTACAGAAAGAGCAGCTGTAGCAGGAGCAATGAAATTAAGGAAGGTTTCCTGTGTATTTGGATACTTTGCAGCCCAATAAAGACTCAACATATCAGAGCCCTTTCTGCAGCCTGGAAATAGAAATGGCCTTCTGTGACATCCAGCACTTCTGGTGAAATGAATCACAATAATTGAGACTTCTGCTCTCCTCAAATTCAGGTCAGACCAGGCCACAAGTCTGGGAGCTGCTTGGGGCGAGCTGTGTGCAGAAAGGGACAGACACCACGTTATCACTGGGTCTCCTCTCCTGCATAAATCACCACGAGAGGCTTTAAATGAGCAACTTGCAGTTTATAAAGGTTTACTTTGTCCCATGAGCACTGCAGGCTGTGATGAGAATACTGACTGTTCCTGTAGGTGCCCAAAATGCTCCCTTTGCTGGCTGCCCCTGCTCCTAGAGGGTGGAGATGGTTAATGAGTTAACTATTGTGAATGAGATACCAGTCACGTAAAAGTTGCCTATTTTCTCTCTTAATGCAGATTTATACATAACATGCCAAAGCTCCTTTTGTAACTGATATGCATGTGACACCGTCACATGAGCAGTTTAAGCACAAAACTCTGCCCCCAAATTGTCATGTACAAACAAAGGAAAAATCCATTCAGATGAGAAGGGGGAAAAGCTTCAGCTGAGGGGTTTGGGGTTTTTTATTTTAGCAAGAAAGTAATTTTTGGAATCATGTCAGGTTTTATGAAAGAAAGCCCAGACAACACCATCCTTATCTAAGGACCCTAAAATAAACAGGGTGAGATGACCCAAAGAAGTTCTAAAACACATAAACTGTGCTGAGCACAAGCTCTGTGACCCATGGTCATCTTTGGTGCAGTATAGTGACTACAAAAGGGATATAAAATGTATGGAACTTTTCCCCTTTTAGCTCATGCAGTGGTAAATTGTCTCGTCCTGCTGATACATTGCTGTTTGTCATGAGTGATCTAGAAATGAAAGGAACAAGCACAAAACAAATCACTGAAACATTTCACACCTCACCATCAAACCCATGTTCAGAACTCTTTTGTTGTGCTCTACCAATAATCAGGAGGGGAGAATCAGCCCATATATTTTTTATGAGAGGCACTAAAAGTTCTGCTGGCGCTGGATAAATCTCTGCTATGGATTTCTGAAATCTGCAATCTTTTTAAGAAGCAAAACCAATGCGGATTTATTGCTGCTAACACTTGACATCTTTTTAACACTTTTCACCTACCAAACTTCACGAACTATTCCAAATGAGGGGAAACACTCTTTGTGTGATGAGTGTAACTGAATCTTTCTAGTCTTTTTCTCTCTTTTTTTCTTTTTCTTTTTTTTTTTTACACAAGAAAATTGAAGCACCCATACGATTTCCGTACATTTTGCAGCACAACACTGGGAATCCTCCCTGTCATGTTTGCATCTAATACATAGTTTATTTCACCAGCTGTTTAAGGAACTTTCCTATTGCCATTCAGGGGCAGCACTGTTGGTTTTCTGGGACAGGCTCATTGTACTTGGAGCAGCTCAGACAAGCCCCAGGCTCACTCAGGGCACCCCAGAAGCCAGACTGGTTCACAGTAAGAATTTCCCACAGTGGCCCTGCTCAGAGTCACAGCCAGAGGAATGAATCTGCCTAAACCTCTCCAAAGCCTCTGGGCGTTGCACTAAAATTGTGAGGGGTGAGCCCAGGAGTGTCACTGCAGCGCTGCCAGGGTGGCACCTGGGGGCACCCAGGAGAGGAGGTGGCACTTGGGGGCACCCCTGGGACCTGGTTCTGCCAGCTCTACCTCGGGTTTTACCCCCCTTTCACAGCCTCCATGTCCTGAACCGAACAAATTAGCAAATAAAGCCGCCATGACGTGGCTTCTGTTGAAATTTAAGGGTTTTTCCCCCGTTTTCCTCCCTGTGCCCACAAGAGCTGTGCTGGCACACAGAGGGGACAGTGGCTGAGCCCAGCATTATTATAGGCATGTCACATGAAGAACAAGTGACCCCAGGCATCAATTCCCTGGCAGATCTGTGCTGGACAGACACCTCGTGTGCTCAGGAGCAATGCAGCTCCTTCTCCTCCAGAGTGGGGAAACAGCCTCATTTCTCAGAAAGGAAAACTCCCACTTACAGTGAGTTTGAAGAAATTGAGTGTAAATATCTCTTACCCTGCCCTGCTCCTCCTGCCATACACTGCTGCATTCCTTTATGAATGCAGGATTTATGAAAGATGATTGGAGTGAGAAGCAAATGTCTGCCAATGGCTAACTGACCTTCCACCTGTGATCGTGACCCTAAACCAGATGAGCCTTTTGAAGAAATATTTTGGATTGAGTTAGGAAATGGCAGTGGAATTGAAACAGACTTGGTGGGCTGTTCAGCACTCTGGGAGGACAATGCCATGGTTGGGAAACCTTTGTGCACTGCTTTGTCCTCTGGGCTGAACTCAACACTCCATTTTTGTCATGCGAGACAAGACACGAGGAACTTCTCAGACAGCAGTGGTAATAAAAAACAAGAGTAATTTAAAAAAAAAATTATTTCATGTCAAGAAAATAGCTTTCATCAGGTCTATAAATCAGCTGCAAATTGAAGTACTTGAAGTGGTTTTTTGTTTTTTTAAATTGGTTTACAGTGTCTGTCCATGTTTCTGAACAGGGAGCACTGGGCATCCAAGGGTTTTCAGTCTCACAAAAGGCACCCAGACATTCAGACAATCAGTAATGCCTGGGTTAGGGAATAAAAAAGGAAGAGGTAGGGATGCCAAAACCATGAGAAACTGTGTGTGGAGACCATGAATGATGACATTACAGCTTCTCAAGAGCTGCTGAGCCAAAGGTCCCAAGCACAGGTGGGGTTCCTGTGATGCCCAGGCACCAAAGCAGGTTCTGCTGGGCTTTCGGTGCCACTCTGGGGTGGCACAGACACCCAGGGGCCCTGCAGGGCTCAGCTCTGCTCCTCACTTTGGGAACAGCCCCCAGGGAAAAGGCCTGAATGCTGAACAGCCCTTGCATTTCAAACAATGGCATTAACGGGGCAAAATAAAAACCTGGAGGAATCTCAGAGACTGATTTCATAAAGGGATTGACTTGGGCAAGAAGGGCTGGCAAGAGGAGAACTCTCAGCTGAAGCCACAATGGGGTTACAGACTATCACTAATTAACCCAATTTACAAACGAGCCCAGCCAGTGCCCTGGGCAGGGAGAGCAGTTTGCATCCCCTGAGTCTGGAACAAATAAATTTCAAACCATGCACTGGGGACTCAGCAACACCATGACATCCCCAGGCTTATTTCTGGCTTTCTTTTTCTTCATTTTAGTTTTATTTTCATTAAGTGCTGCAGTTCAGATTCCCCTTCACTATTATTGCCTAAAAGAGGCTAAAATTCCAGATTTACTCTTTTTGCATGTTTTAAACAAGGGGAGGGGGGACCCAGTGATTTATCACAAACAGCAATAAGATACAGCCACAGTGCAAGCTCTGCTTAGACATTTTAGTCATATGACCTTCATCTTTGCAAGGATCTATTGTTACATTCCATTTATTTTTGTCAATATTGACATCTGACCATGGACACAAAATGATCTTTTTTCCCTGCCTATACTCTCCTGTCCAACTTTGCATTAAGAAAGCAATTCAAAAGCCTAATGCATGGAAAGTGAATCTTTTGTATTCACTATAATGCCCAATTTTTCCTTTGGAGTTACCAAAGCTGTCCAAACAAGAGCTAGATTTTCCTTTTCAGGAGAGAATAATGGAAACTTTAAATGAAATCAGAAGGTTACTTGACCTGTTAGAAACTCTGAGGTAAAAGTGATGTGAAATTATAATGTGAAGCCATGTGAGGCTGTTATATAAAACATAGGAGTGCATTATGCAATCTCATATTTTCAACAGGGCTAAAGATGAAAAGAGCTCAGAAACTTGCAGTGATTAAGCCAGCTGCTAAACTATCCTATGCTGTGTTGTTGCCAGGATGGGAACCCAAAGATGATTTTATTTCAATTTACTCACAGTGAAAGATTGATTAGAAATAATCAATCTGTCCAAAGGCCTTTCAAAGAATGAGGGAAAATCTTGCTGCTTGCAGCTGAATTTCCCTGATCACTGCAGGATAAGTGCTGGGTACATCCTGCTCACCCCAACATTCCCATCCCATTCCCAGTCTGACACTCCTGAACCTCAGCAGCACTTTTACATTTCAGCTCCTGAAATGAGCTGTAATTTCAGATATTCAGAGCTCAGCTGTCCCAAGGAGAGCTCTCAGAAAGCAGCGACTCCACCCCAAATAATAGAACCCCTCCTTGGAGGTGCCTCCCCAGCCCTGGGTGGGAAGGACAGGGGAACAGAGGGGGACAAAGCTGATTTTCATCACCTCAGCAGATCTGGCTCAGGGCTGCCCCACTGAAGGTGCCATAGAGAGGAAATTGGGATTTTTGCTCCAGCACAGCTCGGGGTGTGTTAAAGCACCAGGACAGGGACCAAATCCTGGGACTGCTCAGAAAAACCAGAATTTACTGCACTCAGCTCTCCCCTGACTCCCTGATAGTGTGGGATACAAGGAAAGGAGGTCATGGCATGGCAAGAAAGGGGAAATTGTGTTTTCAGTAATTTTCCTAAAGCCCTGACCAGCAGCCTGTCCCTGCTGCACTGGGGATGCCCCAGGCTCTGCTCGCTCTCCTCAGGGAGAGGGAACCCCTGCCTTGGATCACCCCAAGCCCAGATCCAGCTCTGAGTTTCACCAGGGTTACAGGGACAGAGCCAGCTAAACACGCTTTTCCTTTAGTTTCCAGGAGAAAGCAGAATATTGTATGGAGATGATGGGGTAACACATGAATATTTTGCCACACAGCCATTGCAAGCTCCAGCATTTCCCAGCATTATCCAAATGGGATCAGGAGTCTGGCTGCATCTGCCTTTCCCTGGGAACTTTTTGCTTTACATTACAGACAAAAAAAAAAAAAAATCATATTCCAACAACTTAATTTTTTTGTAAGGCACAAAAATTAAACAAATGGATCATACTGTCAGTGCACAGAAGGGTTTGCCCTTTGAATCTTTTTGTCTTTCCACATGCATTTTGCAACCATTTCTTTGGGATGAAACCTTTTCTCCCCCATTCTGTGCATTAGGTTGACAATGCACAGAATTGCCAGACAGTTTTGTCGCTTATGCCTCAGACTTTACTGTTCCTTTGAACCCTGCTCGGTGCAAAAGAAGTTTTTCTTAATAAGTAGTTGTTCATCCTTTGATATGCACATCTGGATGTGCCTCTTATCTGCAGCATGGTAATGCTGCTTCCTGAAGATAGTGATAAAAGAACAACTGCAAATAACACACACACAAAAACAAAAAGAATGAAAAAAAAAAAAGACCAAAATGCTTTCAGATTTCTTTCAAAAATAAAATCTGCGTGGAGGAAAAAGGGAAAACAGTCTGCCCTCATTTCTTTGGGCTTTTATAGTAGCAAAACAAACACAGGAAGCCAAAAGGAAAATGGGCGAAAAATTTACATCTAGAAATGCATGGCAACAATTATCAGTGTGATGATATATAACGCATTTGAAAGTTCTACACAGCTCAAACAGGCCTTGTTTGGAACTCACTGTGCAGAAATGGGAATATTCCTATTTCAGCCCCAGATTTCCCAGTGCAGCTGATGAGCTGATGAGGAGGAGCAGCCTCTGCAGTGGGGCTGAGTCCTTCCAGTCTGTGATCCTGGGCTGCATTTTGTGTCCTTAGCTTTTAGGATAAAACTGTTCAGCATCCCTTAAATCACACCCCCACCAGTTCTGCAGTCAGTCCCTAATCTCAGTTACTCCATCAGTTTTCACTGCTGGATTTGAGGTAAATGCTTGGTGGGGCAGAACCCCCATCCCACACAGTGCCCTGCCCACACCACCCTGAGATCCCTTCCTGCACAAGGTGACATCTGCCTTGTCCCTCACAGCCTAAAACTGCTCCAAAGAAAACGTTTCCAGGGCCCGAAGTTCAGCCAAATTCACAGAAATCTCAGTTTTCAGTGCAGCTGAAGGGATTCCTTATCTCTGTGAATATTTCACAGCTGCTTTTCCCCAGCACCCATCAGGAAATAGCAAATGAAACTTTTTGGTGGCTGCTCTGGGTCGTTAGCCCTGGCTGCCGCATATCCTCAGCCTGCCCTGGACTGAAGGTGAGCAGCACAAATCAGCCCTAAAAGCCGAGGTGCTGAACGCTGCAGGGCCTGGTGCTGGGCCCTTCCCAGCCCTACAGATAACAGTCATGAATTGATCCCTCATTAGTATGCAGCAGGCATGGGAAAATGATAAACTCCTATTAACACTGTCATGGCAACTGAAAAAATGGCTGCTTTGGAAGAACAAGGTCCACAACAGAAGAAAAGCAAAGGCCTCTTTCCTTTCTTCTGTTTGACATCTGTTGTTTAACATACGAAATTGTATTATAGTGCCACACACTAGCACAGGCCGGGGAAAGGGCTGGCAGGGATTGTTATCACTATCAGCTCCTGTTTGCAGGGCTCATCTCCCCAATTTCCCTCTGCGCTGGGACTGCCATACAGCATTTCAGCCCGGGGCAGGATTTATTGTGCACATTTCAGCTGCCTTGTGACTCAGCAGAGAAGAGAAATAAAAGTTGTCTTTAATTCATTTTCCTTTGGGACAAAACCTCAGCAAATATACTGTACATTTGCTTAAACCAAGTTAGTTTAAGTCCATCTCTCAGGAAACTTAGAAGTCCAGGATATCTTTATAAAATCTTAGGTGACATAATTATTTAAATCCAATTAATTATTTAAATTTAAATCTTTATTGCTAAGACACTATTAATATATAATATACACACTTTATATTAATGACAGTTTTTCCAGAATCTACTGAGTCTCCTTCCAGAATAAAGAGTTTGTGCCATTTCCTACAGAGACCATTGTTCAGAAGGTGGATTTTTATCCCTGATGGATAATACCTTGTGTTGTACCTGACTGTAGTTCTGCTGACCTTGGGGCTCAATTGTCTTGTTTTTAAACTGAGGACAATTACCTGCAGTTATGAAATGTTTCATTTGTCGCCCCATCACGCAAAACAAGTGCAGAGCTGTCACGGAGTGGGAATTGATTGGTCAGAGATGCCGTGGTTGGTGATTACTGTCCCTTCCTCCTTAGGGAGTCAGAAGGAGGGAGACCCATGGGCTGTGCTGCTGGGCTGGAGGGCCCTGCCCACCTTCCCTGGCTCTGCAGGGACAAACTGGGCTCCTTCAGGCACAGGAGACTCCTCGAAGCATGTAACAGAAGGGAAAACCCAAACCCAGCAGCCCAACCATTCTGCCAGCACCGAGGGTCTGGTTTAGGTCCATTCGGGTCCCATCATCTCCATCTCCATGGATCTGGGGCAGAAAGTTCCTGCTGACACAAAGGCCCTCCTGCCCTGTTTCTAGAGATCCATTTTCTGCTAACTGCACCTGCCCTGTCCCAGCTAACCCTACACACTCTCTGGATGTCACTCCAGGATTTCTGGGCATTTCTGACCCCACGTTCTGCTGGGACACAGCACCAGCCAAGGCTGGGGTGTCTCTAACAGCTTTCTGCACGAGCTGCAAACGATTTACATCCCCTGCCTCAGACCACTGCATTGTTACCTCTGGAAAGGAGCTCTGGAGAAACAAGACATTTTGCTAATTATGAAATTAGTGTGAAATAAATCAGCCCCGGTATCTGTGAAATTTGGTGATTAGCATGTCAAAGGGCCTAAATATCATCTGCATACTTTAGAGATCTGTAAGAAATGCAGTTTTTTTCCTGTGCACCTGCATCTATTAATTGCTTTCCCACAAGAACTCCCTCTCCTCGAGACTGAAGCTGTGCTGTGTGCAGATAAATGCACAGAGGTGATCTAATTTAATTTCCTCTCATTAATAGCCTTCCTCCATGGCAACATATCAACATCTCAGCTGTGACAATGAGGACACCTGAGTATACACATATTCTGTGCAGCCTCCTTATGGGCAAGAGCCTGTCAAGCTTATTAAACGAAATAAAAAGAGAATTTTTAAATGTGTTTCAAGCAGCTTATGGAGAGTTTCTTGACCAGGGTCATATTTCGAGCAAGACATGGGTTTGGAGGGAAAGCTAAAAGGCAGGGCTAGGATTTTAGCTTTTTATAGCTGCTGCTGGATGTTCATTATCCCTGCCAAGATCTCAGACAAAGGGGGAGAGGCTGAGCAGCTGAGGGTAGGAAAGGGCTGGGGCAGAGGTGTGAACCCAGCTCTGCCACCCTCCCATTACTCTCACCCACTTGTTAACTACAATGCTGGCCCATTTAAATGCTAATATTATTTAGCATGCAACAATCATTCAGGTTGGAGTCCCGGATTTTCGGAGAGGAGAAAGAAAAAACGAAACTTTGAAAATGTTGCGTCAGTGTTGCCCAGCACAGCTCCTCAGTGATGGATTTTGGGAAGGAAGTGCTGGCAGTGTCTCACAGTCAATACACTGTGGGTTTGGTTTTTACCTTTCACTTTGTTAAATAGAGACAAGCTTTGCTTTCCTCTGTTTTCCTGTCCTTTATCTGAGTGCAGGTTTGCAGATTTTCTTTGTGTCAGAGCCCATAACACTCCTCCACTCTCTCTGTTATTTTTCAGGGGAAATTTGGAAATGGAAAAGTCACAAATGGGTAAAGTGCAAGGCCCAAGGTGAATCCCATCATGTGAAGAGGAAGAAGAAAGGTCACAGGCTTTGTGTCTGAGCAGCTCTCAGCTTCCTCACAGGCTGTGCTGAATATCCCAGCACAGAACCTGCTCCTTGCTCCCATCCCGGGGCTGGGCCAGGCACAACAACCAACACTGAAGGAAATCATCGCTGCCAATTCTACACAGCAGCTCTGGGGCTAAGGGAACACACCAAGGGACACCCAGATCTGCTGCTGTCCAGGGAAAAGAGCAAAACTAGAGGGCTCTGAGGTGGCTGAGCAGGAAAACAGAGTCAGGTGGAGAGCTGCACAAACCCCACATCCATCCATCCATCCATCCATCCATCCATCCATCCATCCATCCATCCATCCATCCATCCATCCATCCATCCATCCATCCCTGCAACACTGACATCCTGGGTTTAGAAATCACCTTCCCAAAATCACTTCATTCCCTTCAACATCCAAAAAAAGAAATATTCTGAAAGGATAACTGTGCTGCCCAGTAGCTGGTGACTGCCGGAGCTGCTGCTGTGCTGGCCAGGGGGAATTGCTGCCACAGTTTGTGGGAAATTGGCTGTACATGAGTCACATAAAGCACGTGAGGAACTGAAGGAGCCTTCGGTCAGCTGAGCCATCTCAGAGGATGCCACACTTCCTTCAGTCCCTGATGTGCAGTAATTCCCATCACCTCAGAGAAACTGGGGAACCAAACCCTTCCATGAGCTGATTTCAACACTCAGGTTTTCCCTGCTCTCATATTAATAGGGACCTTGAAGCCTGCAATGGCTGTGATAAGATATTTGGTTACATTGATGTAATGTACTTTTCCTTATCAATATGCAAACAGGACCCTAATCTATTTATCTCCTCCACCTTTTATTTGGAGGATGGGGGCAAGGAGGGTTGTTTGAAGGTTGCTTTCAAACTTTGGTATCGAATGAAACCAGGCTGACTTCTAAGGCAAATGACAATGGTGATGTGCAGAGGGGATTGTTTCATTTCTCAGTAGCATTTTCCAGGTTTTATCAGTCAGCTTTTGGAACAGCTGCAGGGAGGGGGTGTTGTGTTGGTCACCCATTGCCAGCACCCAAATAAGGGATAATAACAGCAAAATAAGGGATAATAACACATGGATATCCCTTGGGAGACCTGATGTAGGAGGGAAGTACATGAGAGCCTTCAGTTTTCCGAGGGGAGAAGTCACTTTGGGAGCTGTGGGGAGCCACTGATATCTGGACAGCTGCAATCAATTCATTTCAAGCAAACTACAGTGGTTTGGATTGCAGGAAACATTGATCTGGGTGATAACAGCTCCTCAGTGCCATCACCCCTCCCTTTCTGTGGGGTTCTCAGTTGTCCTGTGTGTGACTGGAAATCCTTGGCACAAACCCTGAGCCTTGGGGCTGAGAAGGGAGCTAAAGACAGCAGAAAAAGATAAACAGAGTTTTCTTTTCCCACCCATTTTCTTTCAATCTTTTTTGCTATGAATTTTCTTTTCCCATCCATTTTCTCTCCAAACTTTTTTGCTATTCCTTATCCTTACCCAGCAGCCCAGAATATTTTTGGTCCAAGAGATCATTGCCAAGTCCCACCTTGTGCAAGTGGAAGCACAACACAAAATCTTGCACTAGCAGTAGGGAGATCAAGCAACCCCCCTGTCCTTGTAATTTCCTGATTTCTTTCAGGGCAGGTTCTATTCTAGTTTTATTTGAATGATCAAATCTTTCTCTTGCTCAGGGAAAAACCAAACCAAACCAACCAAAAGCCACAAGAAGTAAAGGCACTGAGCTATCTTTTAAGCCAATGTCTCGGCAGGGAAGCCCCAGAGGCTCTCATGGTTTAAGGACCATCTGCAATCCCCCTGAACTCGCTGCTCCCAGGCACTCCCAGTTATCCCTTTCCTCTTCAGGCTCTTCTTTTCCAAATAACAGCAAACTGAGGGTGTGTATTTTCTCTCTGCTTATCAGAGGATCATTTCAAGTTGAGCCATCTAATCCAGAAGATTTTTTAGCCAAACAAAACTCCTGCACTTTATTGACTTGGACTGTGGCACGTCCCCAGAGGCTGAGCTGGGGCTCGTGGGCAGCCACTGTGCCCTTGGGGGTGCAGCATTCACTCCCTGGGGTACCAGATCCTATGGATTCTGCATTTCACTGCAGGATTTTCACTGCCTCTCTCTGTTGGCAGATTCTCTGCACGACTCTGAGCTCAGCACAGTGCAGGCCTTGCTTCTGTTCCATCATTCCCACAGCCCAAATATTTATTTGAAAAATGTCTGCAGGGAACAATGCAGTGTTTGGCCTGGGCAAAGAACTGCCACCAGTCATAACTGTGCACCTTATCCCTGTTTCACAGAATCACGGAGACATTTGGGTTGGAAAATCCCTCCAAGGCCATCAAATCCAAGCTGTGCCCATCCTCACATTGTCCCCAGCCCCGAGCACTCACTGCCACCTCCTGCCCTACCTGGGACACCTCCAGGATGGGCACTTCAGACCTCCCTGGGCAACCCCTTCCAAAGCTGATGTCCAACCTATTTCCTCTTGTATAACAGTGACACAACTCTCCCTTCACTCCCAGTCTTTTCTCTTAATAAACCACAACAAAAAATTGCAATATATTACTCAGGGATCACAGAATGGCCTCCTTGCCTGTTAAGTCCTTGGCTGCTTTGTTACCAAAAAGCAAATATTTGCATTGCTCCATCATAAGAGAATATAAAATGTGTAATTCCTGCATCAGCAGCAATTCCCTGCAGGACATCTGACAAACAAATCCTGATCTGTGACTCGCTTCGCACCATGCAGGTCACTGCAACCCCAGGTCTCCCTGGATAGACACAGTGTGAACATTTCTGCCTTGCCTTCAAGAAATGATTTTGGAGCATAAAGCTCAGAGTGTTTACAGCTGAAACACTAACACAACACGGCCACATTTCCATACAGTGTATGGGAAACACCTGGCCCCAAAACTGCAGCGAAAATCTGCTGTCAACCTTCTGTTTGTCAAAAGGGTATATTTATCCTCTGACTTTCTGTCATGACCTCTGCATTCTGAAATGAATTAAAGGTTTATGTGCAGGAATGCAGAGAGCAGGAAATCAGGAAATAGCCTGGGAAATGGCTTTCCTGCCCGTTTCACTGCTTTACGTACTGCCACGTCACGGGCAGCACCATCCTGTCACTGTGTGCTGCTGTGTCACAGCACCCTGTCCCTGTGTGCTGCTGCCTGCTGTGGTGTCACAGCACCATCCTGTCACTGTGTGCTGCTGCCTGCTCCTGCTCTGGTGTCACAGCACCATCCTGTCACTGTGTGCTGCTGTGTCACAGCACCCTGTCCCTCCCTGCAGCACCCATTGCAGGCCATGGGGCTGCTTTAATCCCAGTGCAAGGCACGAGAATATTCAGGAGAATATCCTAGTGAATACTCAGATTCCAGAGGTGGCTCCTGCGGGGTTCACTGGGACACTGGCCATGTTTGAAGCAGCACCAGACACAATCAGAACTGTCTGTGCTGCAGCTTCCAGCACTCCCAAAAGGAACAGCAGAAGGACCAAATCTGCCCAGGAATCACAGAAATCACCCAGCACTGGCATTGCCACCAACTGATTTCCCTGAGGAATGCTCAGTGTGGAAGTAACATTTCTAAACTAAAAGTGCAAGAAGAAAATTGTATTTTGCAACCAATTTTTTATCAGACTTCTACGCTTTTTAAGCACTACACACCAAGGAGCCAGGTGGGCAAAGTGCATGACCTGTGTGGTGCTTAACAGCCTTATTGAAATGCATTGAAATACCCTGGTGGGGGGAATTGCTCAATCTGTCTCTCCATGGTAGCAACAATAAATTGCCGGAATTATTTTCAAGTTGCAGCACTGAACTAAAGGAGATACAATTTTAAAAGAGGCAGAAAAAATAGTAATAAAAAAAGAAAACAAAAAGGTTTTACAGTAGCTGGATACTTTCCATGAAAACTTATTATTACTATTTTCTGAAAGTGCTTGGTGGCTGCTGCTTAGTAGAAAATGGAATTTCTGAGCGTCTTAAGCATCAAATCTCTTTCACTCAAGTACTTAAATATGAGCATCAGGATCCAGCCTTAAATTAGCTGCACTTTGGCTTGGCAGCCTTTGGAAATAAGCAACGTCTGTGGAGCTCAGTGGGAGCAGGGAGAGCTCCCAAAGCAGCAGAACTCAGGGATCGCTCTGAGACCCTGAATTCTTATTGTTTTCCTGCTGAATTTGACAGCAATTGTCAAATGTAGGACAGTAAAAAAGGCCTTTTTCTCAGCTTTCTCAGCAATACCCCACCTAAGACAAAAGGGCCAAATATTACAGTAAAGATGATCACAAAATGTCCATTAAAATTGTGCTCAGCTGAGCTTTTCCTTTGATTACACTGCTGCAAACAAATTCCAAACATACCCAAATCATTCAACTCCCTCCCCAAAATAAATCTCGCTATTTGTTCCCATATTTGGATTAAAAAAAAACCAAACAGTTTTTTAATATTTTGGTTTCTGTGCCTTTGTTTTAACAGGACTAAACCACAGAGGTTTTCATTTGCCTGTTCAAATAGAGCATTTGGAAGCAGCGGGTGCTTACAGGAAGCTCCAAAACAGGGATGTATATTTTTATGCAGTAATTAGTGATTGTTTAATATACCAACTGGGAAGGCAAAGCACAGCATAAACACATAATTGTTACCAGGCAGGGAGAAGTAGAGCATTAGGAGATAGCATAAATAGTCAAACGTGACCTCCAAAGGTCAAAAGAGAACTAAACAATTTTGTCACAGCACTTGCTTATTTAAGTCAATGCAAGTCCAATTTCCTCTCTGCTGCCTTGCCTGCTATTTTATACTGTCCAGCATTATTCTTATTTGCCAGGGACACACAGGATCAGTTGTCCTGAGTACATTTACAAGTTGTGTGTGGCTGTTTAGAAGAACAATCCGGAGCGTTTTGTGAGTCAAAGATGAGTATTTTAAACACAGAACACTGAGCTGAAAATGCCCACGTTATATTAATTTCTAGCAATGATTTACTGAGGTCAATGACAATAAAAATGCAAGTCAGCTACAGAGGCATTTTGTAACCTCGCTGATTTTGTTTTAACCCCCTTCGTGCCACATGTACAAGATTACCCTGGCACTGACTAACAATAAAATTTAAAATTTAAACTCTGAAACAAACGATTTCCACTGAATTCATTCATGTTTTGCCCCCCCTCTCCACTCCCTCCTGAGAAAGAATCCCCTTTCTATTGCAATGCAAGGCTAGGATTTCACTGTGGGGGAGTAGCCCCTATGTATGAACCACATGGAAGACAGGATTATTTGGTTACACTTTAAAACATGTTCATTTTTAGACCCTGTTCTTCATAACAAATAAGGCATTTTATCCTCATATTCTTTCTCCTTTTTTTTTTTTTTTGTCCTTTTCTTTTTTTTTTTTTTTTAAAGTTTCCTTGGAGTGATTATAAAAATCACTTAAATCCTGAAGGGGAACTATGCCTCAGTGACAAAACAAATTTGCCACAAATCATTTTACAAAAGAACAGCAGGACTTTAGACCAAACTCGGGAACTGTTCCTATTCATCATTCATTTGTTTTGGAAACTCCACCCTCCTCCTGCCATGTTCAATATCTAATTGGCATTCTGACACTTCAGATAACTAAACATCTGCTGCATGGATGCTTCTCAGAAGTCTTTTGTTCTGTAAGTTGGAGTTCAAGGGATACAACTCACCGATACACTACATTCGTGCCATTGTTAGGGCAACTACTCTTCCTGAATGGAGAGAAAACAGTCCAATAAAAGCATTTGGCACAAATACTTCCCCCCTCCCCAGCAGCTTCCTAAGGGGTTGCTGTATTAAAATTCAGATGTCAGAGCTCTGCTGTTTCTTGGCTGTTTCCTCACTTTAGGAAGTGGGGTCTTTGCAGCCCTCCTGTTAAGAGCTGTTGACAAAAGGTTAATTTCTGTTGCAGTGACAAGGAGGTTTCATCACCAAACAGAGCTGGATACAGACTCCATTTGTTTTCTTTGTTTTATTGGTGTAGCAGTTCAATGAATGTAAATGAACAAGGTGGGTATCCACCACCCAGGGCTGCTGCCAGACCTTGGCAGTTCCCGTTTTAAAAGCAGTTTGGAAATCTACACAGATTTTGTAGACCTGTGGAGCAATATTTGGTGGATCAAGAAATAAATTTTGTGAGCAAGATCTGTTTCTGCTGCACGATGCTCCTTAGCCTAAAGGGTTAATTATCTGATGGTCCATCCAATATTGTGAATGTATTATCTGTATTTTAGTAGCTTCCAGAGTTTGCAGAGCAGCCTCTGTGTGCTGGGCCCTGAGGAAAAAGCCACGACCCTCATGTCCTCATGAAAGGACAGGACAGGGAGAGCTGGGGCAGGAGGAAGGCACAGGCTGGTGCCTAAGCTGTGATGAGTCCTGGTAAAACCAAGCCTAAACCCCACAGGCTCCTCCTGCCCCACCATCAGATGTTTCACAAAGTGGCTCCTGCTTAACTGCAGCTGCTTCTGACTCACCCAGCAGACATTCCCCTGTTCATGACCACAGCAAGCACATTCCCTTCCCAAGCACAGCCTTCATGGCCAGAAACAGGTTTTTAAATGCCTAAAGGAACTGGCCAAAAAATACCCAAAAGCCTGGGCAGAAAAAGGCCCAAGAGGTGCAGTCCCCTGGCAGTTTGATATTCATTGACATCCCCCCAGATGTTTGATATTCCCTTGCCTGCCAGGATTTCCAAGCTTTGCTTGATTCAATTTTAATTTTTTTTTTTTTCTTCTGGAAATCTAACACTCCCTGAAATCAAGTTCTGTGACTCTGTGAGGCAGGTTTCAGAGGAGGGCACTGCTGAATGCCCCTAAAACCCCACTGTGCCCACACTGCTGCATGGAAAATCTGCTGAATACACAACATAGGAAACAACTCAGCCATTGTCCTCCTGCACACACAATCACTCAAATGATGCATGGAAATAAGAGATTTTATAGGCACATTCACTTTGCAAATCCTTCCCATCTATTCCAAAAGAGCCACACTGTAAACATGAACAGGCTGATGGTAAGGCTGAATTTAGCAGAAATGCTTCCAGTAACACATGAGCGGGACTGAGTTAGCCAGACCCTGTATTCCAGATACCTCACTGCCTACAGCCTCACACTTGGGCCTGGCAAGCGTTCAGTGAGTTCAAAATCTCTTCTGTAACATCTAAATACACTGCCTAGGAGCAAAGGAAGGGGATGAAACTGTGCTATTTGTCCAGACAGAAAAAGGGATTGAAGAAAAAAAAAATATCACAGCTACTTATTCAAAGTAATGTCTCTGCAGGAGCTGACACAGAATGGTTGGTTCACAAAAGTATATTTGATACTTCTCTGTGCTATTTTTGAGGAAAGACTGGGTGGTTATAAAGAGCCAGATGAGACAGGTGACAGTGGAATAGCCACTTCTGCCTCCAGATAACTACAGCCAAAGTGATCTTGCCCTTGTCAAAGGTTGATTTAATTCACTGTGGGTGAGCCCAGAGCGGCAGGATGGAATTTGCATGTGGATTTGGGAAATCTGGGTTTAATTCCTTGTTTTCCTAAGCAAAATCTCTCTTGAGCTTGGTCAAGCAACTTAGCCATTGGATTTTCAACTCATATCATTTGGTGCTGCTGAATGCAAAAAAATGCTTGTATCAGAGCCTGAAACAGCAAATACATCCCATTTCCTTTCATTTTCTCAGGGGATCTTCCTAGTGCACAACTAGGATAATTAAATCCTCCAAGTAATTTTACTGAAACCACCTAGCTGGAGGAGCTGCAGCCTGGGTGTGCGTGGGGCTGTGTGCCATGGCTGCAGTGCCCTGCTCCCAGGCTGGTACATCCCAGCAACATCAGGCTGATGGCTCCTATGTGTATTTTCCAAACTGTTGGCCCTGAGCATCCCTTGCAGCACTTTTCCTCTTGCTCCATTCCCTCTCCTGCCTGCCCTCACATCCTCTCACTGGATCGCTTTCTGGACGCGGCTCTTGGGGCCTTCTGCCAGCCTGTCCAACCCACTTTCCCTTTTCTCCCCCCTGCCTTTTTTTTCCTTGTAAAGAAGAGAGATGAACATCTATGTCAATGAATCCCTGACCTACATAGGCTGACCCTGAGGAGTCAGAGATAATACACCAGAGTAAATGAGGTCAAAAATGGAGAAAAGCCCCCACACGGTGAACTTCCCACTGAGGCTTCGCCGCACCGCGTCTTCCCGCAAACCCCTCTCCGTGGCCTTCCAGCTCCTTTAGGCAAACTTTTTGGCAAGTTTTACAGCCAGAAAGGGTCTCCCCAGGGAAGATAAGGGGAGGTTTTCCCCCTGCACCCTGGGCAGGGCTGACACGCTTGAGCGGAGGTGACAAACTCGGTTCTGCTGAGGACAATGCTGGGCATGGCCTGTGGGGAGGGGACCCTGTCCTGCCTGGGAGCCTCAGCTGCACCCCTGGGACCCCTCACCCACCTCAGGGTGCCCTGGGCAGCCAGGGAGAGCCTGACCCTGGGTAAATATGGATAAATATGGATAAATATGGATAAATATGGGTCTGGAGATCACCACTCAATGGCAACCTGCGTGCTTCAGCCGCCCGTACCTGGCAGCCAAGCCCCATGGAAACATTCATCTGCATCACACAGCCAGGGACAAAAAGATGGAAAAAATGGAAAAAAAGTCCTTTCACAAATGAGAGCTGAGCAGTTTTACCTGTTGCTGGCAAAGCAACAGTGTCAGAATCCCATAAATTCCCCCCCAGCATGGAACAGGCTCCTGAGCTGCTGCTAACACAACATCCAGGTGTTAGGACTCAACCCCACTTCAACTATTGTTTATTGCCTTTGCATGGATTAATCCCTGCTGTCAGTCCAGCCCGCGAGATGCTCTCAGAAAGAAAGGTCTGCATAGCATCACGAGTGTCAGATCCTGCTTTGATACACTTTATCTTCCCTTATCCCTTCAAACTCACCATGACTACTCTGCCTGACATGCTAAAAATGCTTTAGAATTGCTGCATGTAGGCTAAACTCTGGTTTCAGGGGCAAAAAACCTGCCCACCCCCACTTTTCTTTTTTCCCTCCTTTTTTGACAGAAATCATTGTTGATCTGATAAGAAGTTTGTGGAGTATCCAGTTACAAACTGAGAATCCCCAGAGTCGGTGATTCATTAGTAGTTATCCTGGTGTTACAGGAAGTAAACAGCTTTTAGATGTGCATTTTGCATCTAATTATGTCACAGTCCACTGGCCTTCTCAAAGGTGTGTTGTTTTTCAGGGTAATGCATTAAAGATAACAGATTTTACAACAACAGCTGGGAAAAACAAAAATAGATAAGTCATGGGAGCTTTGTGAAAGAGGTGGGAGATCTTTGCTACACAGGACAACTGGGTGTCCTTTAAAGGACGTGAAACTTTATCCAGCAGAAAGGGGGCTGGCAAAGCAGCTCTATTTTTGTGCTCATATTCACCTTCCAGAAAGATCCTGAATCCATTTGCTTTCGTACTTTATCACTAAGTGATTAACTGCAGTGGTTTTGTTGCATTCTCAGATTTATCAAAGCAAACCGTTCTGGATTTACACGGCAGCACGAGGGACAGAGCTGAGCCCTGGGATTGCTCCCATAGCAAGGTTTGCTTCACTCTGGGGATCAGACCTGAATTGCTGTGTATCCACCACTACTGCCTTTTATTTAATGTGAATTATCTCTCGCTTTGCCGGAGTTTTTAGGGGCTCAGGCAGCAACAGGCTGGATGCCAATGCACTGCCCCCTCTGCTCCACGGCTTTTCCTGCTGCCCATTCCCCAGCCCAGCTGGCCTTGATGTGCCCCCCAGCACAGGAGTGGCACTGGGCTGGCACTGGGGCTGGCACTACCCTGCTGGTGATGGCACTGCACCAGCACAGAGGGGCTGATGGCACAGGCTGTCACCAGCCAGGGCACACTGAACCTGGGCCACTGAGTGCCACACCCAGAGAGGTGCTCCTGCAGGCACAGCCTGCCCTGGCCTGGCACCAGCAGCACCTCCAGGATCTTCGCTTATTTTCAGAGATGCTAAAAAGGGGAGGACAGCCCAGTTTGGACACAAACAAGCACATTCCTTTGAATGCTGTCCAGGATGTATTTAAGTAGGGGATGACTGATCCCATTAGTCTGCTAAATCCCAGACTCAGGGGTGCAGGGAGCAGCTTTCTTGAAAAGCAAGTAGTATTATTTAGTTTTGCTTTTAGCATGAAATCAAATGAAAAGTCTAAATTACACGAAGATGAATAATAATCTGATAACAATTCAGAGGCTTCATTAAAGCACTTTTCCTCTGTCATACATCCTAAGATTCTGTCCCCCATGTGCCAGGAAATTGTTTAGTGATTTTAAAGCGCTCATGCATCCCTTTTCAATTTGGGAGACTTCCGCTCTGTCATTTTACCCTGTTTTATTTTGCTGGTTTGCCCTGCCCAGAGCTGTCAGACTGCCTGCCTGCTCTTCCCAGCCAGTTCCAGCCTTCTCTCCAAGAGCACCAGCATGAAATGTCTCCCTCCTTTGCCCCTGCCTTCCCTCCTGCCCAGCACAGCACTGCCCACTCCAGCTCTGCGCACCAGAGTGCCTCAGCCCCTCCCATCTCAAAGGGAAATTGAGATTTCCTTCCTCATCCTGGCAGGGCACTGCCAAGACCTTCCTGCCGGGTGTGAAATAGCTCAGATCTGCTGATGGAGAGAAAGCCACATCCCTCCACCCCTGCAGCTGGACCCGCTATTGCACACAAGAGCTGAATTTAAGGAATGCCTGCGTTTTGCTTTCACTTGTTAAAAGCAGCGTTCCAGTAACACAAACTAAAGTAATCTGCTTGAACTCCCAACTAAAGCAGTGGTTATGTTTCTAGGAAACTACCAAATGAATGCATTCGAGAGCACATTTAAAAAGAAATGCAAAAGTCCTGCTGGCAGTGACAAAACAGAGTTTGAGCTGAGAATGGAAACCGGATGGGTTATAAATAACTGATGGCAAAACCTCAATTGATTCAGTTCCACAGTTAATCTATTATATTCTTCCAATGGAATTTGTTTTGCTTCAAAAGGATTATATGAAATCATAACCTTCATTAACTTTGAGTGATTCATTTTTTTTTTGTAACCAGATGTTTAGTTACAGCTGATAAAGCATGAAAACCTGCATTCCTCACAGCTTGCTCTGCATGGGTGTGTTGGGTAATGATGACAAATATTAAGGTACAACATTGCTCTTCTCAGCTGACACGGCAGTGACTGATCTGCTTATCAGATTCAGCTGGGGACTGGAATGCCAAAAGAAGGGCAAATATGAATGTATCTGATGGGGGCCTAATGGCTCCTGGGAGTATTTATAGCTCCGAACAGGCTGGGAAAAAATGAAATGCAAAAAGAATTGGAGAGAACCCAGACTGCCATTCTGTGGGGTAAGGAAGGCTTTGTGTGGCTTTGAGATGGGATTGCTGTCCAGAGTGAAGGTGAGGGTAAAAGGAGCTACAGCTTCTCATTGCTTTGCACTGAGGCCACCTCCAGGGATGGGCACTGCAAACCCCCTGCCAATACCTGAAAAGCACCAGCCAGAGCCCTGGGATCAGCATTGCTCTGAATAGCAGCTCCTCAGCCTCTAACCAATGGGAAATGTAACTCAATCTTTCAGAAATCAATGAAAACCTAGAAGGGAACTTCAAGGCTTTTCTTAAGGGAACTTTTTCTAAACAGATTAATCATTTCCAGAAATAGAAAATGTCACTCAGATCATCTTGTTTGACACAAGGTCAGCTTTCTGCAAGTGGGGCCAGTGGCATGTCAGATGTGCAGATAAAAGCAGGGCTCTGCTTTATGTGAGCCCAAGGTGCAGCTACCTGGGAAAGGCTTGCATTTCCCTTCTCCTGCTTGTTCCAGGGCTCTGCCCAGCCCTCTAGGAGCAAACTGAGGGACACAATTTTAATGTTGCTCTTTTGAACGTGCCTGTCGAAACAAGCAGTGCCCAATCTTTGGGTGAACGCGCAGCAGTGTCACACTGAGCACGCAGCGGGCTGACAAATGGATCTACCTGGAACCACTGAAGGAGTTCCTTGTTTGTTTGCTCCCACCTCTCAGGCAGTCAGCACCAAGGCAGAGCCAGAGTGACACAGGGGCAGGCAGGAGCTGCAGCAGCCAGAGCTGCAAGTGTCACTGATCGCTGCCTGTGTGACAAACTGCCCTGCTCCTGTCCAGGGAATTTCTGTTTATGCCACAGTGCTTTGGGAATGCAGCAGCACCCCAGCACAGCACCACTAACTCCAGCTGGGCTAAGGATTGGTGCTAAAGTGACCATTTTGGTGCTTCTTCATGCAGTAATGAGGTATGGATACATGTGGAGCATTTCTAGCAGGACCACTGATTGCCCCTCCCCAGATACTCAGGTACCTCATCCCTGTGCCTTTAGGCTCTGGGTGCTACAGATAAAGATATAAAACACAGCCCAGAACCAAGGACAAGTAAATAAACGTTAATGTTTTCCTTCATTAGAAATGGAAAGTGGATTTTGAGGTAAAATCCCACAGCCTCTCCATACTTAGTAATGAAACTTCAAATAACTTGCATTCTGTTAATGCAGACTGATGCCCTGCTGTAAATAAAGGAATTTAGGGCTGCATTTTCTGAAATATTGGCTGTGAAGAACACAAACCTGGGGCCTGAGTGGCTTTGGATGTTAAATTCTTGCAGCAAGTGCCTCACAAATGCTCACCCTCTCCTTCCCTCCTTTCAGCAAACCCTAATGTCTCCCTCCTGATCCCAAATATTCCACTGCCTGAGCTCACCATTGGGGGGAGGCTGAACATGCATTTCACTGATTAGGAGCAGCATTTACTGCACTTCGGGAAGATGCTCAGATGTGCCCTGACAAGGTGAATCTGAGCAGGCTCATCCTGACCTTGGCTAAAACCTGGACCATTTGAATATGAAGCACAGCTGGAACATTAATAAGTCAATGTATGGTAAGGATGAAACCCTGCAGAGGCCAAGAGATGCACGTGGGAGGAAGAGCTGAGGCCAGGCTGTGTGTTAATAGAGACCGACTGGTGTGAAAACAGCGACTTGAGGCAGAGCCCGGTGCAAATCCCAGCTGGGCACGCAGTGACAGCCTGGCAGGCTGCAGGATCAGCATGTCCAGCTTGATGTGCAGCCCCAGAGCCTGGCCTGGGCCCCCACAGTGCGAGGTTTGCCCGGGCTGGGACCCCAGCTGGGCTCTGTGGGCTCTGCCCTGCCCAAAGCCTGTGGGGCCAGCAGGGAGCACGAGCTGCCCAGGACTGGCCGGCAGTGACAGCGCGAGCTGCCGTGCCTGAGAAATAATGGCAATTGTCAACAGTTAATAAAACTGCTCTAGGAGGTGGATTGATCTCTTTTCCAAGGCAATCTTGCACCTGTGAAAACTTGTCCCTAGCAGTGTGTGTCGCTGAGCTGTGCAAGTGGCACTGCAGTGGGATCGGCTGTTTGCACCTACAGAGTGCAAATCCAGCTGCCTGGAGGGCAGGTGAGCCCAGACTCCTGTTTCCTGTGCTTTCTCGTGATTTGCAGTTCACAATGGGACATTAAATAATGCAGATATTTGCTGGAACAGAGCCCCATTTACCTCTCCAGTACAGTGCCCTAACCCTGAGTTAGGAAAATCACACACAGCCTTGTGCTCTCCTTGCAACTCCATTTTGCACTCTCATGATTCCATGGAAAGTGAAGCAGTTTCAGGGGGAAAGGCTGAGGATGCGCTGCTGGTTGGGAGATGCTTTGGGGCAGGCTGGAGGAGGTGAGAGCTCCCTGGAGCTGGGGAAGGGCTCAGAGGGGAGGTGGGTGACCCTGGCAGCAGCGCTGCCCATCCCAGGGATGGCACCTCACATTCCCACCTCCTGCTGCTCTGCGGGACAAGGACAGGCTGGCTTTGGCACAGGACTGGTACTTGGGGACAGCAATTGCTGAAGCTGCTTCAGATGGCACCGGCCCCTGCTGTCCTTGCAGAAACCCCACAGAGGAGCCACGAGGCACTGCAGCCCTCTCAGGGCATTTAATGAACCCAAGGACTAACCAAGAGACTCAATTTCTTTTTTCCTGCTTTCCTTTCTCCTCCCCCTGCCCAGGCTGGGTGCATTTCTTATGCAATGCTGATATGAATGACAGCCTGCAGAAGGCAGAGCAGAGCATTTCCACAACGCCCGGGCTGGTATTGTGCTGCGCCTTATTATCATTCCCTAACCCTGCACATATGGTCATCTTCCATTCTTCTAACTGGTTCCAGGGCCCTGGAATTCAGCATGACCCCTGAGGGCTATTCTAATGCAATCAGTAGGAATACTATATCCAGGGCCAGTCCAAAATCAAAGGTCTGGCCAAAGCCCAGGATAAATTACAGCTGTTATAAAGAAATCACCTTTTCACCTTGGCCCTCATATTCTTTCAGTTTACAGTCATAACTCAGCAAGGCCAGCAACATTTGTCATTAATAAACCTGGTTGGATAAACAAGACTGATGGATTAACAAGTCACATGTAAAGAAATCTGAGAAAGTGAAAAGCTTTAGACAGGAGGGAAGGATAAGCTGATTTCTTTTTTTTCTCTCAGGTATGAGGAAAATTGACACATTTTTACATCTCTATCTCTGTACATCCTGTTCTCCTGCAATGTGTGCTGACATCAGTGACAGCCCCACGTACAGTAGGGCTGAGCAGCTGCTGATGGGAGGACACAGCCCTGGCCTGTGGGATTTGGGATTTCAGGATGCACGATGAGCACATGATCTCCCAGCCTGGTGTTACCAGACACCTTGGTTTCACTAAAGCAGGGAACTCTTCCCAGTATTTATCTTTTATCTTACTTGGACAACACTGTTCTCCTTCAAACAAAACCCTTTTGTGATTTTAAGTGAGAGGAGAGAATATCTGACTCAAAAAGATACATGGCCAGTTAAGTCCCTCCTTTCCAAGTGAATTAAAGGAACACCTTGCATAAAAGTAATTTCATTAAGGATGTTAAATGGAGTTGTTCCCGAATGTGCAGTTCTCCCACTTGAACAACACAAGACTTTCCATTAATGAAACAAATACTCCACAGACAGAATGGCATGCCAGAAAGGGAAGGGTTAAAAAAGAGCTCTTGGAGACCTGTGAGAAAGAGGAAGAGCAGATTATATTCCCTAGCTCTCTTGGGAAAACCTAGGCTATGATTTTTTGTTATTAATCCCTCTGTAATTTATAGGATCTTGATTTGAAAGTTGGCAAACACCTGTTAAAAACAGGGAGAGCAAAGGCTGTGAAACACATACAGTATATTGATCATTTATATTAAAGATTTACAGGAGTATATTACATTAAAAAAAAAAAAAAACCAGCCAAAAAGTATCTGAACTGTACAGTAACAACAAATCTCAGATTAAAAATCCTCCCCAGTGCAACTCTGAGAGCACACAGGCAGCAAGGGACAAAATAGCTCTAAGAAAGTGATGTCCAGGTGTTCAGAGATGTTTGCATTGAAATTCAAACTGATTGAGAAGTCTGTAATCTCTCTATTTTTGTTTCTGACACAATTTGGTCTAATTAGTCCTAATTTGCCACTGGGGCAGCGCTCTGCAGGCAGGGAGGGAGGCTGGGTGTGGGGAGCTGTGAATGAATATGCAAACACCCCGTTCAGAGCCTCCAAACAATATCCGGGGGAAAAATAATTTATTGGGGCTCGGATGGGTGTTTTTTTAAACTATTTGGCCTTAAACTGTCTTCATGTGGCCATCAGCTGTTTACTCTGCAAACATCCCCACCCAGCCGGCACAATGCGGCAGCTGCGCCGCACCTTTTGTGTTTTCAATTTAAAGCCTCTGGGTTGATAGTTCACATTAACATGGAGAGAAATATACAACTCGTGAGTTTGAAAAGCAGTTTTTACTCATAAAAACCTTTGATAGTTTAGCCATCTGGTCAGAGTGAAAGAAGCTCATAAAAGAGGCCCAAATAGGGTCAAAGGTCTCTTGCTACGTGGGTCAAGGGGGCCGAGGAGGGTTTGCTGTAGTGGACTTTACTAAAAACTTGTCAGTGAGGATCTTTGACAAATTATGGCACATTCCATGGCTTTTTGGGAAAGTATTTGATTACAGTGTGCAGGAATGTTGTTGATATTTGCAAGCTTTGAGGAAAAAAGGCGTTTAAATCAGAAGCTGTGAAGGGCCTTTCGGAACCGCGGCGTGCGTGAACACGCGCAGGGAGGATTTTTATTTCGCTCTGCTCTAATTTTTTTTCTTTTCTTTTTTCCAGTATAAAAAGATTCAGGGGAAAACAAAACAAAAACCTCTCTACTGCAGAAAGCACAAAGGCTTTGACCTTTGATTCAGGTCATTTATTCTTTTAAATGGTCACAAATTATAAACCATCCAATTACTTTTTTTTTTCCCCTTCCTTCCAACCTTTGGTAAGTGACAAAGCAATAAACAAAAATGGGGGGAAAGAAAGTTAAACATCTCCCTTAGTTTTCTGGTTTGTCCTTATCAACCTAAGTTAATTACACTGCTTCTATTTAGAAGAGGTTGTTATGAAAAGTAACAGGATTTGAGCAGACTGAAAGCAATTTTCTTGTAAAGGCTCAGAAGAAAGCAGAGGAAATAACATTTTTATGAGGTGTTTCATGGCACAGCATTATAATAAGTCATAGTACAGTAGTCATGGCTTAAGGGACAAGGCTACATCACTGAAACCCACAGAAATCATTGTTTTGGAAGTTTTGGGTTGTTCTTTCATGCTGAGGGAGGGGGAAAAGCAGCAGAGACATGAGTCAGTTAGGACTATGTACTTAAATACGCAACACTAACATTCCTTAGTAAAATTCCACCTATTTCAGCTTAATCCAACTTCCAGTTGTGCACACCGTGGGCTGTGGCCTCAGAAAATGGGATGCACACTCATTTCACTTGGAGCAAATCCTGCATGGCATTTTCTGAGGGGCAACCTCAGTCAGGGCAGGGGCAAAATTAGGACTATTGCAATTTATTAAAACTTGGCTGGCGGGGCTGGCAGTTCGAAAAGCATTTTGCAAGTTCTGGATTGCAAGGTATTTTGTTGTTTTTAAGGTGGATGGGGCGGTTTACAGCTCCTGGGAGGGCGGGGTGGGGGGCTCAGGGTTGCAAAAGCTGTTTTTTCTGTGCATGCACACAAAGCAGGGCTGTGCTGCTCCCGCACCTCCCTCCTGGGGACAGCTGAAATCAGACTCTGACCTGAAAACAGCGAGACATCGCGGCTGCCCGTGCAAAACAGAAATGCAGGATTACACCAAGGCAAATAAAGATACGCATCAGTCAGTTGTCACCTGACTGTTTTTTAACAAACATAAATCAGCTTTAATAAGTCGGATTAGTAGTTAAGTTTTCTTTTAAAGGAAACTCTGATTTCTGTACCTAGTGCTGACCCTGAAATGTCTGCGTGTCATACAAACACACCAATTTATCTGACTTCTGCATATCCATATATCTTCCACCTCCTGGCTGGAATTTATTTTACATGGAGATTCTCAGGGGATGGAAATCAGTAAAGCCCCATTGATTTCAGCAGATCCTGGCTGCTGGGGGCAGGCTGATGCAGCCACAGAGGTTCTGGCCCAGGGTGTTTATACTGCCTCTAAATAAATAAATAAGGAGCATTAAGAGGTCATTATGTTTAGAGTGCAGCTCTGCTCCAAGCAGGTTACAGTGGGACAGTTAAACAGAAACCTGGCCTCGTTAACTACCCCTGAACAGATTTATAATAAATAAGCTTGTCCATTACTCATAATGATCGCTGTGGAGGGCACTGGAAATAAAGAAAGGAATAAAAAAACGTGGGAGGGCAAAGCCCCAAACTGCTAAAGGAATGGAATAGTCCTGGCCTGAAGCTCAGGGCCAAAATAAACCTCCCAGAGCAGGGAGAAATTGGGCTCTCAGGACAGGGTTTGATTGACAAAAACACTGATGCATCATCCTGGTCCAGGACAGGAAAGCCTGGCCCTGGGGAGCTGCTGGGAGCCACAGGCTGGAGAAGACATTGCCTGTCCTCACACTGCTGGGTGTTTGCTGAACTCCTCTATCGAGCTGCACAGAGAAGAAATTACCTTTCCTAAACCTGGAGAACGTAACCAGTAAATGCTCCTCTTATTCATCTCTCTAATCCCTAAATCCTACCAAACTATTTGCCTCAGTAATATCCCACTGCAGTAAATTCCAAGGGTTAATCATACACCAAACACAAGATTATTTGCCTGTATTCATTTTGCTGATTTATAAATGGACTTTTTCAATTCCTCTTATTTAACTTTAATCACCAGACTCGTGGGGATGGGTGGTGGTCCCTGTGTTCTCCAGGACCTCACGGCCAAACCTCCAGGCACAACTGAGGCAGGAGCACCAGCACAAGGCAGACGTGCTGTGATTTCTCCCGAGGACAGAAGTTGGTTTCTATCACTGAAATTCCTTAGAGATCCATTCAGTTAATGTGGGACATCAGTTGCCCTTTGACGACAGAGCCCATGGAGGCTGGATGTGCCAGCAGCTGCTCTTTAATTATAACATTACCCCAGGACCTGTGGGGACAGGCAGTTGCAGAGCAGATGTGGGTCAGTAGCTGATGAAGCTGAAATTTATCATCGGAATGATGCCCAAGTGCTTTGCAAAGCGAGAGAATGATTAAGTATGAAGGTAGCACTAAGCAAGGTTTAAAGATTAGGCTCAGAGGAGAGGTATTTAAACTCAGATAATGATGTGAAAGCAATGGACAGTACTCCTGGTAAGATGTTAAAGGTTAGAAATACAAGGTTTTACAATAGAGAGGCACCTCTTGGCTCAGGAAAGCCTCTCTGCAGTCAGCAAGATACCAAATCAACTCCCAGTCACACTGGCTTAAATCACAGAGTTACTGCCACTCATTCCTGGGTGAGGGAACTGAACTGAGCACGTCCCACTTGTCCCCACCTTCCGTCCATTCTGTTTCATTGACATATGCAGATTTTTCCATTTGATACCACCCTGTAACACAGGAATAAAACAAGCACTGCATGGAAATGCAGACAGACACTGTGTCTGCAGGAAACTGAAATTGTTCAAGGGGAGTGAGAGAAGAGCTCTGGTCCCAGCACACATCAGGAACTGGGTTTGACATCACCACTCCCAGACCCAAAGCTGCCCTGGCTGACAGAGCTCACGCTCCTTCCTCTGGAGAGCCACAGTCCCCAGGCCTGTGCTGCCTCAGCTCCACCTGGGCCAAAGCTCTTCCCTGAGCACACACTGCAGTTCTCTTCTTGAGACTATCATTTCCTACAGGAAAAACCTAAAAAACCTCATCCCAAACCCCAAATCCACAGGCTGGCAGGTGACAGCAGGCTGCAGGGTGGACTGACTGTATTTCAGTCACCTCTGGCAGCCTTGTTTTTACATGAGCTCAGGTTAAGAGACTCCTCTGATAAATACAACAGCAAACACTCAGCAAGAAGGGACCAAGGTTTGAGTCATTCACTTGAAATATTTCCTCCTAAGAACAGTTTGATACAAACAAGGTTCCTGAATTTCTGCACTGTGGAACAGCTGCTATTTTTAGGTGAATGTATGACACCAGCAGTCCCATGACCATTGATTTAATTTTTTTTAACAAACTCTTAACTCATCTGTTGCTCAGTTATCAATGGCTTTGTACTTCACCTGGTGGTTAACATTGGCCACCTCCTTCAAAGTCCTTGATATTCATAAAATTGCACAGACTGTAACCTGAGAGACTGTTTAGGTGCTATTACCACCCAATTTACACTCCTTGGTTTGTTCTGGTGCCTTCTGAATCAGGATTTTAAATTATCACCTTTCCAGCACAATAAACAAAACAAGGCTGTTGTGCTGCACGTATCAATCTCCATTAATGATATCAGCAGCGTGGTGAAATCATCTCTTCTGCCATCTCTGGAATATTGCTTGCCTTCAGCTTTGGCTCTCTCAATCCGATTTGTAGATACTTATTCTGGCACTCCTGACCTCCTGATTGGATTATTGGAATTCTTTGCTGACAGCTCTTCCTGATAAGGCCTGCACAGGATTCAATTAATCCAAAGGCAGGAGTGAAGAGATTCTGTTAAACAACTGTTCTCCCTTGTGGTGAGCATAACCCTTGGGTAGCTGCCCTGAGAGCAGCAGAGGAGCCCAGACTGCATCAGGAGCAGCAATCATCTCACTGTGCCCTGCCCAGCCCCTTCACCAGCCTCCTCCCTGGCCCCACAGCAGCATGTGCCAGTTTTGGGGGCTCTTAGCCTCTTTATTCATCTTCCACCTGCTATGCCCTAAGTAATGAAATAATTTCATCCTCAGCATCACTCAGTGATTAAGGTGCAAAGTTCCCTCCTTCCCACCCTGCAGTGTGGCACTCAGCTCTGCAGTCTGTAAAGCTGAGTTTCCACAAGAGAAGATCCCAAGGAGCATCACAATTTTCCACCCCTCTCTGTGGGCAGAAAAAGTCTACAGGCTCTTTCTAGATCGATAGATCTCTATATCTATCTATGTATATCTATCTCATCTCTCTCTATCTCTTCCAGTCTATACAGAGCCATGGATTCACTGAGGTTGGAAAAGACATCTCCCAGTCCATCCAGTCCCAGCTGTGCCCATCCCAGAGCACTCAGTGCCACCTCCTGCCCTTGCTGGGACACCTCCAGGGATGGGCACTGCAACCCTCCCTGGGCAGCCCCTGCCAGGCCCTGAACACCCTTTCCATGAAGGTTTTCAATTAATTTTTGAATTAAAGTAACGAAGCAAGGCTCCACTGAATGCTTTTGAGATTTTCTCAGTAAACTCTCACCACCACCTCAGGGCAGGGAGAGCAGGCCCTGAGGTAAAGCAGCCTGGAGTGCACCAAGCCTGCAGTCAGGAATGCTGGATGGAGCCTTCCACAAGACCAAAACCTGCAGCACAAGCTTTGCCTCTTGGTAAAGGCAATATTCCCTCTCACATTTAAGGACAATATTTCTTTGGGCTTCATCTTTAGATGAAAGGAAGAGTCTGGGTGACACGTGCCTGTGCACAGAACATGATGATTTCCCTGGGATAGCACCTGAGGATCAATGCTTGATGGACCTCTCCCAAACCCTGCTGAAAGATCTTTTTTGTTTTCCTTATCATTCTAAAATGATCCCACATCATTATTTTTAGTATGACCTGTTATAACAACAATAGGGATGACACTTTCATATCACAATTATCACTTTTATATCACAGTTTCAACCTTTTAAAATAGCTGACTTCACTGACAGACACCAGAAAGCCAGAAAAAGAATTTCAGTTCTTTTTACACACAGCATTGATCATATTTATCAGTCAAAACATTAACTGGCTAAAAGAAGATATGGCTTTAAACTGATATGAGCCAGGTTTAGACTCCTTGGTTGTGCTCTCAGGACACAGAGGGGTGCAGGACCTGGCGAGCCAAGCTGCTGCTTCCATTTGTGAGACAAAGAGGAGAAGCTGGAGGTTATCCACACCAGGGCAGCCACATGCCCACACATCCTGCTCGCACACAACCTGTGCAAAGATTTTTAAAATTCCAGAGCCCACAGCACGTGTGGGAGGGATGAGGGGACCCTCATGAATCTTCCCAGTAAATCCTGAGGCTTATTGAATATTTATCAAAACTTAGCAGCTGCATTGCCGAGGGTTTCTGATGGATAGAATTGAGACAACTCCTGAAAACGAGGAGGGGCTCATGGAGGAGCTTGTTGGTGCTGCTCAGGAGCTTTGTCTGCCATGGAGTTCAAGGGTCCTGGGCTGGTGATGTTTAAAGAAACCAACATTTCACTGCAAGTTTCACTGTGTGGGTTTTACAGCACGGCAAAGCACGCTTGTGTCAGCTGAGGGGAGCAGAGCACACAGAGCCAGCCCTGGAGTGCCCAGGGCACACAGAGCCAGCCCTGGAGTGCCCGGGGCACACAGAGCCAGCCCTGGGGATGGCCCAGGGCACACAGAGCCAGCCCTGGAGTGCCCGGGGCACACAGAGCCAGCCCTGGGGATGGCCCAGGGCACACAGAGCCAGCCCTGGGGAAGGCCCAGGCCAAGCCCCTGCCAGGCAGGTGGCACAGGGACGTGCCAGGTGGGTTTATTTCCAGAGGGACAGAGCTGCACGTGCCAGCACCCGCTGAAGCTCTCACAGCGTGGCCTCCTTGCCCAAAAAGGATGTTCCCAGCCAGTGGATTATAAATGCCATGCTTCATTACGTTTGCAACAATAAAAATGAATGACCCATCTCGTGAGTGTCATATTTCTGGAAGGGAGGATAACCTGTGTGGTTAGGAACATGTCCTAAATCTATCTGCTCCATTAACCTTTGGGAGCTGAGGTTTGAGAAGCAATTAATATCTCACATTCTTGAATGGATGAGCCAGGACTTCAGTTACACCTGAGCAGAAAGCAATACCTCAGCGAGCTCTCCCAGAGCAAGAAAACCTCATTTGAAAGTGCAGTGAGAGGTCATAAAAATTGTGGATTACTTTAGTTAGTCATTTGTAACAGGTAAATGCAGGAGTATAACTTCCTGGAGTGGGGGGAAAGGTCTTTATGATTTTTCCAGGGTTATGAATACATAAATAACAATGGTCACTTTAGAAGGACAGAAGCTTTGGGATTAACCTTTCTACACATTTCTAAGTAACCTGTTGACCCAGCAAAGGATTTTTTTCTTGTTTGCTCTCCACATCAATCATATCTATAGGAGATGTAAACATTTCACCATCTAGCTCAAAATGAAAACTAGAAAATAATCACTCGACCTTCCCAATTAGTTGTTTACACTCCAGCTGCCTTTGGGTCAATGCATTACTACAGGAGCTCTTGTGTAAGAAATGAGCACTTTTGGCACGGATTTCTCCCAGCCCAGCCCCCAGCAGGTTACAGAGACCCTCCCCACCTAGGGACAGGAACCCCCTGCCCAGCACAGCTTCTCCAGCAGGATGGCTTTGATGTTGGTCCCTCAAGGTGGATGGGTGTGTTCCCCCCGTCCATGGGCATTGCCACGAACATAAGATTGGATATGTTCTTTGGGCTTTGCCAGGGGATATTTTTCTTTTAACTCCAACACATGGGTTTGCCTGGGGAGAGGACAGGAGAGGCCCAGAGTCAGGCTCTGCTCCTCCTGCCAGCATCCAGAGCCCACAGAGCTTCCCCATGCACGATTCCCAACACGAAGCACCATCACGTGTCCAAAGTGGGCAATAGATCACCGAGCCAGCCCGCCGTGGGGACACCAGCACTGCTGTGGCACTGGGATGGCCTGGCTGGGCAGCATCTCTTGGGTAAGAGCTCATTAAAGTGTCTCAGCTGAGACACTGCCTCACCCAGCAGAGCCCTGCTCGTGCTCCTCTGGAAGCACAGCTATTATTTATAAATTGTGACTCACATGGAGGGACACAAAAAGCTCTGCACTGGTGCTTTATGGAGCCTTCATCTAGTAAATAACCAGGGAACAAGGTTTGTTGATCTGAAAAGAAAATCGACTCCAGACCAAAGGCTCCATCCTAATCACAGAGAGTACATTAATCTCTTAATAACACGGCAGGCTTCCTTTGGGGCAATTCTGCCTTTTTCCACAAGCTTTTTGCAGGCAAGGAATTCTTTCTGGGTTCAGCTTGGTCTGGTTTTGTGCCTTTACAAGGCAGGCATGGAATCCAAGTGCTCAGCCAGCTTCCCTCCAGTGAAACCACACTGTGAGCATTACCACAGCACAGGTCCAGGCTGGAGAGAAAAACTGCCCAAAACTGCCCTGTAATGAATGGCAGCACAGAAATGCAGCTCCTGCTTTGCACTCGGGCTCATCAGAGATGGCCACAGCATCTGGCACATAAAAAAGCATCAAACACCAAATTGTGCCTTTAATCTGTCCATGAATACATCAGGAAATAAATTCATCCAAACTGAATTGTCCAATCAGCAGTGCCACCACTGCTGCATGCAGTAAATGCACATCCAAATTCAGAGTAATCCAAATGGAGACTCCAGAAATATAAATTCCCATTTTGCAAGTGCATGATTTCAGAGTGCTAAGACATTTGCAGTGTTTAACTGATTCAGTTTTGATTAAAATACTCAAACATCACCTACAAGTATCAGCTTGGCACCCATGGCATAGCACAGCTGGGCCTGAGTGCCACTCAAGAGTTCTGTTTCTATTTGGAGAAGGGAAACAAATAGACATAAACAGATATAAATAAGATTACTTGTTTTTCTGTAAAGGCTGGCTAAGCACTGGCATCAGAGATGCTCTCAGATTTCTCCCTCTCAACCCCAAAAGCTTTACTTAAAGCAGCCTCTGAGCTCTTTGCAATCTTTAGTGGCTTTTAGCCACATTCTAGAAAAGCAAAAGGAGCCACAGCTTCTGCCTGGGGAGGAGGCTGAGGCTCACCACGGGCTGAACAAGGTGCCCAAGGTCAAACAAGAAATCTGCATCCAAGATTTTTGCTTCATGGCTTATAAATGCAAGTAAAAATCAATAAATCTTGAAACAACTTAATTTCTGCTACTGCCCATCCCACCAACGGCACTGAGCGGTGCTGAGGCAAACTGCAGACCCCTCTCTGTGCCCTCGCGTCTGACAGCCAAGGAAATGGAGCAGAGAAACTGAAATTAGCTCTTATCTTGAAGGGGGTGAAGCGTGGCAGGGAATGTGCTGCTGCCTCCCCTCCTGCGGGAGCCCCTGTCCCTCCCACTCCTCACAGTGACATTATTTGTGTGCTGGTTGTACAGAGAGCTCCCAGGCCTGCCCCAGCACACACCTTTCTAACACCCCTGCAGCCACAGGGAAGGGCAGGGACTGGCAGCACAGAGAGCAGCAGTGCCTGTAGGTCAGCACACCACAGACATTCCCAGGCATTTGGGATTTCCACTCAGCTCCAGGCAGAAAATTATCTCAGTCCAGTCCATCGCATCCCAGAGTAATCCTGTACTGTGGGCACATTTCAAGGAGAGCAGAGGGGAACACCCCAGCTCCTCCCTCTGAGAGCCCCAGCCTGCAGTCCTGCGAATACAGCACATGCTTTTATTAATGCCCAAGAGCAGCTGAAGAGGGGCAATAATTGGCAAGGACTGACCTTGGGCTAATTTGAACAAACCAACTCCAAAGGAAACTTGTGCTCTCATGGAGCACCTCTCTGTATTCACATTCCTCTATCCCAGGCACAGGTCTCTTTTTCTGCAGTAGTTTTCTTTTGTTTCTTAATTTTTTTTTTTTTTATTTTTTGGGGGTGGGGGACGACGACGGACTATACTATGAAAATATTTGAGGTTTTGACGTTATTGATAAACTTTAAAATCAAACTTTTGTGTTTTGGGGTTAATTTCTCCCCCAGAACATACACATTGCCAAAAGTTCCCACAAGTTAAAAGACAGAATCGTCTTCAAATGGCCACAGCACCAAAGCTTACTGCTAATGAGTTGCAGATCTACATCCTAATTGAACATCCAGATTTCCACTTACAAAAGAAGGATGCGGTCAACAAGAACAAATAACAGCGGAGAGCCAAAGAAACAATAATTTAGAAGAAATCTGCCGAGAGGAGGGTACAGTAAGCGCCATAAATATGGGCCTAATTGCTGCAGACAGGGCTTGTGGAAAGCCCCATCAGTGCGGGCCGCATCATGGATGGAGCCATCCCAGCGATGGCCGTGCGCCCTTTCCTGGCTCTGTGCCCGGCAGGGCAGGTTTCTGTGCCCGGCACAGCACGGCAGGGCAGGTTTCTGTGCCCTGCCCAGAGGGGCAGGAGCAGCCGGGGAAGGCGACAATGGCAGCACCAGGGCACGGAGCTGCCGCGGTGCCCGTCCCGCTGCGGGGCACAAAGCGCGGGGCAGGCCCGGCCGGGCCCTCGCTGCGCCGCTAATTAAAACAATTACCCACACAAAGCGGCTATCAGTGGCATTCCGAGCGGCAAACAAAGAGATAAACCAGCCAAGATTTAAATCGCCAATGGGTGATCTCTCCAGGATGGTTTTCATGTGGGGACCGCCTCTCTCCCCCAGTCTCTCTGTCCCCTCTCAAATCGGGGAGCTGCTTCATTTTGGGGTATTTCAGCACAAAGGGTGTGGGAATGAGGCTTCATTTTAGGGTATTTCAGCACAAAGGGTGTGGGAATGGGCCTCGAAAATAGTTCAAAAAAACTGCGGTGAAGTAAGGGTTTGCTGTTTGGAAGTTTGTGCCTCGTAAACTTGGGGTGGTTTTGTGTTGGGATTTGCAGGATGATTTGTTTAAAGCTCACTAAAGAGATTACAGCTTTTATGCATAACCCCCATCTCCTCTCTACCCGCAATTACAGGCATAAAACAGAAATGCTTCGGTTTTAATTCCAGGTTTTCACAGGCAGGGATAAACATATATCACGGAGGGAATCAATAGGAGAGAATAGATGGCTGCATAAATTAGGCAAGTCTCTCAGATCCTGTTAAAGATTTCCCCCAAAGTTTTGATAAAGACAGTTCCACAGAGCAGTCTATATATAGAAAATGGTAAGCAAGCCCGGAGTGTTTGCAAGGCAGGCTGCGGTAATACTTTAGACAAACACGCTTACCTTGAGCGAGCAGTGTAAACAGCGACAGTTGTTTTTCTGATACACCGAATTAAAGGCAGCTTCTCCGAAGGGGCCGTTCCATTTCATACCATCCATGTGCCCCAGCACAAAATGTTACTTTACAGAACCCCATTTTTCAACAAAGAGCTTTTTGGAAGCCTTTGTTGTACTGATTTTGTTATCTCCAGGCCAGTTTACCCAAGGCTTACTGTGAACTATAGAGCAACTATGGGCAAAAATATGTGAGTTTACAGGGGTTTTTCATTTGCTAAATTAATCAGAGTAAAGCAAAGAGCAGGGCTGGGTGTGGCAGCTCTGTAAATGCATTGCATTCTGACTTCTCTCAGCTGTTCTTTTAATCAACAGGATAAAGAGCCAAAAACTGCAATTGGCCAAGGAGAAACCTGGAGGGGCAATGGCAGCTTTTTCTGATTGTTTCCTCTGATGGCAGGAAAGTGATTGGGGATGCAATAGTTAGGGGGATATCAGCAGCTGAAATAAATCAGTAAATAAACTGTTAACAAGAAAAATTGCAAGCATGGATTCTTTTTTCAGAACTGTCCCTTCAAAAATGCCTTTAATAAACTTGGAATCAAAAGCTACATAAAAGTGTCTGCATAAATGTGCATTTTCCCACCAAACCACCCCTGCAACTGTTATTAGGAAAACACAAACACTCTACCCACGTCTGAGAAATGAAGGACTGAGGATGGTAAAAGAGGAGCTCTGGTTTTAATGGGTTCTAAAACCTCTGCAAAAAGCCTGAGAAAAACATGATTCTATGATTCTTTGTGAAAGAAGATGGTAAATCTGATTTTCCCTGCAGGTTCCATTTGAGTACATGTTTATACGTGCAGTTCTTTACTGATGCTGATGGATCCTCATAACAGGGAAGAGAGGACAGAATGCAGTTTTATAGCTTATTAAACAAATTTTTGCATGGGGAAGATTATTGGATTCATAGCCTCAGAATGCCAAAAGGCAATGGAAGCAAACCCCCTCTGAATTAGACTCTCACAATTTATTTGGAAAGAACTGAATTACAGGAAATATCTATTTGATGTTTTAAACACGTCCTAAATGTAGTATGACATTGTGAAGAGGCTTCGAGAAATGATTGTTGTTATTGTTCTTTCATTGCAAAAGCTCCATGAAACCTCTGATTTCTGCTGGGACATTTCATGCTAATTTTGTAGTCACTTCTACATGAGCAGGATGTGAATAACCTGAGGATTTCATAAATGAAAGCCTCCCAAACATCAGAAGGATTAGGCTGACACTGAACATTTAACTGCTCTGCCAAACAGAAAGAACACATTACTCCTAGCACAGAAACAGCAGCAAACCATGAATTAATTTAAACCCTCAAAACTCTCCTCACTGAACTGAGCCTAATTTGTGATCTGAATCCAACCTTCAGCAAAACTGGCACAGGATGGGTTTTACAGCAGCCCCCTTGCTGGTGGCACCAGGGTGGGTTTTGGGCAGGGGCAGCAGCAGACACTGACCCCCAAGAGAACACTACACGTGAATTGAGGCTGTGAAGAAAAAATTCCAAAATTAAATACTAAAACTGACATTATGAGTGTGTAGTTTGAATAGAAGTGTATAATATCACATAGTAAAAACTTAAAGAGTTAAAAAGTTTAGAATATAGCAATATATTTAAAAAAAGATGGAAGTTTTAATATGGAAGCCAGTCCTTGTTCTTCACCTTCCTCTTCATGAGTTTAGGTAGTAGTGTGTAATTAGATAAAAAAGTCCACATTGCGAAACACAAGTAGTTAGTTATTGAAGTAAAGTAAAAATAATTTAAGTATCATTTCCTGATTAGACAGTTTATCCTTAAACAGCCTTGCAGAAAGAGAAATACAGCTCCATTTTTAGGTTTAAGATTCCCTGGGAGTTCTGGATGTGCGCCCTGGAGCACCTCTGAGCCCCTTTCAGCAGTGTCCCCAGCACCGACCCTGACTGCACCTGCCCATTCCACAGCTGATACCAGGAGCAGGAGGCAGAGCAGGTTCAGGAGGAAGCATCAGGGCACTGAATCAAAGTAAAGAGGGACAAAAAGGAAGATTTGCTGGCCAATGTTAAAATATTCCTTCATACAGCCCCCTGTTTTCTCTCTCTCTGCAGGTTTTACAAAGCCTCTGTAGCCATTGCAGTTCTAACGAGGGAACTCTTTTTCTCAGCTATAAGTTGCAGTTATTAACAGAATTACATCCCACAGCTTCTGAAGAGGCTCCAACCACTCCATTTTCTGGCAAAACCCAAACCTTGTCCCTGGTTTTTATTAACCAGTGCAACTGCTTTGAACACATCAGGGAGAAAGACAAGGACTTTAAGCCCTGTTTGTATAATAATGGCAGCTCTGTGCATACTGTTGGGCCCAACTCTGAAAACATCCCAGCTTTTGTCTCTGCCGCCAGCAGCAGCTTTAGGATCCTGCCCCACCACAACACTCTGTGGGTACTGCCCAAGTCCTTGCCAAGCTTTCCATCACACCCACAGAGCAGGGATGGAATTCACACAGAGATGGAATTCACACTCCTCTTGCTGTGAGCCCCCCTTGGTGGGCAGGGAGGTTCATTTTGAACAAAGCTCTGCATCAGGGAGGGATGGTGAATGTGAGTGTGAGCAGTGAGCTGGCACAGGAGGGCACAGCCACAGCTCTGGGCACAGTGCGAATCCTCTTTGCCAGACCAGGATCTCTTCTACCATCCTTAGTCGTTCATTCCTCAGACGTGGGTAGAGTGTTTGTGTCTTCCTAATAACAGGTGCAGGGGTGGTTTGGTGGGAAACTGCACGTTTATGCAGACACTTTTATGCAGCTTTTAATTCCAAGTTTATTAAAGGCATTTTTGAAGGGGCAGTTCTGAAAAAAGAATCCATGCTTGCAATTTTCCTTGTTAACAGTTTATTTACTGATTTATTTCAGCTGCTGCTCTCTCCATAACTATTGCATCCCCACTCCTCTTTCCCAGCCCAGGACGTTTGGGATGCTGCTGGGATCTCCAGCACAGGTGAGCACAGGTGGGTGCTGCTGCCTCCCTGAGGAACCCAGGGTGTCCAGAGCTGCCTTCAGTGCTCCCTCCTGGATGGATTTGGTGTTCCCAGCCCAGCACAGCTTTCTTCACCCAGCCTCTGTGGGCTGCTGAGTTTGCTGCTTGCACCAAGTTTTGCACATCCCAGAGCTTCAAACCTCAGAGCATCACAGGAGCAGCCTTAGGGAGGGGGACTGGCTCTGTCTGAACACCCAAAATTCCCCTTTCCTGCAGTTCCAGAGCTCTGGGTGCAGTGCTGGTGCAGTGACACATTTCCTCACCGTGTAACTGTTGTTCCTCAGAGCAAGAAGAGTTTAGCAGGGTCTGCCTTGCATCATTTCAAAACCCAGAGCATCCCCCAGCAGAATTTCTGGCAGAAACAAAACTAAAGTTGCTAAACAACAGAGGAACTAAAGTTGCTGCATTTTGACAATTGTAATACACGTAAGATTAAAAATTCCCTAAGAAATAATTCCTTCTGCTTTTAATAATAGCTTCTGTTAGGGACCTTTTCTACTTAATCAACCTGCTTAAAATTCTTGCCTCCAGCAGGAAAGAATCTCAATCACAGGGAGACAAACATTCATTAAGCCTTGTACAATAAACCTGCTCTGCAGCTGAAGTGCTATTAATATCATTTTACAGAAAGAGGAAATGGAAGAATAGTGAGATGGGAGTAACTTGCTCGGGGTCACAAAAAGGTTCACGAAGCCATGGTCGAGTAGTAAACCTTGAACCACGAGCTCTGCCCCAGAGCCAGCGCTGCCTCCCTCGCTGGGCTTTTCCACACTCTGCTGTTTACCATCCATTACTGGTTTGATTTTACAGCCATAAATTTTATAAAATGTGCATACATTGTTTTCTTGGAGATCTGAACGTTTAACACCAACGCTTCAACTCCTCAACACCAAGGCAATTGGTGTTGCACTCCTCAACACCAAGGCAATTCCTTTCATCCTCACTGATATCCCTAATTAATGAGCACTTGTAAAGGGTGCAGCTCCCTTCTCTGCTCTCTCCCAGTACACAGAACTTGGAGGAATCTGGCAGACAGCAGTTTTCCCTGCAAATAAATAAATAAATATTTAAAAATTGAAAAATAAATTAAATAAAACATTAATAAAAATAAAATATAAATTAAAAATAATATAATTTAATAGAAATAAAATAAATTATAAAATATTAATAATAAAAGATAAAAATGAAAAATGAAAAATAGAATATTTAAAAACAATTAAAACTAATAAATAATAAAAAATAATTTAAAAATCCCAGACCAACAGATATGATGGGTTTTGTCACAGATTTGTACTTCAGAGAAGTATGCTTTAATGTGAATTTATACATTGATTTTATTCCTATGAATTAGATATAGATATGGAGTTGTTCCTACTGTGTTGTACTGGCTGGGCAGGAAACAGGGCAAGGAGAGCTCAAACTGCAACATCTGACAAAATATTTTAAAAATAATTTTTTTCCTAGAAATGTTTTCTATTTTAATAGATTTTAAATATTCAAATATAGATTTGTATTTCTATACCTACCAATTGTAAATATGGGCAAAGGGGATGAAAAGTAGAACCTCTTTCCCAGTTTAACCCTGATCCAGTGCCAGATGCTCGGGGCACCTGCAGCACCTCTGAATGCACTGGAGGAGAAATTCCACGTTCGGCTCAACTCATTGCAGTGCCCGAGGACTTCTCAGGCAAAGAGAGCTCTGGCACCAATCCCAGCTCTGTGGGTGTCACCACGATGGGCACTACACATTTCATTTAAACATCATTGGAGGTTCTCAGCCGTTACTTTGGCCAAGGAACCTCTGGGAGCAAGGAGAGCCCGGGGAGAGGCTCAGCAGCTCAGCACAGGGAGAGCAGAGAGTGCTGAGCCTGGAGAAACCTGGACAGGGCTGGGGAAGGGGAGAGAGATGTTTGGGTAGGACTGCCAGGGAAGGTGCTCAGCTCTCGCAGGGTGCAGGAGCAGGCAGAGCCCAGCCCGTCCCAGGCAGGATGAGTTCTCCAGGAGCATCAGAGCCCAGCTCCATCCCAGGCAGGATGAGTTCTCCGGGAGCATCAGAGCCCAGCTCCATCCCAGGCAGGATGAGTTCTCCAGGAGCAGGAGCATCAGAGCCCAGCCCCATCCCCATCCCAGTCTGAGCTCTCCTTCCCGGCTCTCCAGCGCCGGGCTCGGCAGAAGGAAATGGAAACGAGCGGCACTTTTAGGGAGTTAATGAACGCCTGTAAGAGCGGCAGCTGCCATCGGCACCTTGTCCGTCCCTGCCGGAGGAGGAGATGTGTTCTAAATAAATAACAGCGCCTTTCCTGCCGCACTCCGAGCCCGGCCCGGCCCAGGCGGGCAGTGACATCTTAAGGCTGCTCACAGAACTGAGGGATGGATTCGTGTTACACAGCCCCAGAGCTCAGCCACAAACACCGGGCACTGCTCGGGATCGGCTGGGTACCCACAGACTGCGGCAAAATACGCAGCTTACAGAGAAAGTGCAAATTGTTTGAAAATAACAATAATAACAATATAACCTCACTATAAAAATTAACAGTTTTTCCGCGTGTAAACTGACCAGCAGGGTCTCTGAACTGAACAGTGAGTGAGAGAAGGGCCTGTCTGAGACATCTCTTGTCCTTCCAGGGAGTGTTTGCAGAGCCCAGCTCAGGCTGCTGAGTTTAACTTTGCTGCTGTGGATCAATGCAGAGGAGAAACCTCCCAAGGGAGACTCAAACCCAGAGAAAACTGCTTAAAGTGCTTCCCTGTGCCCAGAGAGAGCGGGCAGGATGTGAACAGCCCCATTGGGGTGCCCAGCCTTTGTGACTGTCCCCATCACTCTGGGCTGCCAGGTTATAAAAGGAGCTTTAAAACAAAAATGTTTTCAAAAGATGATTTCATTTACCTTCTGTTTGCACGCCACTGGAAGAGCAGAAGGTGCTCTATGAGTAGAACAAGGCCACTTTTTTCAGCCTGCAGTGATAATCCCGAAGTTTCCCATCCCCAGGAGGACTCGGTGCTATCAGCCAGGGCTGATAGTGGGCAGGAGGCTCTGTCCCAGGGCCGGGACGTTCCCCCAGGTGCTTCCAAACGTTGCTGCTCCTGCTCTCTCCTGGAGCCTCTGAGAGCTGTGCCCAGCCACAATAACCCCATTTTCTTCAGGAGGGTGGCCAGGGCAGCAGCAGGGCTGACAGTGCTGCAGAAAGCACTGCAGACAGCACGCAGTGTGGTGCCCAGGAGGGCAGCAAAGCAGCGAGCAGCTCTCTCACACAGACACTGCCCAGGCCTGGAGGATGCACCTGAGGCAGTTTTGGGGGTGGTGGAGCTGGAATACCCAAGAAAAGGAGGAAGGGAATGTTCTCCACCTGTGGCCTGTGGGCCACAGCAGCTCAGCCAGGACCACGAGCAGCTGGGCGATCCTCTGGGCTTTGCCTTCAGCTGAGGATGGTCTGAAAAACCCAAAGTACTCGGCAATTATCAACAAAACCTCACTGATCCCACCCCCGTGGGAGACCCCGAGGAACAGGGGGGGTCTCCAAAAGTCCCTGTTTGTCTGTAATGCATAACACAGCTACACCTCAGCACAAGCAGCAGCCAGAGCCTTTGCAGAGCTCCAGCATTAAATTACTTCCTCCAGTCTCAGCACAGCGTAATTTATGTAGGATACAGCTGGGAGGATTCAAAGGGGGAGCTGTCCTGGGGGATGTTTCATTTCCCAGCCTGTGAGCTCACACGCAGGCTGAACAAGCTGCTGAAAAGCAGAGGTTGCCCTCCCTGCACAGAACAGGCTCCACACCTGCTGCCTGAGGACAGCTTTGCTCGTGGCCAGTGCAGGGAGGCTTTATTCCCTGTTTTATATCCACTCCTGCCTTGAAAGCAGGCTTTGAAAAGCCTGGCTGCTCTGTGGAAGCTATTTGGATCCAGCTTGCTTTCAGTGCTGCTTATTCAGGGAGTCCAGGAGAGATGAGATGTCTGAGTGGCTCCATCCTGGCTGTACTCTCACACAAAAAATGTCTGGTGCTTTTGAGCCACTGGAAAACACAAGGTGTAACACAAATACACCTTACCTCCCTCTGCAGAGGTGCTTTGGGAGCAGCAGCTCACAGCTCCATGAGGGCACGCATTGCACGTCCTGTGTAAATAGGAATTCACTTGTCCTTACTCTTTACTCGAGATTTAATTCATCACCTGATTGACAAACTGCTGCAAGGAGCTCCTGCCCTGCTGGCATCAGGAGAGGGCTGTGAGAAGTGGGCAAGAGCAGCCTGCAGTGGCATTTCCATGAAGTTTCTCAATTAAATCACTGAGATAGCTCCTCTTTTATCAACTCACCAGCCAAACACATCCCCCCATGTGCTGCCTGTGAGCCATGGCCAGATTTTGTCAATCGAGCCTGTTGGGACCTCTGGCACACAAATGACAAATCACAGTGCTACCACAGCTATTGACACACATTTTTAATACATAACCAGCGTTGTTATATATAATCAGAGCTGACAGAGTCCAGCAGAAAGGCTATTTTAAAGTGCCAATAAAACCACTTAGCTTTTACAACACACTGCAGTTACTCCGGTCCCCCCTTCCTCCAAAAAAGCTTTTCTTTTGAACTGAGCAATTTATACATTGGGTCAGTGTTATAAAGTCGGTATTTATAGCAGATTTCAATGGAGTGGGAGCTGGAATAAAGGCAGCTTGCTTTTAAATGCAGCACGGAGGCATCTGTGCATTGATAAGATTAGCAGCTGTTTGTCCATGGGAGATGCTCACGTCCTCCTCCTGCAACTGTACCCACATCTATTTGCTTTTCTAACAAATCACTCCTGCTTCCATTTTTCTTCGATTCACTCGGTGTAAACTGAGTAACTGCTTTAAGGACCAGGAGCCGAGCTGAAGAATTTGGCTGATAACACCACGATGCCTTTTTAATTGAATCCTTTTCTCTGCAAAGGCCACAATAAATGCATCACCAGGCCGGTGATAAAAGCGGCTCTGAGCTGTGTAACCACTGTAAGATGATCACATAAGCACAGTTGGCCATCACTCGGGCTTTGTTATGCCTCAGTCGGGTTTATCTTGGAAATCAGTTTGGTATTGATGGCATAACTCATCAGCAGGATGCTAAACAGCCCCATGCCCCAAACTGCTTTGATTGCCTCAGTGATACCGTGCTCCTTCAGAAAAAACAGCTCACACAAAAGTAATCAACACCCAGATTTTTACCCAGCATGAATACAGGAAATTATACTCGATATTTAAATTGTGTACGACTCTTAAATGTTTACAAATTTAAAAGTTTTGGGGAAGTCCCCCTCAAGGAAATTCTGCTTTGTAAATTTTTTCCCTCTAATAACAATGCAGAAGGGAGGAATGTTCTTAATTTTAAGGTACAGTCTCGTGTCTAAATATGAGCTAAAACAATGATAGTCCTTGGGATTTAAAGAAATTAACATCTTTATAACATGGACAGGCACAAAAGGGAAAACCTTTGAAGAAGTGGATTTTCTGTGTGAATTAATACTGATTTAATGGGGAACATGTTTGTTTATTTTTTTGTTTACTACTTGCTGTTACTTGTAGTAAACAGAAGATTTGTGTGTGTGGCCCAGTTTTTTCTCCAAATACAAAATATTTCTGTTTACCAAATGTAAAACTGAACTTACACAATGGAACAGAGACAGGGCAAAGAATAGAAATTTGCACATGCAAATTGACCAGTTCTGCACCAATGGGCCAAAGGCCTCTGGAATAATTCGGTGAAAGCTGAGCCCAGAGCAGGAAACTGCCAAAAGGTGAAAGAACAAGTCAAGTTTCTGGTTTCTGTACCAGAGTAATTTCACAAAGCAGATTTTAAGGAGGGATCTGACCTGAAGTGAGTGGAAAGATCACTGCAAAGTTCAGTGGCTATATGGATAATTTATTCAGAGCTTAATACACCCAGAAACTTGTGTTTCTGCCCAAGGGTTTTATGGATCCTCCCTTTTCACAGCTGCTGGATTGAGAGCTGGGTTTGTTATTTCAGACTTACCTACCTGGGGAGGAAAAGGGGATTAATTCTCATTGGAATACTCGGCTGCCACAGCTCTGCAGCAGCTGCAAGGGGCCAGCTGGGCTTTCCTCCCTGTGCCCACCTTCCTTTGGAGGCCTGCCCTCAAAATCCTGCCCATCCCACCCCATCCCACCCCATCCCATCCCATCCCATCCCATCCCATCCCATCCCATCCCATCCCATCCCATCCCATCCCATCCCATCCCATCCCATCCCATCCCATCCCAGCTCTTCCTGGCACAAACCTTCTCCTCATGGCTGATGGGACCTCAGCTCTGCTGATTCTTGCCTTGTGCATCCTCATTAAATAAAAAATGGGGCAGTTTAGCAGGGGAAGGAGGAACAAGTGTCAGTTTTTGTTAAACGTGTCCTCTGCATTTTTATGAATTTGGTGTTGGAAGGAGGAGATGATTTCACTGACAATTTCACATCATTGTTAATTTATGGTGCTGCCCTGAAGGACAAATGAAAGGCAGGTGGGTTTGGCCTGGGTTTGATCCCATTTTGCCACGATCAATGTGCTGGACAGCACTCCTGGGGCAGTTTGGGATTTGGTGCAGAGGATTTATGGAGCTGTAGAAGTTGAAAGCAAAAAAAAAAAAAAAAACCAAAACCCCCAAACCAAGTTAAACAAAAACAACAAAGAAAAACAAACAAAACCACTCCAAAACAACAACAAAAACCCAACAAAAAGCATCCAGAGGGGAAAGAAAAAAAGAAAAGATGAAGAAGAAAAACTAAAAATGTTTAGGTGTCCTTTACTTCATTGCACAGGAATATTGTGCCACTGGAGTGGAATTTAAACTTCATTTAAACAAAAGCATTCTCTCGTTTTCTTACTTTATGCAGAAGATTCCAGAAATCCATAGGAAAATGGCAGTAGGGGACAAGGGGTGTTTTCCCAAGACAAACACCTTCCCATCCCCGGGTACCCCTGAACCCCTTTTCTCTTTTCCTTAGACAGACATTCCCTCCTTGATCTCCAGTTTCTCCATGGGCTCTACACTGACCATTCTCCCTTCCTCTCCCTCATTGTCCCTTCCTTTGGGAGCCTGGAAAATTCTGGACTTGTTTGGCCCTGAGGAGCAGGCAGGGGGAAGGAGCAGTGAGTGTCCGTGCTCTGTTTCCATGGCAACAAAGATCAAAAATGAGGAAAAAGGCCCCTCCTCAGAGCCGCTGAGGTGTCCGGGGGCTGAGGAGCTCCCCGTCCCCCTTTCTGCCAGGGAGGATGAGAGTTAGGGTTAGCAGTCACTCTGCTGAGTCTGAAGCTATGCTAAGGGAAATTTAGGTTGGATATTAGGAAATTTTGGATGTTAGGAAAAGGTTTTTTCCAGAAAAGTGAAAGTTCTGGAATGGCTGCCCAGGGAGGTGGTGGAGTCACCATCCCTGAGTTTGTAAACAGCCTGGATGTGGCACTGGGTGCCAGGGTCTGCCTGAGGTGCTGGGGCTGGGCTGGATGATGCTGGAGGTCTCTTCCAACCCAGTGATGTGGGATTTAAGGGCTGTGATAATTCAGATTGCACTCAGGCAGCCCCCTGGTCCCAGGGGCTGTGGCACCTCTGCCATGGCCAGGCTGGCAGGACTGAGCCATTCCTGGTGTGTCCCCTGCCCTGGCTCCATCCAGGGTCTGCCTTTGCCCAGGTGGCTCCAGAGCTCTCAACTCCCCTCCTGACCCCAGAGGCAGCACAAATGGGAGCCACTGACACCACACTGAACTTTTAGGGTTGCCAGGCCACTCAGCACCTTATTAATGCTGCATCCCAGGGAATTCCCACCCTCCATCCCCTCCCAAGAGCTTTGTGAGACTGCAACCATTTAAATTTCACTGCAGTTGCCCCTGGAGGAGCTGGTGAAAGTTATAGCAGCTGTACATCCATTTTACTGGTTTTACCTTTCTTTTTTCTGACCATCAGTCTGTCAAGGCTATCGAGATTTACATTTAAATGTAAAACTGGACTGTCCACCAAATAGCCTTTGAAGCTATTAGCTGTGAAAGATAATCAATTGGGAATGGGCCCCTGCAGAGCACTTTTCAAGCAGAGTCATCACCAAAAAGCAATTTTGCTGGCAGGCTTTTTTTTTTTTTTAAAGGAAAAAAATCATGAGCATCCCCAGCCAATTAAAGTTCTATCAATGGCTGATCTGCATGATTTTACAACAAAAGCAAAATTTAACATTGTTAAGGCAAAGTGATTCAAAGGATGAATCCTGAACTTTTTAGGCAGAACTGAGCAGCAAGTTTTTAATAATGCCCCAGCAATTTCATGTACTTTGAGAGCCAGAAGGATCCAGCGTGCCTAGAGACAAGGAAAAGTGCTGCTATTTAAGGTAATAAGTCTTACATCAGCCTTGTAAAAATTTAAACCCGAGGTACATTTTTATCACCTCTTTAGCTTTACAACTCTAACATGGCATCTCCCATTGCTGCTCTGTTCAAACTGTGTCACCATTTGTAGTCCCTTCCCTTTATTAGAATAAAAAAGCATGTTTCACAAAGAACTGTAATCTATTAATTATGACTGCCATGCATTATGCAGCGGAGCTTTATGCATTCCTGTTCTTTCAGATTTTCCTCTGGGCCATCAGGAGATGTGACTATCTCCAGGATCTATCTGGGAATTTGCATCTGGCTCATCACTGAGGTATCCAAGTTATTCCCATGCTCACCATATCCTTGTGAGGCACCTTCTGCAGGTGGGGAGTCCAGCAGCACAGCTCCAGTGCAAATACACTGATAAAATGATAGCTGATGTACTGATATTGCTGATGGAATCATGAATTATGGCCAGTAATTAATTATGGCAGGAAGTGCAGCCACGCTTTGGGAGGAGGAAGCTGAGAGCTGTGCTAGGAAAAGGCGTGGGGAGGATTTTTCCTTCAGTTTGACATGTAGAAAGTGCAAATACAAGCACCAGGCAGAGGAGGTGAGAGCTCAGGGCTGGCCTTGCTCTGCCTCTGCTGGCCCAGGGCTTGGGGAGCAAAGTGATGGGAAATTGTCTGACAGCTCAGAGCACCAGGGACCAGGGCCAGCCTTGATTTCAACCCTGCCAGCACAGACAGCACAGAGATTTATCAGCTTTCCTTCACTTCGGAGGACATCAGTGGGAAACTCAAGCTGAAAACGCTGCAGGTTTCTCCGAGGCTTTTTTAGGCGTCTCCCATCAGGGTAGATAAACTGGAAGACATTGATAACAGGTTGTTTCACCCAGCAGCACAAGAAGGCACAAATGCATCCTTGTGCCTTTAAAATAAAACCAAACCAAAAGACAACAACCAAATAAAAATACCTCAAAGCACTCTGCAGGCCCTCAGTTAATTATTTCCCAGATCAAGTTCAACTTTTACCTACAAAATGCAGCCACTCTCACTAACCAGAGCTTTCACTTTCAGAATTAAAGGTAAGTTTACACAAGGTCTGAATCGAGGAACATAAACACCTCTGTCAAAGCTGAATCTGCAGTCAGTGACAATTCCTGGTTCTAGAGAGGCAAACACAGCTCCTGAGGCTGGTGGAAAGAACTGGCTGATCCCACAGGTGCAGAATTCAGTGGTGCCATGGACACAGCCTGTAAAAACCCACCTCTGCTTTGCCATGGCCGCTTTTCCTTCCCTACAACATTGTGAAGCCTCTAAAGACAGCCCTGTAACCAAATACTGGATGCTTTATGAGTCCTTCTCCATGCCCAGCCACTGGAATAAAGACAAAGCAGAACTGGATACCTGAGAGACAGAGAAAAGAAAGCTTTTCCTGCCACAGACTTTTAATTCACGCTGATACCTGAGACATCATTTCCTCGGGTCACTATAGAAACCTTTATCACCTCATGAAAGGTCACTGGGGAAGTGACAGGAGACATCAGCTTCTTGTAACAATATTGGTTTCTCTTCTTAAAATTTAAATAACAAGGCTAAAGATTTTCCAACTGGAGATGTAAAAAGCCATTAGAGTAGCCAGTCAATACTCCTGCAATTATACGATAGAGGTCTTGCCATTGAGGACACAGAAAATATTTTTGCAGCTACCAGAATAGCACAGTGCAAAAAGAATGACTGACTATGCTTTGACTTCAAACACATATAAAGAATCAGAAATACAGAATAAAACAAAGGTATCTAAATTAAAAAAAAAAACAAAAAAACAAAAAAACAAAAAAAAAACAAAAACCAAGCCTTTCCCCTGTTCTTTGTATTGTAGAGAAAATATCTTGGCATGTCTGACATTTTAAACCCCACACCAGAAGGTACTTCCCAGTGCAGTCAGATGACAGCAGTAACAGAGAGCTCATTCCCAAAATGATTGGGAAATATTTTGGTTACAATTTTTCAGTTGCAAGCCCCATGAGTATTCAATACAAGTTTGGTTTTCCCCCAGCTCCCAACAGAGCCAGCTTTGGGCCAGGTTCTGCTGCTTTTGGGCCTCATCTGAGGTGGGGGATTGGTCCCATCCCCTCAGCCAGGAGTACTTCCTGGGCATATCAAGGAATCCCCCCTGCATGGGACACCTGAGGCTGGTTTGCAGGAGGAATCTCCCATTTTGATGCAAATAACAGTTAAAGTTTTTATCAAAACCACCTAAAAGATACAGCACCACTGATAAGGTTTAATCCCATGCTGTTCAAACCCCACTAGGAACACTGAGCTGGGGCTCAGTCAGAACCAGCCTCCCCAAACCACAGTTAAAGGGGTCCCAACACATTATTCTTCAGCATTTTTTCCTGTTGTGTTCCTGCCTCACAAAAGCAGAGCAGAAAAGCACATTTCAGCAGGTCTGCTGGAGGATCAGCTATGTGGAACCGGGTCTGGCTTTAAAAAGCAGCGTCAGGAACAGCAGCAAACCCCAAAGGGCTGGGGTTGGTTTGTTGGAAATGCACACAGGTTTTGCACCTCTGCCTGCCCAGTTTAACCTCAGATTTCTGAGCAGGCTGAAGTTCATCCTCAGAGAGGAGGGAGGCTGTGACACACCATAAACCCACACCTGGGAGCCCTGAGGAAACCTGGGAAAAACCTGGGCAGAGAGCAGAGCCTGCCAGGGCTGTGCTGGGTGGGGTATCCAAATTTACACCTCCCTCTGGGAACCAGGGCTGTGCTGGGTGGGATATCCACATTTATACCTTCCTCTAGCAACCAGGGCTGTGCTGGGTGAGATATCCAAATTTACATTTCCCTCTGGAGCCAGGGCTGTGCTGGGTGGGATATCCAGATTGTCCCTTCCCTTGGGAGCCAGGGCTGTTCTGGGGTGGGATATCCAAATTTACATTTCCCTCTGGAACCAGGGCTGTTCTGGGGTGGGATATCCAGATTGTCCCTTCCCTTGGGAGCCAGGGCTGTGCTGGGTGGGCAGCACTGGAACACTGAGCTTTGTTCCTGGGCCCAGCACTTACCAGGGGAGCTTGGGGATCTCCAGGCAGCAGGAACAAAAATCCATCCCAGTATTTGGTCCTGGAAAGAGCCAGCCTGCTCCAGAGCTCTGAGGCCGTGGCAGACCTCAGGGAGGGAGGGATGGGATTTATTTACCATGTGCTCAGAAGCAGGAGAGCTCTACAGGAGACACTTGTTCTGAATTACCAGGCTCCCTCCTGGGATGGTTCTGCTGATAACATGAAGAATGTATTAAGTGAACATCAGAGATTAAAACAATCTGCTGCTGCCAGCTCCAAACCACGCAGACCATTACTGTCACACACAGAAATCAAGCCAGAATATTGGAAGGGAAAATAGAAAAGAAATCACCCCCGTGTCAGCCTCGCTTCTCAGCTGGTTTTTCTCAGGGTCCAGGAAGAAGCCTCCAGATTGTTCACATGATGCAATCAGCCACACCAGGCTGGAGCAGCAGCACTAAGCTCTGCCTATACACTCACACCATTTCCTTATCTTTCCTGTTTATCTCTGAGGCCCAGCACCAAGGTGAGTCTCTACAATACGACAGATCTACTGGTTTCCTACTCAAGAAGGTTCTCGAGGCTTCCTGAGCAGCTGCAGTGCAGATAACAGAGCTGTGCCATCTTCAGGGTGGCTCTGGACTGGGGTGGACACTCCTGGCCAAGGGAAGCACAGCTAAACTGCACTGCAAACCTGCAGCTTTGCCAAAATCCCTCGGGTGTTATCATTCCTGTAGTGCTCGACACCTGTACAGGGTGAAATTCATTACCAGGGAGAAAAATATTATCAATTTTACATGAATTGTGAGGTTAGGTTTTGGCCACAGATCTGCTTCTCGCAGAAAACTTTGGGCATTTTTTTATCTGCAGCTTTTTCTCTTAAGTGAGACTTTTACAGCTGAGCTTTCCCAATGTCTTAAAAAGCTGAATTTTGCAATGTTTTTACAGGGAAGTGTTAAAGAGGAAATCTCATCCAGGAGCCAGAGCACACTCCAGAGCTTCCCTGGGCCTCTGGCACCACCTATGGATGACAAGGAACACTGGGAGCTGAGGAAAGCCTGCCTGCAGAGTTCACCTCCACCACTGAGGATGGGCAAATTCACTGCTTTCAGTCTGTGCTACCTGTGCACGGGCAACTGCATAGTTCAAAATACAGCTCGGGAGTCTTTCATCAGAGAAATGTCCATAATAAATAATATAAATATAGTTAATAAATAAGAATTAATAATTCATTATTAATTAGTAATATTTACTCCACAAACTGATTAATTTGCTTAAACTACAAACTGATTAATTTGTTTAATTATATCAAGAAAATAAATTATAGTTAATAAATTAATAGATATATTATTTAAATATAATAATAAATTACCATCTCCTTGTGATCCAACCTGAATTTCTGCTGGAGTGAAAAACCTTGGATTAGAAGATTTAAAAAAAAAATTAAATTAATGTGAAAAGAAGACCCAAACTGTAACACACCTTTACCACCCATGCAACTCCCAAGAGGCAGCATCAAAATAAAAACAAAGGGGAAGTAGTGTTTATAAAAAATATATTTCCCGTTGTTTTGCTCTTTAACCCACAGGCACTCTGACAGCCATCACCACGCCAGAGTGGATCCGTGTTGCTGCTAACAGAGTTAGTTACTACTGACAGAGGGACAAATTCTTTTACTTTCTGAAAACAATCACCTGCTCTCTGCACCAGCATCTCAAGTGCCAGGGGCTACTGATTCTACAGATACTGAGGAGCAGCCCTTGGGATTTCACCTGGGCTGGAGCAGCAGTGAGGTTCCTCAGAGCCCAGCCAGGAGCACTGAATGCACACAGAGCCAGAACCGAGACCTCAGTCCAGCAAACTCCACAAGGGCTCAGGTTATTGTCTTTTCATCTGTGCATCAAACAACAAGGCTGCTCTGGAGGTAATTCAGCACAAGGAGAGGATTTCTTCTTCAGGCAGCACAGTACAGGAGCCATACCCGGGGGTGTCACTGCTGGGGGACACTGGCAGCAGCTGCTTCCCAAGGAGCAGGGCCTCTGACTGCAGCAGAGGCACAGAAATACAGAAATACAAACAAACCCTCCTCCTCCTCCTCCTCACACACGAGATGCTTCAGTGTACAGACAAACACAGCGTGGAAGGTATTTGGCTCTGCAGGACAAATCCTGTGTTCAGTCTCTCAGCACTGCCCCAGGAGAGAGCAGTGCCCAGAGCAGCCCTGTGCCCGGAGCAGCCCCTGAGTCCAGAACAGCCTCTGAGTCCAGAACAGCCCCCAAGCCCAGAGCAGCCCCTGAGTCCAGAACACCCCCGTGCCCAGAGCAGCCCCTAATCAGGGATGGAGTCTGCGGGACACAGCAGGGCTGTGTGAGCCCCGCTCTGGATGATGGAGTAGCTCTGCTTGGGGCCCTCAGAGTGGGATGAGGACGAGAAGATGGGGGGAGGAGGAGCAGCCGTGGACACGGTGATGCTCTGCCCACCATCACTGACCACGGTCACCTCCGCTGCCCCGTCCTGGATGAGGGCGTTGAGCCCCTCCAGGTCGGAGCAGCTGATGCCGGAGCCGGCGATGAAGGCCTGGCCGGCAGGGGGCTCATGGCCGGGGGCGGCCCCGGGGAGCAGGGCCTGGTGCAGGGCGGTGCCCTCGCCCTGCTCGTGGGCGGTCAGCAGCACGGCCGGCTCTGCCCCCGGGCCCGTGTCCCCTGTGCTCCCTGTGGCCGGGGCCAGCACGCTGACCTGGCCCAGCAGCTGCAGGCGGCCCCCGCCCAGCACCTCCTCCTGGCCCGCGCCCAGCAGCCCCGGCGGCACCACGTTCACCGAGGCCGCCTGCACGATGCTGTTGGCCTGGGGAGGCACCTGGTGGCCCACGATGATCTTGACTCTGCCCTCGTTGTACGGGGCCACCTGAGCGGCCTGAAGCGGCACCTGGAGGTGGCTGACGGTGATGGGGGCGCCGGGCTGGCGGCCGGGATCCATCTGGAGCTGCAGCACGGCCAGCTCGCCGTTCTTGGAGCCACTGTACAGGCTGTGCTGCTTCTTGTGGCTGCGCAGGGAGTCCTCCCGCACGAAGGACGCGTCGCACAGGTCGCACTTAAAGGCCTTCTTGGCGTCCAGCTTGGCGACCTGCCTGGAGCCGCCCTGCTTTGGCCTCTCCCCTTCCTTCTTGTCCGGCGAGCGCTTGCCGCCCTTGGCCCTGTCGCCGTGGGCCTTGCGGACGTGGGTGGTGAGGTTGCTGCGCTGCTTGGTGTCGAAGCTGCACAGGTCGCACTTGAAGGGCCGCTCCTTGCCGTGGATGCGCTCGTGCACCTTGAGGGCCGCCTTGGAGGAGCACGAGTAGCTGCACTCGGAGCACTTGACGGGCTGCTCGGGCTGGTGGCTGCGGATGTGGTGCCGCAGGCTGGTCTTGTTGCCGCACTGGAAGTCGCACTCGGGGCACTTGAGGGTGTTCTCCGTGCTGTGCTTGATGCGCATGTGGGATTTCAGGTTGCCCTTCATGGCGCAGCGCACCTCGCAGAACTCGCACTTGTAGGGCTTCTCCCCCGAGTGCACCCGCAGGTGCCGCTTCAGGTCCGAGTTGATCTTGAACTTGGCGGGGCACAGCTGGCACTGGAAAGGGGCATCTCCTGCCAATGGGAGGCACGGGTTACACAGGGGACTGCAGGAGCCACTGCTGAGATGGAGTCCCTACTCTCAACATGTTCTCAAAGTCAAGAGAAATTTCATGACACAGGAGCATCACCTGGTCTGGCACACTCGGATCTAAACCCATTATTTTGCATTTTCTGTATCTGCAGGCTGGCGTCACTATGTCCATGACCACGTTAAGGTGGAGCTCTGCTAATCCCTAATCAATTCCAGTGAGGCTGTTCTAAGGCCATTAAAAAAGAATCCAAAGCATACTTAGCAACCTAACTAAATAACTACTCCCTTTTCTTTCTTAAATCTAAAAATACAGTTCTCTGAATTTTTCACCAAAGGATAAAGTCCTTAGGTAGGTATTATTTTGAACAAGTGGAAGAATTGTGTTTTTAGGTTCTAAGACACTTTTGGTGAAAGGAGGAAAAAGAAAGTGTATTTAGTTCAAGAAACATTTATCCTCTTTAATAATCAAACTGCAAATGGCTGATTTATTTTAGAAGTTAATATTTTATAGAGTTTGTGAGAGCTGTATAATTTTGCATAATTTGCTTATCCAGCTACATATGTCATAGGCTTAGCTGCATATTTTTCAAATCGAGTTGTGGCCTACTGTGCTAATCCATGTATCTGTTTAATAATTGAGATACATGGTGTACTATCTGTATTAAACAGACTTTATTAATGAAGATGCACTGTTTGTTCATCTAGTTTATTTTACAGCCTCAGCTGCACACTCAGCCACTGAATTTTTATCTGCTTTGCTGATGAAGGCACAGTTCATATTTCAATGACTTAATTTTCATATACAGGGTAGCACAGTATATATGAAAAAGAATATAACAAAAAATTCTGTTTGTTTAAAGAGTGGCCTACTCTGTATTTCTTTACATTTCTGCCCATCCCTAACTGACACTGCCAGGATTTAGATAAAAATTTGTTTCTGACCACAGAATTACTAATTCTAAGAGTAGTTTCACAGGAAGCTGATGTTTAGTGATTAGTTCAACAAGTGAAGATGATCTCGCTCTGAGCAATGGGCACTACACTCACATTCTAGAGTATTATTAATTTAATTCCAATAAGAAATATATTCTACATACCGGTCTTACTTTTCTCCTAAAATTGGGTGTGTGCATGACAGCTTTGAAAAAAAGATAAATTTTGGAAAAATAGAAGAAGCAACAAAACTAAAGCTTGAGTTTTAGCATAATTCCATTGCTTAAGATGCAACAGACTGAAATGCCAAAAAGAAAGGTTAGTCTAAAATCCCTTCCCAGCAACTGGAATATTGAATGGCACAGAAACCTAATTCTGCTGGAAATACCAGAGAGCCATGAGCATTCCCAGGTGCTCACTCAGGGCTCACCTGCCTAGGTTAGAAGGGCACAACCTCACCTTTGTGCGAGCGCAGGTGCACGAGGAGCTGGCTGGAGCTGTGAGGACAGGTCTGGAACTTGTAGGGGCACTCACTGGGAACTCAGATAATCCCTTTTGGACACCTATACATGACTTAAAATCATCTCTGTGATCCTCTGACCCTTCCAGAGCAGAAGCCCACTTGTGTGCGAGCGTAGGTGCACGGTGAGCTGGCTGGAGTTGCAGCTGGCACAGGGGCAGATCTGGCACTTGAAGGGGCACTCATTGGGAACTCAAATCATCCCTTTTGAGGATCTGGACACCTATACATGAGTTAAAATCATCTCCATGACCTTCCAACCCCTAGTGCCATGGCTATGAGCAAAGCCCCACCTGTGTGCGAGCGCAGGTGCACGGTGAGCTGGCTGGAGTTGCAGCTGGCACAGGGGCAGATCTGGCACTTGAAGGGGCACTCATTGGGAACTCAAATCATCCCTGTTGGATATCTGAACACCTATACATGACTTAAAATCACCTCCACGACCCTCCAACCCTTAGTGTCATGGATATGAGCAAAGCCCCACCTGTGTGCGAGCGCAGGTGCACGGTGAGCTGGCTGGAGTTGCGGCTGGCGTAGGGGCAGATCTGGCACTTGAAGGGGCGCTCGTTGGAGTGGATGCGCTGGTGCTTGTTGAGGCTGCTGCTGTCGGCCGCCGCGTACTCGCAGTGCTTGCACTTGTAGGGCTTCACGCCCGTGTGCGAGCGCATGTGCATCTTCAGCTTGTCCTTGCGGCTGAAGCACTTGCTGCACACCTCGCACTTGTGGGGCTTGTCTCCTGCAAGAGCAGCACTCACACTCAGCCCTGGGCACGGGAGGGCGCGTGGTAAAGCAGAAAGCACAGACTGACCACGAAAAGGACTCGTTTGTAGGGTGTAGCTGCAACAAACAGCAAGGCCTTCGGAGCCTTCGCCCTTTGCAGCTCTGAAACTGGGAGCTAAAATCATGGAACTGCTTTAATATAAAGAGCAAAGCAGTGTGCACTCCCACCACACTGCATCCTGATAAACTCATGGAGTGCACCCAGAAGTTAAACTGTGCCTCAAATCAACCTCCAGTGTTCTCAGCTGTGCCTGACAGGGCATGTCCCCAACAGGCAGTTCCTTAGGCACAGGCCAGGACAATGCTAGAAAGTACAGACATGTCTACATGCCGTTTATAGAGACATTACTTCATAGGAAAATGGCTTTTGTAAAAAGCTGAAAGGAGGAAACCAACCCAAAAGCAAATATAGGAACACAAACCTGTGTGCGTTCGCCGATGACGTTCCAGATCCTTCATACCATAGGAAGTCTTGAACTGGCACCCTGAAAACAGGAGGACAAAGATCATTAAATTCAAGGAAAATCTAGCAAATAATAAAAGTACATTACCATATTCTGGATGTGTTTATTTTCAACAGCATTTTCTTTAAAATTCACTGTTAACAGAAAGTTAATACCTCATCTTGTTTACTCATATCTGCTTAAAACAGTGACCAGCCCACCCGTGAACTTGGGTTTTCTAACGCTTCCCCTCAGAGGCAGCTCACTCCAGAACTGCTGCAGGTATCCAACCTCCTGTGTGCCACTAGAGGAAAGCTCTCCACACTCAAATGGTGCAATCCCATCTCACCTGGGTACAGGCAGCTGAGTTTCTTCAGGGGCAGGGAGGAGGAGGAAGATTTCTTGGACCTTGCTTTTGGTGGTGTGGAGACGACAGCAGCAGCTGGAGGCTCCGTGCTCTCGCTGGGCAGGTAGGTTTGGTAGCCATGCTCAAAAACAAACTCTGGGGCAGAAACTAAACACACAAAAAACTTCATGAGAGAGCATTAACTTCTCTAATCAGATTAAAAAAAAATCTAATTATTGCCTAGTTTAATGAATTCTCTTTTCTGTTTTTTTTTTTTTTTTTTTTTTCCAGCAACATTCCTGTTTCTGGGTTGCTCTTTACCTGGGGGAGGAGGAAAGGAAAAAGATTTTTCTCTTCCAAATACCAAATAAAGATATATTTGTTTTTCAACTCTGTCTGTGTTACAGCCCAAATGAGAAAAAAATATCACTATTTATATGGCAAATGTTGTCAAAAGGCATCACACAAATTATTTTTGTAATTGTTAAAAAAGTTCAGCCTCTTTCAACTCTACTGTTTTTAGCTGTTACTCACAAGAATAACAGGTGGAAATATCTCAGCCAAAGTAACAGCTTTTAAATCAATTAACCAACACTATAGCCCAAAAGGGCAAATGGATAGAACTGTCCTCATTTTAAAGATGAGTAAATATGAAGCAGAAAAATGACTCACCCAAAAGCTACACTGAGTTGAGGGATTATAATACAAAAATTCCTGGAAGTGGGCCCTGAATTCAGTTTGTTTCACTGCTCTTCCAGATTCCCTGCCTTAACCTGTCTATCCAAATTAGAGTCAAATAATTTGGGGTTTAGCAAGGTCCCACACCAAAATAAAACAAAACTATATATAGAAGGGCAAACCTTCACACACGGAACAAGATCCTAATTTTATTTAAATGTCTCCAGGATCAGGACCTCACTTGAATCTTCACAGGCAGAAATTTTGAGTAATATTTTTCCTGCCAATTAGTTGAGGGAGCAATGTTAGGGAATGCAGTGTTCTCACATAAAAAGGCCTGGATGGGTGCCTGACAGCAATTCTGTGTGTGTTTTCCATCTAGAGCACTCTTAAAAAAATAAAATGCATAGTAATTTCAGTATTTTTCATAAGTATCGACAATTCTAATTAATTTGCACAAGCTGGTTCCACAACACAATAGACTTGAGCAATTCTCTGAGAGAACTTGTACCTCAATTAGCAAATTAAGCAACTATTGTTAGAAGAAACCCAAGAAAGCAGCACAGCACTATTTAATTTCCTTAGTTACGTGACAGCTGATGTGAAAACTGTTATTTCGGCTGGGTGATGGGGACACAGGGACAGAGGGCTGGCACCTGGCAGGTGGTGCCTGCGATGGTTGGATACCTGTGAAGGTTTGTGCCTCTATGATGGCTGGGTAGCTGTGAAGGTTTGGGTACCTGTGAAAGTTTGGGGGTACTTCTGATGGCTTGGGAGTACCTGTGAAGGTCTGGAGGTACCTGTGCAGGCTTGGGTACCTGTAATGGTTTTGGTACCTGTGCAGGGTTGGGCACCTTTGACGGTTTGGGGGTGCCTGTGACAGTTTGTGCACCTGTGAAGCTTTGGGTACCTGTGATGGTTGGGTACCGGTGCAGATTTGAGTACCTGTGATGGTTTGGGGGTACCTGCGTAGGGTTGGGAGTACCTATGATGGTTTGTGCACCTGTGAAGCTTTGATACCTGTGATGGTTTGGGGGTGCCTGGGGAGCTTTGGGTACCTGTGATGGTTTGTGTCTCGGAGGCGATGGTCCTGCTGCTGCTCTGAGCCTGTGTGCTGGGCACGGTCTCCTCGGACACGAACTGGACGGTGCTGGTGGCGCCGGCCGTGGCACTGGTGAGCTGGCAGCCGCTCTGCTTGTGCCCCACGAAGGCGTCCAGGTTGTTGAACTGCTGCTTGCAGATGCCGCAGATGTGGATGTCGGGGGTCAGCTCCACCAGCACCGTGGTGCTGCCGGGGACTGCGGGGACACGGCGCGGTCAGCTCGGCCCGGGGGCGGTGATGGGTGACACCGCTCCGGGTGCCACAGGGACATCCCGCTGCCCACGGGCCCCGAGCTGAGGGCACCCCGGGCGGGGAATGCAGCCCCAGGGAGCTCGGGGTCCCGCGGGGCATGCCAGCGGCTGCGGCACCGCCGCACGGAGCGCTCCGGGGACACACGGACACGCCCAGCGAGCGGGGACAATCCCCCCGGACATACGGACAGCACTCCGTGAGCACGGATCGGTGCCCGGGACACACGGACATCACCACGCAGTGCCCATGGAGCGCGGACAATCCACGTGGGCAATCCTCCAGGATCCACGGATCACTGCCCCGTACCCATGGAGCATCCATCCCCGAGATCCACGGACCACCGTCCGGGTCGCACAGACCATCACCCAGGAGCCGTGGACCCCCGCTCGGGCCGCACTGACCCCCCTGACCCCCGCTCCGGCCCCGCTGCCCCCGGTCCCGCCCGCCCGGCGCTCACGCAGATTCCCGGGTTCCCCCCCCCGCCCCCCAGCCATGTTCCCGGGCTCCGCTCCCGCCCGTTTCATGCGCTACTCAGGTTTCGGGGCCCGGGCAGGCCCCGGCTCCCCCGCGCTGGCGCGGCGCGGGCCCCGGAGCGCGCATGGCGCAGCACTTACACTGCACGGGGCCGGGGAAGACGGGCGCCGCCCCCGCCCCGCCGCGGTTCATGGCGGCCCCGCCGCCGCCTCCTGCGCGGGCCGAGCCCGCCGGCACCGGCACCGCTCCCCCAGCTCGGCCGCCCGGCGCCGGCGGATGTGCGGGAACCGAGCATGCTCAGTGGCGGCCGCGAGGCTGCGGCGGTGCCGGCTGTCAGCGGCCCGGGCAGGCAGGGCCGGGAGGCAACGGAGCGGCGGCGGTGAACCCAGAGCCGTGCCCAGTCTGCAGCCTGAACACAGAGCCGTGCCCGGCACCAGCCTGAACCCAGAACTGTGCCCAGCCCCAGCCTGAACCCCGAGCCGTGCCCAAATCCCGGAGCCGTGCCCGGCACCAGCCTGAACCCAGAACTGTGCCCAGCCCCAGCCTGAACCCCGAGCCGTGCCCAAATCCCGGAGCCGTGCCCGGCACCAGCCTGAACCCAGAACTGTGCCCAAACCCCAGAGCTGTGCCCAGCCCCAGCCTGAACCCCGAGCCGTGCCCGGTCCCAGCCTGAACCCAGTGCTGTGCCCACATCCCCAGCCAGAACCCAGAACCGTGCCCAAACCCCAGAACTGTGCCCGGTCCCAGCCTGAACCCAGTGCTGTGCCCACATCCCCAGCCAGAACCCAGAACCATGCCCAAACCCCAGAGCTGTGCCCAGCCCCAGCCTGAACCCCGAGCCGTGCCCGGTCCCAGCCTGAACCCAGTGCTGTGCCCACATCCCCAGCCAGAACCCAGAACCGTGCCCAAACCCCAGAGCTGTGCCCGGCCCCGGCCTGAACCCCGCTGTGCTGGTGCATTATTTGCTGTGTTATTAATAGGACACTACTAACGGGATGTGTTAAATTAACGTACACAAATTCAGATGAGCTGAGCCGCCGTGGCATGGCAAAGAGGAATCCCTGCACCCTTTCCATCTCTCCTCCTTGCTGTCCTGCAGAAAGGCTCGCTCAGGAGCAAACTGCACCCCTCAGTCCCTGTGCTGTGCTGCCCACCGCGGGAATTCCCCAGCACGCTGCTGGGAATTCTCTGCTCTTTTCCTTCAGGGAGAACGTGAGGTGGGGCCGAGTTAATGCTTTTCGTAGGGATTGCTGAATTTAGGTAATGGGTGTGCTGGGAAAGGCTTTTCAGGTCGTGGCAGCTGCACGTGGTTAAAAGCAGAGGGGAAGAGGCACAAGCAGCAGAAGCAGCAGTGGCTGGGCAGGCGCCTGAGGGCCAAGGCCTTTGGTGTCCCAAGGGAATTGTGACAGTCAGATCCCTCTCTCTGAGCTCTGTTCTACAGGGATGGTCAGTGCGAGAAAAACCGATCACTGGCACCGACTCTAACACAACTCAGAGCTTGAAATATTGAAGAAATTGCTGCAGAGAGCAGCAGGTTTCAGACCCATGGGCTGCCTACAGGAGCTTCTGACATATGGCCTGGCAAAACAATTATGGAAGGACCGGGATAAGAAGTTGTGCCAGGGGAGGCTCAGGGTGGACATCAGGAGGAATTTGTTGCTAGAAAGGGTGGTCAGGCTTTGGCAGGAACTGTGCAGGGAGGTTGGGAGTGCCCAGCCCTGGAGGTGTCCAGGGAATTCCTGGAGGTGGCACTCAGAGCTCTGGGCTGTCGACAGAATGGGCACTGGGCACAGTTTGGAGGTTGTTTCCAACCTCAGTGATGATGGGATTCTGGCTTTGGCACAAGCATTGCAAACACCATTATTAAACACCATTATTATCTCATTAATAACTAATAACTCTCCCAGCCCAGGACTTTGAGGATGCTCTGCAGGAGCTCTCCCTTGCCTGGCTCAGGATTGATGTCTGAGAGTGCACCGAGCGCTTGAGTCATGGAGCAGAGCTGTGCTGAGATCACACTTGACACGATTTGCAGCCTCTGAGGCATAAATCAGTGTGCATGTGTAATGTTCCTCACCCTTAACCCCGCTGACATGAAAATACTGCGCTGCTCCGGGCTCCCCACAAGTGCAGTGCAAGCAAACAAGGCCCAGAAACGACAAATGCCAATCATGAGGGACAAGGGAGAAGGAAATCAGAGGCATAAAAAAGTCAGAGCTCATCAGAGCCTCACAGACAGGCCTTCCCTCACAGCTCGGACAGCTGTGGCCTCAGTGCTCTCCTGGTGACAGGACAACAAGAAATGGGTGGATTTTGCCTTCGTGCAGAGCTTCCATCCATCTCCTGTCACCCCAGACCACACAGGAGCAGCAGATCCCACCCTGAGCTCACAGAAAACACAGCCCAAACCTGTGCAGGTGCTGGGAAGAGAGGTACCTGCTCAGGCAGCCAGGAGAACAAACCCTGATCCTTGAAATACAGCACCATTCATTGTTCCCTTTGCCGTCCACATGGAGGGTGGTGTCTGAAAGAGAAAAATGCAGAATAAATGATCAGGATATACCAATAAGATGCAAAAACCCCTCCAAACCCATCTTTATCCTAGGGAAAGAAAGAAACTTGGTTACAAACCTGAGGTCACTGAAGAGGGAGAGCTCTCTCCTGAAGGCCCTGGTGCAGGACATCCCAAGTGAGCTTGGAAATGTGGCCTAGGGGACAGACAACAAAATGAAATGCCAACTATAATTAAAACTTTCTGGTATTGAAGGTGGAGACAAACAAATTACAGATTTGGAGGAAAAAACTTAAAGATTCAACCCCCAATTTTTAGCATTTTGATGGATAATGACACACACAGCAACAGAAATGCTCTGAGCTCAAATTAATTATGTTAAAATAATAGGTAATTTGTCTCTGTGTTGAGAACATATAATTATGATGATTTTTTTCAAATGTTTTAAAATAATGTCATTTCAATTCATAATGCAGGGTAGGGATTTTGCTGCTCAGTGTATTTGCTGTTTATACAATATTTTCAATGTCATTGCTTTCCTGTACAATAAATAAAGCCAAAACAATCAGTTAGTACCCTAAGATATTCCTTACCGCTGTAGGAACTGTAAAATAACTCAATATGAAAATGTTATTCACTGCAATGGCACATTGGCAACTGTGATTAAGCCTCAAACGAATACTGGAACAAAGTAGAAACGTATTTTTTGTTGAATTGTTTAATTCTTTGCTGTCAGGACTCAGGCCCAAATCCACCCAGGGGAAATGTCAGGTGTTTATGGGGTTAAATGTGCCTCAGTGCCTTTCCCCCCATGGAAAACATGCAGTTGGGCTAGAGAAGTAAGGGATATCATTTCAGGGCAGAATTCAGCTTCCTCCATCTCTCCTCTCTTAGCATTTCTCTCTCAATTTTTTTTTTCTAAATGCAAATTGGCTGCTCTCATATGAACAAAGTTTGAAAACAAACTCACATGATGATGATGATGATGATGGTGGTGATGATGAATATGTCACACCTGAAAATGAACTCCTTAATTTATGGAATATATTTCAGCACTTTTTGTATAAATATAAAAGCACAGTAAAACTCCACTGGGATGAACATGATAACAAATAAATGCTGAATCTAAGGCTGTACAGCTCCAGTCTCACATTTAGTCATTTTTATGATTATATTTGGGTTAAAAATGGAAAGCAACACCAGCAGAGGGACTCCCTTGATACTCCGTGGAGCTCTGCCTGCTCCCTGGCAGGGCATAGAGGTAATTTTATTCTGGAAGATTTTGAATGCTTTACAAGTAATAGGAACCAAGTGGGAAAAGCATATTCCATATTTTAGTTCTGACATCCTCATAGAATAGAATATAGAAAAAAAAATTAAAGATTCAAAATAGTTGCCTGTGATTCAGTACCTAAAGGCTTGGTGGTGTTTTTCAGAATCCCCTTGGGATGTGTAAATGCTTCGGAGCTGGGAGTACCCAGGGGAGCTGGAGGCACTTTTGCCACTTCATCAAACTAACGAGCCTTTGAGTGATGCTGCTCCCAGCTTTGCCTCTACTGGGGGGGGAAAGCAGAAAACCAAACTGAAATTTAGACAGAATGGAATTCCTAAGAGCTGGGACAAGCAGGATTTATTAATCCATGCACTCCCAAGCTTACAAAAATAATCTTCTGCCTTCAGTTGTGCTCTATAAATCTCGCCCTCCTTCACGAGGTCTGTGCTTCCAGAAGGCTGCAGAGCTCTGGGACAAGCAGTGCCTGTCAATGAGGCACAGAAACCCTTTTGGGGTCACAGATGGGTGTTTCACTGCAGGGACAGCAGCACTTCTCATTTCCAGCCCTCTCCAGCTTCCAACTGACAGGAGTCCCTCACTGAATGAGCTGCTGGTAGATAAAAAGAGAATTCCGTTTGTACTCCCTAATTATCCATCAGTTATTAAATACCACCTCCCACAGCACTGCAGCTACAGGAAGGGAAGTCCTGTTCTGAGTTTAGTGTCCAGGTGAGCAGGAGCTGAATCTCTATTTATGCTACTCTAGATGACATTTGATAATGTTAGAATGATGAACAAAGTACAGGAGACACTTTCTTTGTGTGCAGATTTTAATTTACTCAGATATGGCACAGAGAACTAGTGTGACTGCACATATTCTTAATCAGAAATTAATTTGAGCTTTGGACAGAGCATGCTGGGATATTCCAGCTAAAAATTCTGATTTACTGGTCCTTAGTTAGCAGGTATTTAGCTTAGTCTGTCTTGGTGTGAACAAATAATAATAATAATAATAATAATAATAATAATAATAATAATAATAATAATAATAATAATAATAATAATAACAACAACAACAACAACAATAATTTTGGTTTAGTATCACAATGCTGCTATTTGTGAACTCTGTATCATCCACTACAAAAAAAAAAAAAAAGAAAGAATAATCCTTCTGGAAAAAAGGCTTCTGCTTTGTGTTTGTGTCACAAGATATTGGTACTTGACTTTTTCAGACACTGAAAAGATCATGAAAAGGGTAACAAAGATGAGAGGGTTTGCTATTAGAATAATGTCTGCACGCAGAGATGACAGCCAGGGAAATACTGTCTGAACTTCAACTGCTGCTCATTGTCATTTTACAATTAAATCTTTATCAGGCTAATATTCCCCGTGGTCAGAGGTGTTTGCTTTCCAGGAATCCTGCAAAAATTCATTCATCTGTGAATTTCAGAGAACGTGGCAGGGTATTCATGGAGAGCAGATTTTAAATGTGCATTGAAAACTTCACCATCAAATCTATTCGGTCAAGAGGCAGAAACAGAAGAGCATCTTCCTGGAGAAGGCAGAATATTAAATAAATAAAAGATATTTTCTCTTAAAGCACTACAAAATAAAATGTATCTCCACAAGCTATTTTTCTACAGTGGAAAAAATATCTTTTTATAATAATCTTGGAAATGGGTCAAAATGCAGCATCTGTTGGATACAGAAAATGATTAACCTCGAGTTGCTGAGTGACCCACCTGAAAGGTCTTCCAGTAACGATAAAACCATGCTGAAAATGAATCTTTGATAACTAACGCCTCCTTTAACAGCAAACGGAGCCCCTGCTTCTGGTAATTTATCGCGATTTAAAAGAAAACACAGAGGAGAATCAGAGCGGGTGGGTATTTCAGTGTTTTCCGTGGGGATGGATGGGGGCGTTCCCCAGGCCAGCTCACCTTGTCCCCGAGGGTCGGGCGTGCAGGAGCCGCGCTCGGAGCTCTCGCTGCCGTGGCCAGGAGAGGGTGCTCTGTGGTTGGCTTTGGCTTTTTCCTCCTTCTCCCGAGCCCCTGCTGCGACTGAGGATGCTTTGAGATCTCCTTCCACGCGCACTGTTTTATTTTAGGCTCATTAGGATGAAATCCCGTTTTAAATAGCACAGCCTAGCTGTGAGAACTTCGGTGCCAGCAGAAATTCTTGCTCAGCTGCGTTGAGCAGAACACCAAAGAAGTTTAAGTTCCAGAGTCCTTTGTGTCTCCTACCTGGCTCTTGTGACAGAAAGGTGAGTTCAGTTAATAGAGTTCTGTTCCCTGGGGTCTTCAGAAAATCCTCGGGAAAATGAGAGGCACATCCTGCAAGGATATTTCTGGGCGTGCTCACAAATGGAAAAATATCTCAGCAAAACAAAGAAATAAACCCTCCTTGCACAGCAGTTGTTCAGTTTAAAACAACCTGAGAGTTATTATCTAATTAATAGCCTCACCCTCCTTGCAGGTGAGTGTTTTTGGGAAGGGAGGAGAGGGGAGCTGGCAGTGCCAGGCTGGAGCAAACCTTCTCCTGTGCTCCAGCTGCCACTCCAGGTCCTTGTCCCCGCTCTCCTTGGACCCTTGTGCTTCTGAGGGAATTCTTACCCTGCTCGCTGGGATGGGTAAAGCAGGGGCAGTGACACACATCAGCCCTTTCTGGCATTTCTGGCACAAACCAGCTTTGTGTGGCTTCCCATGCCCAATGTCTCCTTTTCCACTCCTCAGCCCTGGCCTTGTCTGTGCTGGGGATGCTGCAGCTGCTCTGTGTGCAGGTAAAACAAAAGGTTTTAATTAAAAAGTGACATTGCTGCACCAGTGCTGCCAGTGACAGTCTGGTGAAAGGTACCTGAGACGTGTGGAAGCCACTGTAGGGTCCTGCCCTCCTGCTCGCATCCCAGCATCCGTGTGCTTCCCAAGCTGCCAGGTGAAAACATCCCCTCAGTTTTGTTTTTAATGTCAAATAACTTTTCGGACTAAAATCATCCTGCAAAGCATGCAAACAAATATTTGTAATGCTAGTTTTGCCCAAAATCTGAAGGGAAAAAAGGTCATTCAGAGCTCTTGGAGCTCTCAGCAGACAAGGACATTGTCCATCAGTTCCCAGCTTTTCAGGGGAAAACAGGTTCACAGATATAACTTTTCCAATTAAAAATCAATTTTTGCCAGAAAGCCGCTCTGATTAGTTTAATGAGAGGTAAGCAGTGGTAAATGACATCCTGTGTCTACAAATTATGCGTTTGGGTTCAGAGCTGCCCTGCAGCCTCCACTTAGCACCACGAGGCCCTGGATCAGCGCCTTGTTTTGTAGCGCTGTGACATTTGCAGGATTCGCAGGAGCCGGATTTCTGCAGGGCACTGCCCATTAACCCTGCCTGGCAGGGCAGGGAATTCTCAATTACTCCGTGCCACGTGCCCCCTCCCCGTCTGCATTTCCATTTAAAGCTTGGCTTTTCGGCTCTGGAAGAATTGAAATCCTTACGGGAACCACGGCACGGGTGGGTTTGTGTCCTGCCGTGTGCCACGTTTGGGGCTGTGCTGTGCAGAAGGGAATTTCGGGAGGGACCCAGCAGCCTTTCAGCCCCATGTGGACTTCATTAGCCCCTAATTTCCTAACGTGTGTTGGAGATGAAGCTTAAATGCTCCTAAATTGTGGGGAAGAAAGCACAGCTTAAAATGACATTTTCTCCACAACTCAAATTTTGTGCACTCAGCCAACAAAAAAGTTCTATTCCCAATTACATTGTTTCTAATTGTAAATATAATTATGAGTGCATAAACCAAGCTGTTGAGAGGTGCATTTAATTCTGAAACACAAACTCTTATTTCTACCAACATATTCCAGGGAAAAGTCAAGCAGCAAAGAGTTGCCCACTGATAAGAAACTGCAAAACTTCCATATCTTCAATTTTTCTGGTTTGCTGCTCCTCAAAAAGTGACTACATCCAGAGTAGAAAAACCAAACCACCATTGATTTAATAAACACCAATGATTTGAAAATATTCTGGAGAAGTCTGGAGTGATTGACTTTGTTTGGTGTCCCCGATCTGCCAGCTGGAGGGGGACACTGGGCACAGCAGTGAGGGGACAAGGGCTGGACACTGGCCTGTGGCCACAGCCAGTGCCAACACTTGTACATTTTTGTATGGTTTATGCTCTTCATTGTACAGGCAGAGCCAGAATGATAATCCCAGCCTGGAGGGGTTTCCAGCTCCTGTAACATCAAACTCTGGCTGATCAAATCCTGTATGATCAAACCCACTGAATTTCCTTTCACAACTTTGCTTTTTCTTTTTTAAATTGAACATTCACCTGCTGGAAGTTCTCTGAACCCACGATTCTCCCCTGACACCAAATCCCTCAAGTTTGGAAAGTGCTGTAATTTGGGGGGCACACAAAGAAAATTCCAGAGACTTGGTCAATTTTTAACCCTAAACCACTGAGTGTGCAGTGACAGCTGTGATTCCTGCCCTGTTCTGAGATCCCTCTGAATCTCTGGCATGACCAGCACAGGAGCAGCCTCAGGATGAGGTTTGCACCTTTGAAAACCAAACAAGGAGAGCAAACCCCAGCAGGGCTGGCCATGCCCTGTCCCAGGGGCACCAGGAGGATCCAGGGCTGCCCTGGACAGGGCTGAGCACACACGGGGCACAGTGTCTGCTCAGAACCCTGCAAGGCAGCTGTGAGCTGGCAAAGGCCAGCCCTCAGGGACTGCGGAGCAGGGCAGGCAGCAGAAATCAGCACAGCATTCAGCCTGACACAAGTTCTGATCTGCTGAGGAGCTGAATGGATTCAGGCTACACTTGATAAGCTTATCTTGAAGTAAGACAAGCTGGGCTGCTGGAATTCCTACTGTTGCTCTGTCATTATACAGCTGAGAGTCAGGAACTGTCAAATGACATGAATAATATCTGTCCATATTTAATCCAGCCAGCTGCTGACAATTGCCTCTCACCCTTCCCCTCGGTGCTCAAGCTCCTCCAAAGGGTTTGGAGCGATCTCACTGCATTCAGGCAAATCTGTAGCTGCAGAACCACGCTCCAGATAAGAACCTCACTGTGTCTAAAATGGGGAAAAGAGGAGATAGCAGCAAGCACAAGAAACTACAGAGATAATTCTTCCTGGACCACAGCAAGGAGAAATGTTGGAGATTGTGCTGACACTGGTGACGTTACAAATGCTGTGGGGCTGAGGATAATGCAGAGCAGACTCTTTCCCCCCTCCCCATTCTGAAACAATCACATTCTATCTTCTTATAAGATATGAGGAAGATTGTTATCTCACATAATGAAAAGCAAATGACAGGCAGATAAACTTAGGAGCTGTTTATAAAGCCTTGTACAGTATTCTCCATGGTACACAGATAAGGAAATCACATAATTGAAATGGCTGCAAAGAGCATTAAAAAGGCATAGAAGAGGAAAATGAGGAGATCAAATGCAGAAGGCAGACAAATTTCAGATTTCTGATGGAGGCATTTGGGCACTCCTCTCCTCAAGGGAGCTGAGCACCTCCTGCTCCTGCAGCCTGAGCCCCCAGCCCCATTTCCCTCCTTCCCAGGGACCCCGAGCTGTGACACTTTGGCTCTGGAACAACCCCCAGCTTTACCTTTTTATCATTCTTTGCCCTGTGGTGTCTTCAGAGATCTCCTTGTGCTTCTTCTGAGAGCACGAGTGGAAGGCTCTAGCTGCTGCTTATTGTTCTCTGCAGAAATGGGAGAAATTCAAGTCCTTTGGTATCTGAGTGAACAGCAAAGTGTTTTCTGAACTTTCTCAAGCACAGAAATACCATGGAAATGTTTTCAAGTGTAGGTAGAATAACAGCAGAGGAGTTTCTGCTCTGAAGCAGATTTAAATGGAAACCTCATGGTTAATGTGAGATTCCCTGGATGTCCCAGACCTGAGCCAGGGCCCCTGTCGTGTGTTCCAGTGCAGCATCTCCCAGGAACTGGAATTCAGGTCACACTGGAAGCCCTTACACTGCAATAATCTTCCCTAATTAGAGGAGGAAAAAAGAACTCAGCTGGACAAATGAGCTAAAATCAGGAGAATCTTGAACAAACATCTCAAGCATTAATCATTTATAGAGAAAGAAGAAGAAAATCATCAAAATAATTGAGCAATTGCAGACAAATGTCACAATGCCTTGTATTGCCAAAATCTCATCATTGGAAATGTATACGTCTGATTTCCAGGTTTATTAATGAAACAAAAAGGCATCTACAACAGATAAATAATACATCATATGGAATTCACACAGTCTATTTATAATAGAGATCAGTGACACCTATCAACTCACATTAAATCACATCATGCAGATTTTGCCTCGTCTGCACATTGTCAATCTCTGCTTCCTCTTTCCCTGCCGTGGTGACAAAAAAGTCACTTGAAAAGAGTTGTCTCCAAAATCCCTGCAAGAACACTGAAAAGAGCAGCAAACCAAACTGGGGGCTGGGGAGGTGCTGCTCACCCCACCCTTGGCCCAGGAGCAGCTCTGAGGGCACAGCAGGGACTTGGCTCACACATTGGGAAATCAGGGTCACACCAAGAATCGAGGCCGTGGGATGAGTCAGTGCCAGGTCTGGGAGCAGAATTGGGGTATCAACCTTCTGAGCTGCCAAGCTGAATTCTCCTCCATCCCTGACCTGCGCCCTGATGGAAAAAACCACGGAATGAAGCGGGTTCTGGAAAAGAAGGTTGAGTTTTTACAAACATCACCATTAAAACATAACATGGGCTTAGAAACATCCTTCAAAAACAACATAAATAAGTTATTTTGCAGAAGAATTATTTACCATGAGAAGAGGTAGAAGTTTATAAACCAGCTCAGAGATCTGTAGGGGAAACATTCTCATTGACATCATCAGAAATGGGGGCTGAGGAGGCTGAAACCCCTGGATTTTGCATGCAGCTTCTAAAATATAATTAGTGATCTAACATCAACAGACGTCACTGGCTGTGGTAATGTCTGTGGCAAATAAATAACAGTGGAACACAATAAAACTCCCTGTAATGCACTCTGCTGTAATATTGATGGCAGCATATGGCAAACATCTGACAGCTGTTGAACAGATGTGGCAATTAGCAAACCTTCTGGCCACGCTGGTGGGAGCGCTGTGCAACACGTTCTCCAGGAGCAGCTCTCACTCTGCTGCTCCCAGGCCCCTTCCAGGGCCCACTCCTTCCTCCCAGCCCCAATTTCTGTTTGAGCTGCTGCCTCATGGAGGATTCAGAGAAATCCCCAATTTAAACAAGAACAATATCAATTCAGCACTGGAGCAGATACTTCAATTATAATAGCTAATGGACAAATTGAGAGATAAAAAGACTTTTCTATCATGTTGAAATTCAATGAACAGTTTTCAATTAGGCTCTAAGTATAAAAGGGGAAAAAAGGAAGATACTTTTCCTTGATGTTAACATTGCAGGAGAAGATGAGAGTAACTTCACTTTTTCATTATACAGAAGAGGTGCATATAATGATGCATATTTACATTATAAATCAGGTCACTATCTGCCAAATGAAAGCAATATCAATTAGAGCTGGGGTGGATCAGGCTTTAAAACTCCTTATATTTAATGACAAAAGTATGACTGTTACCCTCACCCAGCCAACAAAGGGATAATTTAAGGCAGTAAGAAATCAAAGAGTGATGTCACAAAAATAAGCCCTCACAGCTTTTTGGATGGGATTATTATAATTAATAGACTTCCAATGACTTTTTTTAATATTTTTTTGCAGGTTATGGGCTTTCACAAAAGCATTTATTGCAGGCATAAAACATATAAAGCTCTAAAGAGTGGGTTTGAGTAAGGTTGACTTGAGGGTCCTTAGCCTTTCTACTCCAGTAATTCCTGTAAAATCAGAGTTTCATTTATAGGCTCAATTTATAACGATGAATTTATGCCAGTTCATCTGATATCAATCATGATAATAGCATGATCTATTGTATGTCACTTGTGCTAATGCAAATTAAATATCATTACATTACCAAAAAAGCCTTATGTTAAAATAACACGGAGTGTGTAACTTGAACCAAAAAAATTAAGGATGAATTAGCAATTTGAGCTGATCATATGTACAGATAATAAATGTAAACCCTTGCATATCTTATATATAAAATGATATAGATGCTGAAAAAAGGAAAGCTAAGCAAAAAATAAAATAGATTAAGGTTTGTGTAGCAAGACTAACACTGATTTTCCCTCTTCCTTGTAGTTAAGGTCAAGCAGTGAGCAGTTTATTATCTTCCTTTTAACCACTGTGGTTTTGAACCTCTGCCTTTGACACAGGAGTCCTGGGAACCAGCTTTTAAAAATCTTCAGATTTGCAAATGTCGTGATTTGAATCCCCCTATGTCTTTATAAATTACATCCTCACACACTCATCATGGTAGCTGTGCATTTGGGTATAAAACTCTCCAATTCAGGGCAGCTGAAATGACAAGTACAGCCAGGTAAAGATAGAGTGAGATTAAATACAACCAAAGATTTTGTTTAAAATTGGTTCTTTTTGAGTCTCACTGCAGTCCATGCCCTCTCTCCCCTGCTGAAGGGGCAGGACACCCTGTCTAGATTAAGTAAGAGACATTTCCATGCATAATTGCAATTTTGAGTGTAAAATTTGGGAATATCTGCGATCCTCACTGCAGATCCTCATGCTGTAAATGTGCTGCAGTTTTAGGCAGAACGAGCATTTATCAGCTGTGTCTCCTGAGCACGGCACACCATTCACACAGCCCAAACCCCACAGGGCTGCTCTGCAGTTTGTCCTTGCTCTGAGGAGCAAGGTCTGTGAGCTCTGCTGGCCAAGGGGGTCCCGTGACGCTTTTGGGTCCAGATCAGAGATTTTCCTTTGCAGGTACCTGTGGGGGTGAGTCCTGCCTGTGCTGGGGTGGCAGAGCTGAGGCGAAGCTGCTGTCAGTGCTGTGTTTGTTACTGTGAGCAGTGAGCAGTTTCCTGTTCCTCAGTGTCTGAGCTCTTGGCCATCACTCCCACATCCACCCATCAAACCTCAGAAATGGGGTGCTTTCCTTCCTGAGGGGGAAAGCTGCTGCAAGAGGCTTTGGGGTCACCTTCCAGTGCCTGGAGGGAGCCTAAAAGAACAAGGAGAGAGTGACAGACGAGGGGGAATGGCTTCAAACTGCCAGAGAAAAGGTTTATTTCAGAGACTGGGAGGAAATTGTTCCTGTGAGGGTGGAAAGGAATAGAATAGAATAGAATAGAAAAAGAATAGAAATAGAATAGAAATAGAATAGAAATAGAATAGAAATAGAATAGAAATAGAATTCCCAGAGCAGCTGTGGCTGCCCCTGGGTTCCTGGCACTGTCCAAGGCCAGCTTGGACAGGTCTTGGAGCAGCCTGGGAAAATAGAAGGTGTCCCTGCCATGGCTGGGGTGGAGCTTTCAGGTCCCTTTCACTGCAGGTCACTCCATGATTCTGAGATAGCAGTAATAATAATAATAATAATAATAATAATAATAATAATAATAATAATAATAATTCTTTCCAATAACATAATAAAAAAATTCCCAAACCTCCATCCAATGCTGCTGTCCTGGGGCCTGGGAACCTTCATGGAGAAAAAGCAGAGAAATTTTTGAAGCCGTGGCTGCTGAGACTGGCTCTGTTGTGCTGGGATCCCCTTCTGTTCCTGACTCCTGGAAGGAAGGGAGCACCCAGCACAGTCCTTGGAAGGAATATATCAGTGAATGATCCACACCTGGGTCAGTAAATGGTCACACCTGGTCCCACATCTGATTGAAGTTAATCTGCTCACACTGTGAAGTTCAAACACGTGGATGTGGCTGCCAGGTTGTCCTGGTTATACCCAAAAAAGCCCAGTCCTTGAAGGAGGGGAACCCCCAGCCCAGCCAACCCCTTGCAGCGCTCTGTGGCTCTCTGTGCCAGGGTTCACATTCTGGGCAATGCTTTCTCCGAGTTTTACATAATTACCTGCCCTCCTTAGAGGTGGAGAGGGGAAATGTGGAGATCAAGCCTGGCACGAGGCTTTGCACATCCCCTGGCACACACAGCAGCCTGATCTGCAGAAGCATATTCATTATTTCACATTTTCCTCCTTCAGATGGTGGCACTGCTTGTTTCAGAAGCAGAGCTGACACTCTTCACTGCTCATCGCCACAGATGTTAGAGAGATTCTTTAATGTTGGAAGGAAACACAAACCTCCTAATGGAGATCTTGGCAGCTAAGTGAAAGGAAAATAGATTGTTTTAAAATATATTTATAGGTCTTTTAACACATATATACTCTGACAGTGATCTGGGAGTTTAAAAAGTCTATTATTAAATTTGTTTTAACACCTCTGTTTACAAAGTTTCATGTGCTGCTTTCATTGCCTGCTTCATGCACTAAAATTCCAGGTTTTCCATTGCATTTGGACAGACCTCAGCTTATTTTCATGGACCTCTTGGAAACTTTATCCCCAGTTAAAATAAACCCAGTGCTAGTGCTGGGTTTAACCTTTGCCACGAGATGAAGGCCAGTGTTTACAGATCCAGAAAGGTCTTAGATCTTCATTTTCATTTCTGTCTGGTTCCAGGTGGAAATTCTGCTGTACTGGAATGGTGCCTCAGAAAATGCCAGGTTCTGAGGTGCCTTCCCATTCCAGAGGAGCTGACAGCCCCCATCAAACCCCTCTAAATGTGCCTTGGATTTCCCATGAATTATTCAGTCTGCAAATAATTTATTAGGTGAATTTAACCCCCTTTTTCTGTTCACAGATGCCCCTGAGCATCTTTCAGCTTTCTCTTTGAAATTATTAAGTGGGTATTTTTAATGAATAATTTTGAGGATCAGACTCTCCACGACACAGAAGTGCTCAGATCTGTCTGAGGGGCCTCTGTGCTGCTGTTCAGGTGTGACAGGGCTGGGGGTTTGCCTCAGAAACCTCAAAAAAGGATGAGGAGAGAGGTCAGAGCTTCAGCATTTCTGCTTCTCAGAGCCTGGGAGATGCCCCAGCCACAGCCCTGGCTCCTGTGCTGCTCACCTGGGGATGCTGTCCTGCACCTGCAGGGGAATGCAAACACCTCTGGGGGGTTGGACCCAAAACTCAACCAGCAAAGTCCTTGGAGCACCCTCAGAATGCAGAAATGAAAATCAGGGTTTGTGCTTTGGATCTGCACAGAACCAGGCCAGAACCACCTGCCAGAGGTGTCCCTGTGTGACAGGAGCATCAAAAACACAACTGAGAGCTGGTGGGGAACTCTGAGAGAGCAGCAAATCTCCAAAACCCCAGGGAGGTCATTGAGAAGGTTTTGGGTTTGGTTTTGGGTTTGTGTTCGATTTCGGGTTTGGGTTTGGTTTTGGTGCCCTCCCAACTCACTCCATTCCTTGGGAAATAAGAGCAGAGGGAAGATGGGGTGGAAAGGAGCAGCATCAAAAGTGCCATCACCAGGAAAAGATAAAACCAAATCAGTATTCAAATTACATGCGTGTCTCAATTTTGCTTTGTTATTGTGTCACTATTTTGAAAAGCCCAAATTATGCTCATAAAAACTTAAGCTATCCATACATATGTATGAAACCCTGAGCTTCAGCAGGGCTGAGACAGACAAACCTGGGAGTGGGATTCTTTTCAGGCTGTGAGAAGCAAATAATAATCAAGTGTAGACGAGTTGTGTGAGATATTGGGCCTGGAACCTCCTCCTTTGTCTGGCTCTCCTGCAGGAGACAAGGAGCAGGCTGAAGGAGCTCTGCTGTCCCAGTGGGCACTCAGCCCCGAATCCAGGACAGGGAAAGCTGAGTTCAGTGCCTGGGCTGGGCTTTGCCAGATCCTGCTGCAGCACCTCAGGTTTGTCCTGGCCCAGGTTCCTCAGGAGATGGGCATGGAGCAGCTCCTGCAGGATGCCTTTGACAAGGGGAAATTCCAGATGTGTTCAGTTGTAAATTTACAATGGATCTGGAATATAAATAACAATGCTTTCTCCACAGGTGCGTGATTTCATCTTGAAGATACTTTTTTCTGCCTGTTGGGGTTTTTTTTGATGCTCTCCCTGCTCTCTCCTCTGAGGATTCACAGCTTCTCCTCCAGCCTCAGAAGATCCATTTCTGCACACACTCCCCACTGTTGGAAAGCCAGGGCTGGGGCCAGTCTGAGGGCTTTGACTCCCATTTGGAGAATTCAAGGAAAACCAGCAGAAATCTATACAATTATTAGCAGGTTTGCTAAATGGACATATTTCACCACTTTGCCAAACTTTTGAGACTGAATTGTCTTGGACTGCAGCCCCCAGGTTTGATTAGAGCCTTGTAAGATAAATATTCAATAATAACACCTGTAATAAAAATGGGGAATGCAGTTCCACCCCTTTCTTCAGGAAAATGTTATCCCACTCAGTGATTGCAAAGTGGCCCCAATTCCAAGAGCTCAGTTTCAGCCTTCAGCACATTTCTGGGGAAGATTAGAATATTCTCCCCCGTTCTGTGATGAATTAGCTGTGTTTGGTTGTATTTTTGAGGGGGGCTGGGGGAATTACCATATCACTATATGCACAAGAGATCAAATGTATGATTAAAAATATTTATAATACTGATGTGGAAAAGAATGATATGTTAAGCAGATAAGCGTATAATAATGCATGTCTTACCCATAAAATTTAATTTATCCCTTGGGCAGGGCATAAACTTTGCTCAAGAACAACATGTTTTCCATCTATAGATTGCAGAGCTAAACTGCTTAATTTTACAGCAAATTGATCACTGCTGTAATATTTCAGGAGCAAAATGATCCTCAACAGTCAGTTCAGTTTCAAAAGCCCAAATTTATAGTTCTGCCTCTGATTTAGTGATAAGGTTTTTTAACATATTGGGCATTTCATCACTTTCTATCGGGAGTCAGCGTTGCACCAACAAAGAAATATTTTTTGAAATCAACAACAACAACAATAAAAAAAGGGCCATAAATAATATAGATCCAACTGACAGAAGAGTTTAATATTCCCTTCAGCCTGGGAGGAGATTACTCAGGTTCCTGTCCTTGTGCTCACTCGTCCTGTGCAGGGGACCTGCTGCTCTGCTCCCAAATCCCTCCCCAGCTGCTCTGGAAACTATTCCCCTCCTTTTCCCCAGTGGCCAAACTTCATTCCACCCAGAGCACATAAAATTTAGTGGATCTAAAGTTACTTGACACTTTTGATATGTTTAAAATAAATGTAGAGGGATTTAATGATGTGAAAGTTCATGACTCAGTAAAGATTGCTCCCTCGCCAGGGTCTGAGGATAGACACCTATAAAATCAAATTATTATTATCACAGGAGCCAGGAGAAAAAAGTAGGCCCTGCTGAGCTCTATTCACAGAGTTTTTGCATTCATTAACTCAGTCTAGTTATGAAACAAAGGGACCAGGTAGGCTGAAATCTCAGAAGGTTTTCTCAAGTAATTCTCTGCAGCAGCTCTTTGTGATTACTACAGTGAATTTTTAGAAATCCTATCCGTGTGAAGAGGAACAGGAGACGTCTCCCTTGCCTCAGCGTGGCTGTGAGTGCTCATTCTTGAGCAGCACCCCCTTAATTAGGGACTGTGGCAAAGTGGAGGTGAAGGCACAGAGGGGATTTGCTCTCTTGAGCAGAGAATTCTGGCAGGAGAGACTGGGAACACACCCAGCCAAAGCTGAGTGTGATGCACAGGGCAGGGTTTGGGGCTGAGGAGAGCAGCAGCTTCAGCTTCAGCTCCCTGCTCAGCCCCACAGCTGCCCCGTGGGCACATCTGTGCACTGAACATCCCAGATGTTCTGCACAAAACATCCCGGTGGCACTTCCACAGGACAGGGAGCTGCCCAGAGCTGCTCCTGCCCTCCTGCAGGGTCTGCTCACTCACCTGGGCACAGAAACTGGGGCCTTTCCCTGGGCCTGGTGCTCCTTTGGAGGCTCAAAGGGTACAAGGTCTGTGCACGATGCAGTGGGAAGGTTGTGCTGTGTAACAAAAACAAGAGAAAGATCAAATGCCAGCAGGTTTGTTTTTGGTGTGTGAGCAAAACAATAATTAAGGGTGCGTATTTCACCTGCAATTATTTACAACTGGAGTTTGGATCAGGAGCTGGGCAAGCCCTGCTGGAAGCTCCAGGATGGAGTTTAGATCAGGAGCTCTGCTGGGTTTCTGTGCCCTGCTCTGGCCCTGCTGAGTTTCTCTGGCACTTTTGGGTTTGTGTGCCCTGCTGTGCCCCGTTGGTCTCTCTGCCCAGGCACACAGAGCCCTGCCTGGCTCCTCACCTCTGCATTTCCCTGTCCCTCCATCTGATGCAGCTCCCCTCAGCCAGGTTTGTGTTTGTTGCTCCTCCTGTCCTACATTTGTCAGTAACTCCTGCAGAGTCAGGCTGTCTCCCCTGAAGAGTTTTGTGTTGTCATCACTTCTGAGCCCCACTCCAGTTGCTGCCCCTGTTAATTCCCTGCAAAAGCTGCTCAGTTTGTGCCACCAGCAGGGCTCTGCTGGCTCTCCTCCATCCTTTGGCACACCACACAAAACCTATTTTCTGGACATAAAAACCACACAATTTCTTGGCTGATAGATCAAATATTAAAGTCTTATTTTTATATCAAATATAAAGTCTTAATTTTAATATTACAAATATTAAAGTCTTAATTTGTTATTATCTGGTGGTGTGTGTGCTTCTTTGGGGATGCTCTTTGTTAAATATTGTAAATACCATAATTCTCCCCAAAACAAATACTTCCATTGCATTTCTTACACATTTTTGTGCCCCTGCTTTTTCAGCTCTTTCAGATTTGTAACCCAGGACATTACAGAAGAGAGATTTTCATAGACACAAATGGAATTAAATGTCCAATTCAATTCACTTTTAATTGGAGCTGAACAACTAGAAAGCCTTTGAAGAACTCTGCTACACTGAACCTCTTAATTTACCCTGGACCTGGCTGTTGATGAAAATCCCAACTCCTCGGTTTCCCTTTGCTCCCGTGGCCACATTGTCACCCACAAATATCCAAGGAGTTTGGTGTCAGTTCAGTTCGTACCTGCCTGAGACACAGACTTGCTCTGATTTTGTACCTTATGGTCAAATAATAGAGAAATGTAACTACAATGAGCAGGAAAATCAATCATTTAAAAATCATTCTTGTTTTAGCAAATAAGTTATTTGTTAAATAAGTTATAAATTTGTCAAATAAGTTATTCTATGTTTCAGTCAAACATGATTTCCTATTGCCAAAAACCTCCCTGTTTCATAGTGGAAATGGACAAGTGGGGATATTTTCAGTAAAAGGAATATTTTTGAAGTTATTTCTTGAAATTATGGTTGTGCTCATTAGGACAGACGTTAACAAAATGCAATTGCAGATTAAAATAATTACAGAAACTTCCATAAATTTCCCCAGTTCTTTTTGATACATATAAAGATAAATAAAACAAATCTTTACTAGATCAGAAAGGCAAACACCCAGCCCAAACCTGGTACCAGAGAGGAGTCAAAAAGAGAAGTCCAGTTTGCATCTCTGAGAAGAGAATTTGGATTTTTGAGTTCTGGCTCAAGGCATGAGAGATGTCCTAAACCAAGGATGACAGAAACACCTTTTCCCCACATTCTCTCATTTTCCTCTCCGATCCTTCCCTTGGTGTGTTTCTGTGGTGGGGCAGGGCTGAGCTGGGCAGCCCCTCCAGGCTGGCTGATCTCTGCCCCTGCTCACCAAATGCAGATTCCCCATCTCCTGATGAGGGAGACAAATGCCCTCTCAGTGCCAAGGCCTCCCCAGAGCCCTGGGGTGCAGGGGATATGTGGTGATGGTATCTGGAGCAGTTTGTCCCCCTGCCCCTGGCAGGACTGATTGCTGTATCAGGAGTGATCCCTGATGGATGGCTCCTGGGGCTGGGCATCACTGAGAAGTGAGGGTGATAATTCACTTTTACTGATGCCACTGAAAGGGGAAGTTAATCTATTAAATTGTTTGGAAGCTTTACAATTCCCCATGAAGTGTTTAAAGCAGAGCTTCTCCACCTCTGCCACTGCCTGACCTGCTCTTCATCCATGGATTGAGCTGCTGGCCTCGAGCAGAGCCTGCAGGAGCCGAGTGCTCCTTCCCTACTGGCCAGGAGGGATCCCATGCACACATCAGGGGTGATGGGAACATTGGTTATGGGTTACAGATCACAGAGCCTGCAGGGCCAGGGGGATCCATGCACACATCAGGGGTGATGGGAACATTGGTTATGGGTTACAGGTTATGGGTTACAGATTACAGAGCCTGCAGGAGCCGAGTGCTCCTTCCTGCATGGGCCAGGAGGGATCCCATGCACACATCAGGGGTGATGGGAACATTGGTTATGGGTTACAGATCACAGGGGCTGGGAATGGGAGCAGCTTGGGGTCACATTTAATGGCTGGGCTTGGCCAGCCCCTCTGTGGGCTCAGGGCTGGGCTCCCTGCCTGCCCAGGGGCTCCTGCTCTGCCCTTCCTGCTCCAGGCCCTGCAGGGCATTCCCTGTGCCCATCCGGGGCTGGGGGCACAGCTGGCACCTCCTGCTCTGCCTTTCCCTGCTCCAGGCCCTCAGGGCCAGTACGGGGTGCCAGAGCCACAGCAGTGCCCACAGCCCTGATGGGACAGAGCAGGAGTGCCCTCCTGGCACAGCTCCTGCCTGCAGTGATGCTCTGTGCCACCCCAAAGGCAGAGCCAGCCCAGCCCCAGCCTGATGAGGAGCAGGGACAGATGGAAATGAGAGGAAATTAGAATAAAAGAAATTAATATTTGACGTGTACAAGCGTATGCACATAAATATAAATACATTTCTAGCTAAAATCAAATAGTTTCTCCCCAGAGGGAGGGAGCTGTGGCTGCTGCTTGGGTTGTGCTGTCACTCCTGGAGATGATTGCAGAGCCCCTCAAATTGCAGCACAGCCTTTTACCCACCCTGGTGCCACCCATCTTCCCTCTGTGTCAGATGTTGATTAGGGAGGTCTCTGAAAGCTCAGCAGAGGAAAAAGCTGGAAGACAGAATTATGATAATGGAGAGAGACAAAGGTACAGAAGAAAGGGAATGGATATTATCAGCATGTTACGTTTGTGTGCAAGGAGCCAGACAGGATTAAGCTGTTTTGAATAATGCAGCTGACAAGTGCAATGAAGAAAATTTGCCAGGGTTGGACTCCACCCCAAAGAACCCAGTCCAGTCCATGTCTGACATCATGGGCCAGGGGTGGGATACATCAGAAATCCTCTTACAGGGACAACGGCCACAGCCAAGGCTGCTCTGGCACAGTTTGTGCTCCCAATGAGCGGGGCAGGCACTGCCCAGGCTGGGCTCAGGTACCATGGCAGGGCAGGACTGGTCACTCAATAGAGATAGCCGGCTGTGTTCTTGCCTGAGCAAGTTTTCACTGGAAATTATTCAGTGTTTAAATCAATTTATACCAATTATTCATTATTTGAACCAATTTCTTGTGTGGAAAGGCGCAAGTGTTTGCCAGGAGGATTTTTTGAGCTTCAGGGAGATTTTCTAGTCCCAAGCAAAGGCACAAAACCCATGGTGGGTCAGTCACTCACCAGCTCTGGGATGTGAGTTCAGATGCCTCCATGAGGTTGGTTGCTCGTTAAAATTCACCTTTTGTAGGTCCTCCTGACCCAGAGCAAACAGCGAGAGAAATGAAATCCCAGTTTTTGGAGTATTTCCCTGTGAATTCTCCATCCATTCCCTCATCCCCTCCCTGCTCTCTGGGGAAAGGGGACAGTGCCAAAGTGCCACTGCAGGAATAAAGGGATTTGCTGCTGCTTTTGTGGCAGGTCAAGCAGAAAGGTGGTGCTGTGCTTCCCTCCCAGCAGGGCTGGGTGCTAATGGAACCAGGGGAGCCCAGTGCTGCAAATCCCTGTGCCCACCCTCACCACTTCCATTTCAGCACCCCTGCTCCAGCTCCCCACCCTCACACTGCCCAGCTCAAAGGGGAATCGTTGGGAAGAAGAGGGAAAATCAGTGTCTGGGGAGGAGTTCCTGACCTTTGCAGTGTCAGACATGGAGTTCCTGTGATATGGAATCAGATAATCCTGGTCCCTTCTCGTGGGCATCTCTGAAACTCCTGCCCAGCAGGGGAAGATCCTTCCAAATCTGGTCTTTCCACGTTGGTGCAGATCTTCTGGAGCAGGAACTTTGCCTCTGAACTGCTCTGAGGAAAAAGCAGGGGATCTTCAGGAAGCATTTCTAAGCAGTGATAACAAAATCAGAGCACAAAGCTACCTTTGCCTCAGATCAGAAATACTGGGAAAATAAATAAAAGTGTCTAAACAACTCAAACTGAGCCCAAACCCTCAGTTCAGCTTTGCAGATTTCCACATTACTCAGTGGAGAAGAGAAGGGAGAGTCAGTGGAAATAACAATTAATAAATCTATGGGAAAAAAGGTGGTTCAGGTAAAGCAAAACCCTGAGTGCAACTTTGCCTCAAACTGAGCAGAACCTTGCTTACATTTCAGAAAAGTTTGGAGCATTTTTTTTCTACAAGGCAGGATCCATGATCCAGGGGTACTCCTGCCAGGATCCAGGTGTGCTCTGGAGATCCCAGCAGGATCCAGGTGTGCTCTGGAGATCCCAGCAGGATCCAGGTGTGCTCTGGCCCATCCCAGCAGGATCCAGGTGTGCTCTGGAGATCCCAGCAGGATCCAGGTGTGCTCTGGAGATCCCAGCAGGATCCAGGTGTGCTCTGGCCCATCCCAGCAGGATCCAGGTGTGCTCTGGCCCATCCCAGCAGGATCCAGGTGCGCTCTGGCCATCCCAGCAGGATCCAGGTGTGCTCTGGAGATCCCAGCAGGATCCAGGTGTGCTCTGGCCATCCCAGCAGGATCCAGGTGTGCTCTGGAGATCCCAGCAGGATCCAGGTGTGCTCTGGCCCATCCCACCAGGATCCAGGTGTGCTCTGGCACAGGTGCCATCAGAGGGCAGCCCAGGCTGCTCCAGCCCAGCTCCTGTGCCCCTCTCAGCTCTCCTGGGCTCTGTGTGGGTAGGGCAGACCCCTCTGCACAGGAACCCTCAGTGACAGCCTGGTCCTTGAGTAAGATCCTGCAGGATAGCAGGATTTGGCTGTTCTGGGGAAAAATACATGCAAAATCAGACATTTAATGTTTTCTCCGTTTTTTGTCAGGTCCAAAGAGGATCTGAGCTGGCTGAGTGCATCCTGAGCTGCCCTGCCCTGTTTCCCATGGCTACAATGCCATTTTCCCTGTGCTGCCCCAAGCACGTGGGATAACATCCCCAGCACTGCAGAGCTGCACTTCCTTCTGCTGCTGTGAATGGCACAGATGGATCCTGCCCAGAGCTCTCCTGGAGCAGCAGCAAGGAGTCCCTCAGGGCCAGGGGCACCTGTGGGGGCTCACCTGGCCCTGCAGGAGCTCAGGGTCCTGAGCAGCCACTCTGAGCCCCAGACTGGGGAGGGAGCTCTGGGGATGCTCCAGTGCAGGGTCAGGGGTACCTGTGGGAGCTCACCTGGCCCTGCAGCACTCTCTGAGCCCCAGATTTGGGGAGGGAGCTCTGGGGATGCTCCAGTGCAAGGCAGGGACACCAGGAGCACATCCAGGAGGGGCTGGGATGTCTGCAGAGAGGAAATCACAGCCAGGCCCATCCTGAGGCACATCCAGTGCGAGCTACAAGTGTGAGAACAGGGTAAGAACACAGAGTTTCAGGTGTGCAGCTTCCAGAATTTAAGCATCACATGCCAGAAAATTGAATACGAGGCAGTTTTTAATTTCTCCACCAAAATTTTCATTTCTTTCCCACTTCATCCCATGGAAGACGGAATGAAGTTTTTGCTGATCTTTCCCAGGCAGTGGCTGGTTGGGGTGTTTGTGGCACAGCTCCCAAAGACAATGAGAGGAACCATCCTTGGAATGCATTTCTGCTCCTCCAGGCCCTGCCACCCACCCCTGGGCAGCTGCTGCAGCTCAGATCAGGGCTGCACTAGTTCAGATCAGGGCTGCAGTTATCTTCTGCTGACTCTGTGGGTCTGAGCTTTTGCAGCAGAATTTCTCTAGAGGGCAGTCAGTACTCGGGGCTGCCTGGGAATAAATAAATATATAAATATATATATATATATATATCTCCTGTGGAAATGACAGACCATCTTTGCACAGCAGTAAAGGTTACAAGAGTGGGTGCACATGCTGCAGTGTAGGGTAGAACAGCTAAAAGCACATAAAGCAAACTGCACACTCTTCCTTCTCATAGCATCACCCAGGCTGAGGTTGCATTGCACATTTGGATTTGAAATTACTCCGAGTTCTGGGAGGAGAAAGGGCCCTGCTGGTAGGGAAGGTTCACTTTGGGTTAGTGCAGGGCTTGGAAACAGATTGGGAAAAGAACTCAGGGTCCAAATGGCAACCTTTGGGCTGGGCTGGCTCCTGTGGCTCCCAACTGCTCCCTCCAGAGCTGAGCTCCCACAGGCAGAGCTGGGCCCAGAGACCCTGGCACACAGCCCAAAGCACCCGGGGGTTTATGGCCCACGGAGCAAATCACCAACCTTGCATGAGGATCAGCAAGCCACAACAGTTTAAACAGAATATTAGTGAAGTTATCACAGGGTGGAAAAGTAGATTTTGGGGTTTTTGGTGTGGGGGTTCAGGGGGCAAGATGGAGGGAACTGGGTGTGTCCAGCCTTTCTCCTTCTCCTTGGCCTCCATCTCCTGCTGTGATGGTTTAGAGTAGAAGCTCACTGTCTAACACAGGTGACAGGTATTGGAGAGTAATTGTAAATATTGTATACAGAGTTTTTAGTATAAAGACATAACACTGCCCTGGGGGCAGGCAGAGTGCCTGGAACTGCCCTGCTGGAGGGACCGGAGAAAAGTTTTTATAGATAAGATACAGGAAACAATGTTGAGACCGAGAAATGAAGAGCCCTGACTCCTTCTTCAAGTGCTGGGCTGGAAAAAGAGATTTTCTAACTTATCTCGGGGTCACTGTGAGCAGTGAGAGACCCCGACACTGGTGCAGGCTCTGGCTGTGCCCAGCTCACAGGGCACCCCTGCAGGGAGCAGGAGCCCCTCTGTGCCACCCTGCTCTGGGCACTGCCGCAGCACCACGGGTGCCACTGCTGTGCCACAAGTTAAAGTCTGGGGCAAAAACCTCAGTGGGATGCTTTAAATAAGCAACCAAAGCACAATTTTTAAAAAACAGCTGGTTCAAACAGAGAATTGGGATGTGAGGAACAATGTGAGAGCGGGCTAGATCTTATTGTAATATTATGTTTTTAAGGAATACTAAATTTAGGATCTAAAGATGTTCATACTTGAATATATTTAAATAATTACTCTGTGAAATATTCATCCTACAATCTGTATTCTTGCTTTTCAGGTGTCTTAGCATCTCACAAATCTGTATTCCTGGCCTTAAAAAGTGTGTTTCTTGCCTGAAACAAATTTAAACAATAATGTAAGATGCCATGAAACTTGAAACCTCCTATGTCAAGTCAAGAGGAGACTCATCCCAGATAATTCCTTCCGCATTTGGAAGAGTTTGGGGGTGTTTGGCTCAGCTCCATCCATTCCCCTGGGAGCCCTTCCATCTCCTCCCAGTGTCCCTCAGGCTGTGGAGGGACAAATCACGTTTTAGCTGTGGGTTCACAGCTGGGTTTGGGCAGCCCCAGCTCCTTTCAGCCTCGTGCCCTGGTTTGAGGCTTTCCCCGGTGCTTGTGGCACCCCTCAGGTGTGATCCTGTGTAAAACCCTCCCAGGTGATTCCCAACCCCTCGGTGCAGGACACAGCAGCCATGGGGAGGGAGAGCCATGCAGGAATGGCACAGGGGAGGTGCTGGAGGCAGAACTCTGAGCCTGAGGCAGAACAGGGAACGTCCCAGGATTCTCCCAGGACACAAAGCCCTGTGCACCCAACGTGACTCCTCCATGAAGAGCCTCACACAACCCTTTCCCCCAAAGATGTCTGTGCACATTTACACCCAAAGCACTCCAGGAACTTTCCCTGCCCTCTTAGGTCATTCAGTGGGAGCAGTAATCACAAATAGGATTAGAATTACCCCTTCCAAAGAGGAATATCCACCCCAAACAGATCCATTTCACAGCAGCAATAGTGTTTGGGGTGCTCAGTGTAACTCAAGGTTGTGCCCCAGGAAAAGGGGCTGGGATTTTAGGAGGGCTTTATTCCCCAGGAAAAGCTTCAGTTCAGGGCTGGGATTTTAGGAAGGCTTTATTCCCCCTGTGGGCACCGTGGATCACACCCTGGGGCTCAGAGAAAGCTGAGCCCAGCCAGCACAGTGTCTTGGCTTTTAGCATTGGTGAGAGATAAGCCCAGCCCTGGTGGGACAGTTAAGCCAGCCTGGCCATCCCCTGTGCTGCAGCTTTACAGCCCTCAGCCCACTCCATAAAGCAATTGTTTGGAAACCAGAGCCTTGAAACCCCTGCTTTGGACAGCAGCAATCCCAGTTCTCAAATTCCACTGGGCTTCACTGCAGGCAGAGCATTCCCAAAGAAATCACCAGTTGGTGAGAGCCCCAGGCCAGCAAAGAGCTCACTGCAGGGCCTGGGCTGGCCCAGGGCACGGGCAGGCTCAGGAACCCAACCCATGGCCTGGAGCTGCAGCACCAGCAGGGCACAGCTGCCTCTCCTCACCTCCTGCTGCATTCATATTGTTGTTATCATATTCCTGGAGTCCCAGCTCTCGGGCTGCCACAGCTCTCGGCTGTCCTATCTCCTATCAGGTCTTGTTGTTATATTTCTGGAGCCCCATACCTTCTGGGTGGTTTGCTCACACACAGCTCTTCACAGCAGTGCTGCTCCTGCTTCTTCCTCAGGGCTCCTCCAAGGCTCTCCCTGAGCAGCCAGCCCACCCCCTTTTGTCCCAGTTATCCTCATTGGCCACAGCTGCAGCCCAGTGAAGGACATCCCAGCTGCAGCCCATCTACAACAACTGGGACTGGGGCAAGGCCACTTATACAATACATAGATTTTACTGGGACTCCTGCTATAATCTCCTGTGCCTCAGCTCCTGTGCAGGGTTTGCACAGAGCCCTTCCACATCTCTCAGTGCAGAACATTTCATGCCCAGTGCAGTGAGAAGCATTTTCCAGATCAGTAGATAGCCATGCAGGACGCTGCTGCTGGCAGGGGCACTCGCACAGAGAGAGGTTTCCCTGCAGAAATCAGGGCTGCAGAGGCTGCACAGGGTCAGGGCTGGGAGCAGGAGCAGGCTGGGGCATTTCAGAGGTACCTGCAGGAGCTCTGTGCCAGCACCCAGCCTGGTGATTCATGAGCTGCTCGTCAGGAGCTGTTAAATATCTGCTTTTTGCCAACCTCGCTGCTTCAGCCTGCCAAAGATGCTGGAGAAACAGTCACTGGAAAAAAATTTATAGTTTCTCTGGGGAAAACAAAAGCTTTTTGTGGCATAATACGAAATCATAAATTAAAACTTTTTTTTTTTTTAATTAAGAAGTTACATCATGTTTTGATGTAATGTGATGAGGCAGGTCATGGTTTTAATTTTAATAAGCTTAAAAAAGAGAGAACGATGGAGATTTGGGAGTATAAATATTGTTTGTGAACCTGCAGCCTCTCTTGGAGGAGGCTGGCAAGGCAGGTTCACCTCTGCCATCTGGGTTCAGGCCTGATTTCAGGAAAACAGCCTGAACTGACTTCTGGAGGTGTCAGCAGCAGTTAATGAACTGAGCTGCTACTGCACAGAGCTTCCAGGAGCTTGCATTAGCCCTTCTGTGGTGTTTGCCATGCCCAGGTACTGCTGAGCTTTACAAACCTCATCGTGCCCAGCTCGCCTTTTTGGGAACCTCCTGCACTTGCAGGGGCTAAGAGCCCAGCCAGGGCAGAGTTCCAGGGCTGTGATCCCACAGGCAGCGCCCCAGGCTGCAGCTTGGGGCTCCCAGAGCCTCTCCCAGAGCTGCTCCTCACCCAGAGGGGTCCCTGGGGCTCAGAGCTGGGCCCATCCTGCTGCTCTCCCTTGCACACCCTGGCACTGGGAGGTCGTGGCACAGAGCAGAGTTCACAGATCTTTAAACCGATGGGAGCTCTCAGCAGTCCAGGACTGTGAATAGGTACAGAAAAGTCCACCTGATGGTCAGTGGACCTGGGTCCTCTTTCTTTTCCAGGGAAAAAAAAGTCTTGATAATTCATGATAAAGGGCACAAAAGGGGGTATCAGCCTTCATTTCAGCCTGTGGTTACTGCCATGAGTGACCAAAGGTTAAGATTCCCACAATTAAAGTTTCGAGCTCTAATGGAAAGGGTTGGGCACCTTGCAGGGCCAGAGGGGGAACAATCACCTACTCAGCATTTCACACCCCAAATCTGCTCTGTTTCCCCTTCAGCTGGATGGTGTTTGTTCAGGCAATGATTTACAATTCTGACACAGCGCTCCTGGGCAGGAGCATTGCCCTCCTCCCTGCCTGCCTGTGGCTGCAGAGGGGTCCTGGAGCTCCCATTGCCTCCCCGGCCCTGGGGATGCAGTGAGGGGTGGGATCACCAGCAGGATGCAGAGGGGTCCTGGAGCTCCCATTGCCTCCCTGGCCCTGGGGATGCAGTGAGGGGTGGGATCACCAGCAGGATGCAGAGGGGTCCTGGAGCTCCCATTGCCTCCCCGGCCCTGGGGATGCACTGAGGGGTGGGATCACCAGCAGGATGCACAGGGATCCTGGAGCTCCCATTGCCTCCCCGGGCCCTGGGGATGCAGTGAGGGATGGGATCACCAGCAGGATGCAGAGGGGTCCTGGAGCTCCCATTGCCTCCCGGGCCCTGGGGATGCACTGAGGGGTGGGTGCTGTGACCCAGCTGAGGGAGGGGATTCACCAGCAGCCCCTCACCATTCTCTAACTGATTTCTCTTTCCACTCCTCTTATTTGTTTCCCTGGCAGTTCATTTCCCCCATTCTGCCTCTCATTTTGATATTTTTAATCCCGTTCAGCAGAGGGACAGGGGTGACCCGTGGTCCCCATCAGTGACACGCAGCGTGTGCTTGAGTGACAGGAGGTGCCATTAGAGCCAGCAGCCCTCCCGTGGCAGGGACAGTCCCTGTTAACATCTCTGTGCTCTGGGCTGCGGGCCTGATCTCCCAGAGCTGTAAATTATGAGTGGCTCCATCAAAGTCAGAGGCATTCCTGCAGAGCTGACACGGGGTCAGCTGGGAGTGAGCTCTCAGCATTTCACACGTCTGCCTGGGTGCTGCTGCCCCGCTGCCATCCCTGGCAGCTGGCACAGGCCCTGCTGGCACTCAGCTTCTCCCTGCCCTGGCTGCTGCAGGATCAGCCTCACACTGCCATTGCAGCCTGGCTGGGGAGGCAGGGCCCTGCAGTGCTCTATTGGAAATCATATCAATATCAAAACACAATAAAAGCCAACCAGAAACATCTGAAATCATTTTCTCTGTGTACACAGAGTGTGTTTCCTTGGGGTAAAACTGATCTTCCAGAGTTCAAGTGGAAAGTAAACTACTGCAGGCAGAGAAAGTTCAGCAGAACTGGCTGAGAACAAGAGGCCAAGATTAAACATCTCCAGAGGTAACCTGTGAGGAGGAAAATGATTTTGCCTTCAGTTGCACAATTTTACACCCCTCTTGTATGAGTGGTTCTGTGCTGGTAATTTCTCTGCATTAAAGAAAGCCATGAATGTTGTGGGGGAGGCTGAACCCTCAGAAGAGGCTCTGTGGGAAGGGGGGAAGAATGCAGAGTTTTGATTCATGCCAGGAGGAATGTGCTCGTTGGGTACAAAGTTTACAAAACTCATTTCAGGATGTACCAAACCACAGAGAGATCAAAACCTGGATGATGAGACTAACTTGGGAAAGAGAGCAAGGAGCTGCAGGAATGGGTACGTAGGGAAAGTGGGGAGGGTCAGAGGTGGAGGAGCCCTTAAATCTCTTTGCAACTGAGAGAAAACAGAAAAAAGATTTTCAAGAACTCCGTACTTTGTATTCTCTTAGATAATGAGAACATAAAACGCCTGGTTTTCATCTTTTTTACACTTATGTAAAATTAGGATCAACTCACCAAGTTAATGGAGTTACATAGGTTTAAATCTGGCATAAGTGAGATAAGAGGCAGGCCTGTCAGTTCATTAAGGACTTCATTAACTGTGACTGCAGTATCTCACAGAGCCCCTGTTCCTGCAAATAAAAACATGCATTTGGGGCCACAGGAGAGGATCCTGCATTTGGGGCCACAGGAGAGTGTCCTGCATTTGGGGCCACAGGAGAGGACCCTGCATTTGGGGCCACAGGAGGGTGTCCTGCATTTGGGGTCACAGGAGAGGATCCTGCATTTGGGGTCACAGGAGAGGATCCTGCATTTGGGGCCACAGGAGGGGATCCTGCATTTGGGGCCACAGGAGGGTGTCCTGCATTTGGGGCCACAGGAGGGGATCCTGCATTTGGGGCCACAGGAGGGTGTCCTGCATTTGGGGCCACAGGAGGATGTCCTGCATTTGGGGCCACAGGAGGGTGTCCTGCATTTGGGGCCACAGGAGAGGATCCTGCATTTGGGGTCACAGGAGGATGTCCTGCATTTGGGGCCACAGGAGGGTGTCCTGCATTTGGGGTCACGGGGGGACCCTGCACGTCCTGGCCTGGGGCTGCTCCAAGCACCTGCCCATCCCAAGGCTGAGGGCAGAGGGCCCTGGTGGTGGCACTGGAATGGGGAATTTGTGTTTGTGCAGCCCAGGAGTGGCCCTGGAGCAGGGTGGGTGCACACAGGGGACCTGCCATGGTGACAAACAGCACAGCAGGGCTGCACACACACAGGAGCTGCCACTTAATTCAGCTTTCTCAGGACTCCTTGGCTGCAAAACTCTCCTGTTTATGTTTATCTCAGATGAAAGTTAAATATAAAACTTCATTCCACTGTTCTGTGCTTTCTGCTGAGGGATTGCTGATGGTCTCATGATGCTTCCCAACCCACTCTGTGCCAATTTGACTCGAACATCAAGAGAAATGTGTATTAAAAACCATCCACGAGAAGGATGTGAATAACAAAGCAACGAGCAGCTCCCTCACGAAGTTTATTTCCCTTCAGGATTGAAGGGCTCCATCATATCAGCTTTGCTCTTTGATCACTGGGAAATGCTGCAAATATCCCGTGTCCCACACAGGGCAGCTGTGAACAACTGCAAATTTTTTTGTTTAAGTTATAGGTCAAGCAGCAATTTCCCAGCACAGCCCCTAATGAAAGCAAAGATTTTCTTCCTTTTAAGCACACATCAGACCAATCTAATTTACTGGGGAGAAAATTCACTTTAGTGCAGAAGGACAATCCAGACGTATACACTACTTAGGCTCTTGTTAAGTGAAAATTGGGATAAGTGGTACTAAGTGGATGCATAGATCTTAAGCTTGTCCTCTTCAATAGGGTGAATTTTACCCTTAACAAGAAGTGTAAGTGGAGCATCAGTGTTGTCTGGGTTCTTCTGAGGATCATTAGCACACAGCTGAGTTTCCCCATAAAGATGCAGCACGAAATGGGAATTAATTGAGCTGTTTTAGCAGTTATGCACTTCCTGCTTTTTGCTTCTTACTTGTAAACTGTGTACTCTATTATGTCTTGCCCAAATTATGTTGGGGGAAAAAGGTTTTGAATTAATTTCTATCAATCCTTCCTGGGATTTCCTTGTGCATTTCCACTCCATTTCTGCTGTTTGTTCTGCTGGAAATTTACCATATCACAAGGAAATCCTGCAGACACTTAATTTAGCCTTGGAGTGCCTTGCTGGGTTTGTCCTTGAGCAGTTGTGCTCGGAGTGCAGCGAGGCAGGCTCAGATATGCAGATGTGATCTGGGCCCTCCAAACAAAGCTCACAGCCCCAGCCCAGGCACCAGGGAAGGGCTGAGGGCAGCCTCAACCTGGGGAGCTCAAGCTGGGCCGAGGGAGCTCCAGGGGAGCTGGGCTGGCCTTGTCCTTCCTTCAGCAGCACCAGCAGGCACAGAAAGGCTGAATCCTCCCATGCCCAGGGAACCCGGGTGTGGAGTCCAGGCTGGTGTGGCTCTGGAGATGGATTTCACTTCAGACAAGCTCTGCACGGGACAGTGATGGTAGGGAAGGTGTAACTACAGCTCCAGGCTGCCAGACCTCCATCCTGGAAAAGGGGGGACCTTCTCAGTCTCCACCACTCTTGACAGGAGGGTGCAGCCCCCAGATGGGCATCAGACTCTTCTGCCATGTCCCAGCTGAAGGGATGCGAGGAAATTGGTTTCAGTTGCACCAGGGAAGGTTCAGATTAGATATTAGAATTATTTTTCTTGTTAAGTGGTCGGGCATTGAAATGGCTGCCCAGGGAGGTGGTGGAATGCCCATCTCTGCAAGTGTTCAAGTGGCATCTGGATGTGGAACTGGGGACAGGTTTGGGGTGGTGGTGGAGCTGGGCTGGTGGTGGGGTTGGATGGTCTGAGGGTCTCTGGGGACAGGTTTAGGGTGATGGTGGAGCTGGGCTGATGGTGGGACTGGGTGACCTGAGGGTCTCTGGGGACAGGTTGGGGTGATGGTGGAGCTGGGTTGGTGGTGGGGTTGGGTGACCTGAGGGTCTCTGGGGACAGGTTGGGGTGATGGTGGAGCTGGGTTCCTGGTGGGGCTGGGTGGTCTGAGGGTCAGTGGGGCAGGTGAGGGGTGGTGGTGGAGCTGGGTTGGTGGTGGAGCTGGGTTCCTGGTGGGACTGGGTGACCTGAGGGTCTCTGGGGCAGGTGAGGGGTGATGGTGGAGCTGGGTTGGTGGTGGGGCTGGGTGACCTGAGGGTCTGTGGGGCAGGTTTGGGGTGGTGGTGGAGCTGGGTTGGTGGTGGAGCTGGGTTCCTGGTGGGACTGGGTGACCTGAGGTCTCTCCCAGCCCTGCTGACCCTGTGTCCTGTGCCAGCTGGGCTCTGCTCTGCTCTGCTCTGCTCCTCCCAGGGTGGTTCTGTTCTGGTTCCCATGGATGGTCACTGCCATCACTCCTGCCCAGCTCCTCCTCAGGGGCTGAGAATGGACAATCCTGCTCTGTCTGAGCAGCCACTTGAGACAATTTCATCAGATGCTCCAAGCAGGTGGCCTGAATTGCTAATAGAGCTCGGAAGATTCCCTTCTCCTGCTATGCCTTTTTCCCACTTGACCCCAAATCAATCTTCTGGCTGGTTCAGAGAGCCCCAGTGTCCCAGGGGAATGTGGTGACACCTGGGAGTGAGAGCTGGTGCCTCTGGCTGGTGGCCCTGGTGTCATTTCAGTGCTGTCCATCAGGGACACGTCCCTGCCGAGGCTCTGGGTTACCTTGGCTGCAGTGACTCATCATTTGCCCACAATTAAAGTTTTGAGCTCCGATGCAAAGCAGACTTATCTGCTTTGACAGGACAGTACAGAATAAACAGAAAAGACTAAATTTGTATTGGCAGCTACCACTGCGCTGCAGTTATGAGTAATCCAGCACACCCAGAGAGGACACCAGGAAATCAAAATAGACTCCAGTGGCTGGAGAGCCAACAGAGAACCCAGAGCTGCTGGTCCCCAGGAGCTGCCTGGTTAGAGCTGTACTGAGAGACGGGATGGGAACAGCAGCAATGAATGTTCCAGGATTTCTCTCCCGTCTATATATCTCTATATAATGTTTTTAAAATAATTTCTTGTCTTTTTGATTTCTTAAACAAAAAAATCAATGGCACAGTGGTTAATTTTTCTGTTTGCTATGAAGAGTGGAAAAAACCTCTCCTCACAAAGTGACCAGCACTCAAACACAGCAATTCCCGCAGAGGGTCCCAGCTGCCACTTCCCATAAACTGGGACACCGAGGGGGCTGCAGTGACCCAGAGGAGCTGCACCCTGCAGGAGGCTCCTGGCACCATCATCCCTCCCCACGCTGCTTTCCAGGCAGGTTTAGTTGGGTCTGTCTGTGCTAAAGGCAATTACCTGCTGGCACAGGTGGGGACATCACACCTGGAAGTGCTTGTGGCAGAGCAGGGGACTCAATTTGTACACAAAAAATTGGGTTCAATCTTACCTTGGGGACCTTGGTTTGCAGATTCATGAACTCAGGAGCTGCACTGAGAAAAGGCTGCACAGGACCCAGCTGGTTTGGTTCCCCCTGTGCCCAGTGCTGCTGGGTGGCCCAGGAACTCTGGGAATGAGAAAAACATGGAATTTCTTATTACATTTCTATCACTGACTCCAAATTTACATGTGCAATTAGTGCATCTGCACATGCAGATCAATAACAAACATGTTCAGATGAACAGAACTTGCTGGCTTGTGTTTCAGCAAATTAGGACATGATTACACACAGTCAAAAATCTGGATCCTAAACCTTTGTACACTTCTGTTGTGATATTTTGTAATTGCTAATTGCAACAATATCTGTGCAGGGCATGTAATTCAACATGACAAGTGTTTTTAGCAGCAGGTGAATAAGTTATTGAAACAGCAAAATTATTGCCAGCACTGAGGAAATTAGATAAAAATGCAAGGTCCAAAAAGCCTCATTCATATCAGATCTAACACAAGCTGGAGTAAACACAGAGAATTGTTAACTTTACATGTCAATAAATTATTTAAATAGTTTATAAGGAAACAGTGGCTTGGCACAGTTCTGACTTTTCAGCATCATAAACAGAGTAGTAATAGTACACAGCTCTACTAATATAAATATATTTTGGACTACTCACCTCTTGTGTTCTGTGTGTAAATTGGAAAGCCTTGAACATTAATACAGCAGACAGAAATCCCTCCTTTAACAGCTCCCAGCCCATGGGGGAGCAGAAGCTCTTTTGTTACTAGTGAAATCTGCTTTTTCCATCGAGTGAGTTTTGGTCCTTCAGCAACGCCTGGCACCATTTATTCCAAACTACCACAAGCCCCACCTTGCACTGCTCCTCCAGGGAAGTGGTGCTGGAGAAGGCTGTGAGGGGCTGTTTGGGAATTCCAGTTTAAGCTCTGTGTGTGCCCTGGGAGCTCTGGGAGCTGCTGGTGGTGCCCAGCACAGTGCCAAGGGCTCTGCAGGGCACCTGCAGGAAATGGTCCTGCTTCTGTGCCAGGCACTTCTTGGACTGCTTCACTTTTAATTCATCTTTAAATGCCGAGCATCAAGGATGTGAGATCCTGCATGAGGAGGACAGGAGCACTGTGCCTTCCCCTTGCCTTCCAGCATGAAATGAAGGAGTCCTGCAGGAGCCTTGTGAGCACATCTGATGGGACAGGGCAGGGATGTGGCCACGTCCTGCAGCACCTGTGGCCTCAGATTCACTTCCCAGACAGCTGCAGAGGGATCAGTTTTGGCCTCCACAGTCCAAAAAGTGCTCTCTGCATCCAGTTCTGCAGCCAGGATGAGGAGCAGCACGGACTCTCATGTCCAGCTGCAAGTTCTGCGTTTCTTTGTGGCAACTGCTGTGAAAAGAAGGGAATCACCAAGCACAGGAGAAAAGGATTAATCTGAGAGGTCTCTCTTAGGTAAATTTTACATAACACTGAATACTGCAAACCTGTTATCCCTGGGCTCCCTGCTCTGTGCCCTGCCCTGTGGAGCACCTGCAGCCCTTGGGGGCTCCTCCAGCAGCATTTCACAGCCTCCCTAACCCTCTGCCCTGTTTGCCACAAACACAGATTTCTTGTGTTGGCTCCCTGCTCGTGTCCTAGCCATCAGTTCATCAATAAAACTGCCACGTCCATGCCCATGGACAGGCACAGAGAGCTCAGTAAGTGCACGGGCACTCGGGAAATGTGTGTGACCAAAGTCAGCACTTGTAAACCAGCACCACAGCCCCACGGCCCTCCCACTTCTGCTTTCACTTTAAGATTCTTTCTTAATAAGGAATAATGAACACCAACACCCAGTTATTCAGTAAAGCAAAGCATATAAGCAATTAAATTAAATTAAATTAGCACAGCCAAGCAAACAAAGCAGTAATCATTCAAGTCCTCTGTTTAGGCTGCAGCCATAGTGATAGACTGAAGAATAACAACACATTCCAGTAAAGACAATTACTATCAAATTTTTATTTTTCGAAAATCTCAAACCCTGAGTAAATACTAATTTTTGTCACAAAAGGTTCCTTTTAAATCATCTTTCCCTCTCACTTCAACATGTGACAAATCCCAGACAGAGCTGGTCTTTTATAAGCCTCATTTTACAGGAGTATATTCAGCATTATCTTCTCCACACAGTTTGAGCTCCTATCCTCCTGGGAGTCTCCAGCACTTTCCTTGAATGTACTGAAACAAGGATTGGCCAGTCCAGAACAGTAAAGGATGAAGGTATTAGAGAATAGTCTTGGGTCAAGAATTATTATTGCTAGAGGCCTCCAAAATCTAGTTATGGGTTTCAGCAAACCCTGTGGGCTCTTATGATAATGCTTTTCTACAGTATTATTGTTATATGGCACTAAATCAGTCAGATTCATGAGCAACAAGAGGTCAATGTCTGATTGAAATTCATAAGGTCAAAAAGGAAACTAAAAATCAATTTATAAGATATGAAGATTTAGGTTCAAACTATATCCATGAGCAATAAAATTTCACATCCATAAATGTAAGAAATCAGTTATTAAACTTGAGGGGGGGAAGAAGACTTATTAAGTTTTACACACACATAAGGCAGCTAACACATAATTTTATCAGACATTACTGAAATCCTATGTGTAATATAAGAGATGATGGGCTAAAATGCTAAATGGTTTAGCACTAAATTATTAAGTGATGTATCCCTAAGGTATTAAAAAAGATAAGAAATGCAGAGCAGGTGTCTCTCCCACCAACTCTTGATCACCAGTTTAAGTGCATATTGATAACAAATGCACTTTAGAGGCAAAATAGTATTAGTAATATTTTTGCAGTGTGAAAGCCTCATGTCAGAATAACTAAAAGCTTCTACCTGACAAAGAAATGTTCATATATATTACACACACACACACATATATATATATATATAATCATGTAAAGTGTTGGCTCCCTGTGGAACAGAAATGAAGCTCCAGTGCAGTGGAGCTGGTTTGGTACTTACACATGAGTAAATAATGGAGGGGAAATAACAACTCCACCACATTGAGAAGGAGAATTATAGCAAGGACTCTTACCTGGGCTGAAATGAAAATGCATTTCTATTAAAATTACAGATTAATGGAGATTCCTGGAAGCCAAAAGGTATAAAAATGGAACACTGCAGACAAATGTGATTATTTCAAGCCTAGCCCATTGATTCCACAAGAACTCTTTTTTCTCTTGCTAATAATTTTCCAGTTTTCCCCCCTTTGGATTGGTGATTGCTGCCCAGAATTGGTATTTTGGGCTCTTGGTGCATGCAGCCTCGACGGCAAACTGAACCAGCAGACACTGAACTTCTGCTGCTTCAAACCTTCCTTGTTTTCCCTGTTGGAACAACCCACATGTGTGTCCCTGTCCAGGCCAGGTCCTTCTGCCATCCCTATCCACAGGGACAGGGATTCAATCCAGCCAATCCCTCTCCCAGGGATTCAATCCACCCAATTCTTATTTTAGGGGTTCAATCCAGCCAATCCTTCTGAAAGGAATTAAATCCATCCAGTCCCTCTTTTAGGGATTCAATCCAGCCAATCCCTCTCCCAGTGATTCAATCCATCCAATTCCTATTTTAGGGATTCAATCCAGCCAATCCCTTTCCCAGGGATTCAATCCATCCAATCCCTCTTTTAGGGATTCAATCCAGCCAATCCCTCTCCCAGGGATTTAGTCCATCCCACAGGGATTCAATCCATCAATTCAATCTCTTTCCCAGAGATTCCATCCATCCAATCCCTTCTCCAAGGATTCAATCCATCCAGTCTCTCTTTTAGGGATTCAATCCATCCAATTCCTATTTTAGGGATTCAATCCATCCAGTCCCTCTCCCAGGGATTCCATCCATCCCACATTTTTCCAGCAATGCCCAGGCCTGGACTCTGGCTCCAGGACTCCTTGGCAATCACTTTCTGTCCTTCTTCACCAAAGGTTTATTTTGCAATTCCAGTGTTGGGATTTGCTCTCATTCCCGTTCCCTCAGCAGAGCAGCCTGCACTTGTTCTCTCTGCTGAAGGAGGTTTTGGTTTTTCCCCTCCTTCCTTTTCCTCCCCTTGCTCCCACTGTCCAGCTGCTCAGCTCCAGCTGTTTGTCTGGTGGTAAATTTTATTTTTTTATCAGATATTCACTCCTGCACCTTCTCCTGCCATGCCTTGTGGGGGAACCTGGTGAGGCTGGGGCCAAGGGAGTCACAGAGTCAGAGCAGTCCATGCTGGAAGGTGGCTGTAGGTATTATGGATCCCTGGGGCACTCCCCAAAGTGCAGGAATGCCAGCATGACATCATTGCTGGATACAGGATGTGTTCTGAATAATTATGGAAAATTACAGCAAGTGGTGATTTTAGAACTTTCTCCCTTTTTTCTCTCTACATAAGCAAACTGCCATGACTTAATTACTTGTTAATGTAATAAGCAACCAAAAAAAAACATCAGGTTTTACAATGAAAAATAACCATTTTTATGCTTGTTTACAATGATTCTGGAGTAAAATTACCTAAAAAGGTTAAGATTGTTATATTAGCAATATTTTAATATAGTAGAGTTTAAATTATATTACAAAAATTATAGATAATTATGGAAAATGATACATTCTGTGTCTAGCAGGATACCTAAACACTCCTGTAAAAATGAAATAAGGATCTATTAATGCCATAAACCTACTTAATAAAAGTTGCTTTCATATTCAAAACCAAAATATTAAAGCATGCTCCATATCTGAAAGTCAAAAGTGAAAGAATAAATTAACTAAGGTTAAGAACCTTGTAGCAGCTGACTAACAAAGCTCTAGGGCATTATAAAATTTCATGCTCTTGTAATAAAAAGGATAAAGAATTGGCTAGAAGACCACTAAAAGTTAAAATAAATGAACATAAAGTAGATGAAAAAGCTTGACACGGCTGAGACCACAAATGTGTAAAGACCAAAGACACAGTTTTAAGCCATTAGAGGACTGAATTAAATGCAAAATGAATCCTGGTAGTAAATTAATAGAAAATTACAAAGGTAAATGAGCTCTTTTTCCCAGTTACAGAAAACTTTTTATATAATTTTTTCCCAGCACTTGGAAACAGTAGAAGAGTGGTGAGTTAAATTCTGGCACCAGAAACAATTCCTAATACTTCTGCATATAGGAAAAAATCAATTTTTATAGATCAGACAGAAGCAGGGTCACGCAAGGTATTTTTCACTTAATATCAGGTGGGAGCAATTCACCTTTTAAATTATTTTTTAGTTTGTGTTGAAGTTTCACCTCTGAGCTCAGCCTCACCTTCACTCGTGTAAACCTGCAAGAGCAAGGATGAGAAAACACCAAATATTTGAGATTTGTTCAGTTGTTATTTCTTAATCAATGGATAAGAGTGAGAAGGAGAGAGCTTGGAAAAGGTCAAGGCACATTAAAACCTAAAGAAAAAAGAGATGAGGCAAGGCAGCCAAAATCTGTAACTCTGCAAGATCAAACAGACACAATGAAAGGGAACAAACCTCTGGGCTGGCACCTTCTGTTCACCAGCAGGAGAAATGTTTGCCTCTCTGGCCTCTTCTGCATGTGGAAAACCTGTTGAGGGTGAGAAAATTGGCAATTGTGGATCTAACCTGGCTCCACAGGCAAAAACAGACGGGAGGGATGGAAAAGGGAAAGGAAAAGGGAAAGGAAAAGGGAAAGGAAAAGGGAAAGGAAAAGGAAAAGGAAAAGGAAAAGGAAAAGGAAAAGGAAAAGGAAAAGGAAAAGGAAAAGGAAAAGGAAAAGGAAAAGGAAAAGGAAAAGGAAAAGGAAAAGGAAAAGGAAAAGGATGTTGGTGTTGGAGTTTCAGCGCAATTCCTTGGTGACCTCTTTGTCATCTCCACCAGGAATGCTGCCCTTTCCTGGGTGCAGGGGAAGGGACACACCAGAGGGAAGCCTGTTCCAGCTGTGGAATGGCTCCAGGGGCACATCCAGCTGTGAAGGACAGGGATGCACTCAGGACAGGGAGCTGCAGGTGGGCAGCTCACCTGAGCAATTCCTGCAGCTGGCTGGGTTTGGGGTGATGCAGCTGGCTGGGTTTGGGGTGATGGAGCTGGTTGGGTTTGGGGTGATGCAGCTGGCTGGGTTTGGGGTGATGCAGCTGGCTGGGTTTGGGGTAATGCAGCTGGCTGGGTTTGGGGTGATGCAGCTGGCTGGGTTTGGGGTGATGCAGCTGGCTGGGTTTGGGGTAATGCAGCTGGCTGGGTTTGGGATGATGCAGTTGGCTCAGTTTGGGATGATGCAGCTGGCTCAGTTTGGGGTGATGCAGCTGGCTGGGTTTTGTGCCAGCCACCCCAATATGTGAGAGGGGATCTCAGTGCTCTCAGTGCTCTGCCCATCTTAGCCAGGTAGAACTCTCCCAGCAGCTTTTGGGTGGAAATCTTGGAAGTTCAGGTTGAAAAGGCACAAATGGCACTCTGGAAATGGAGGAGCTGGTGGCAAAAACTGAAGTTCAGTGATGCTGGTGATGACAGACAGAGGCTTCTGAGTGTTTAGCAGGAGCCCATCAGTTCTCTTCATTAACAAACTGTCCTGGCCCTGCTTGCAGAGCAGCCCCAGCACATCAATCTGACCATTTCTAATGAGACAGAGGCTGCTACTGCACGGGCCAGACTTGCTTGTCAGCCACTGCCTGATGGGTTTAAGTAAGAAATGATCCTTCATTAATTAACCTTCACTTGCTATGTAGATTCACTCATTGAGATGCAGGTAATTAAGCCAAGGTCATTTCAAGGACTGACAGAGCAAAAAACAGCCATGCAAAGGTGCTGTGGTTGTTGTGATCAAGTTGTTGCAGTGTGACAGTGACACATTCAAAAGTGCCTTTGGGGAGAAACAGAAAACCACCCTGGTTTTTTCATGTGTCACCCCAAGGCTAAATAGGTTTTGGACCCAACTTTATAGACTTGTTAGGTGAGATAGATTAGGAAAAGAAACTATCAGTAAACTCTAGAAAATTCCAGAAGAAAAAACAATAATCTGTGGAAGAGAGGCAGGAAGGAACTTATTGGGAGGTCTTGACAGTGACTGAAATATCCCTGCAAAAAAGACTCTCAATCTTGCATTTCATTTAAAGTAATAGTCCCCAATTAAAACAGAACCACTCCAGTTAGAAAACTTTCTGTAAAAAATAGAAGTGTAATTTGTCTTGGTGCCCAGATTAATCTGCCTGGCTTTTAACCCTTGCCCACGAGCTGGTGCAGCCCTGTGGGAGCTGGGCAGCGCAGGCTCTGCTCCCTCCCAGGTGGAAAACTCCAATTATGAACCTGCTGTAGCTTGGGGACAGAACAGCATTTTCTGCAGCTCCTCCAAATTAGCTCCTCCATCAGCCCGAGCCGTGTGAAGCTCCCAACTTTGATCACTGTTGAGAGCAAAGTGAATATATTGAACCTGCAAATAGCCTTTGGCTCTTTCCAAGTGGCTCCCTTATAATTTGAGTGTTAGATGAAAGTTGCATGTTATGGATTTTAATAACTCCTCCATTTGGGCTGCTGAGTGCCACTTGCTGGGGATTATATGACCCTACTCCCCAGCATGTCCCATTATGGGCACTTAACCTTGAAAGTTGTAAAGACAGAGCATTTAATCTGTTAAACACAGGCAGAATCAGAAGGTTATATAATTACAGGTAATTTGGCTTAGCACTTCTGGTGCTTTTCAATCATGAAAAGAAATTTCGCGGAAGATTTTCTCCTCAAGAAATGGAAAAGAAATGAAAAATATATTAAAAAAAATTGAGCGTTGCAGAACAAAAGTACTTTTGAGCTATATGCATCAATTTGTTTCAATTAAAGCCTTCAGTAATCATTAGTAAACTTTTACAAGCAAAGAGCAAAATTCAGCGTTAACACTTGTGCAGAAAAACCTGGAGCAGATAAGAATGGATTTGAAATGCTTTCCCCACAAATATTCCTGAGAAGTGTAAATTAGAGCCTTCAGCAAATCACCATCTCCTTATGGAAATTCCACAGCTGGGCAAACAGCAAATTGTTTCCATTATGAAATAAAAAATCAATAAAATTAAAATCTTCTGAAAAAGAGGAAATAATTCACTACGGCAGAAAAGACCAGATAACAACAGATTATAGCAGATAATAACCCAAGCATTCTGGCTTCATGGTGATGAGGGAAGGGCACAACTCTGTAGAGATTACAGAAGATTTATTCATTCTAAGTTTTAGAAAATTGATGCTTCAATAAAGAGAGATTTTTGGAGGGGCATTTTACCATTCACAGGTGTTACTGGACCTGTAAAACATTGACCTGAGTAATTAAAGGATGCAGGTGTACTGTAGTAGTAATAATAATAATAATAATAATAATAATAATAACAACAACAACAACAACAACAACAACAACAACAACAACAACAACAACAACAACAATAATAATAATAATAATAATAATAATAATAATAATAATAATAATAATAATAATACCCTGGAATTTAAGGAGATGATCAATCCTTGTGGCTCAGAGGTTTATAACCAATAAATACCTGAGAAAAGTTTTTACAACACCTTTAAAGTGGGGGGAGAGAGTGAGATGAGAAATAAGAATTGAAAAGCTGTGTTTCTGGTAATCTCAGCCTAAAGTTAATTTTCCACAAGGAACCAACCCCATGCCATGGGAAAGATGCAGAAATCCATGGCTGGACTAACACTTGGACATGCTGCACACACAGTGGGGTTTAACAGGGGAAAAACACTGGGATTTCCATTTTAATCCTCAAAACCTCCCTTGTAACTGATTTTTTAATAGAAAAATGCAATGATTTTCATTCCCAGTTTCCCCCAGGAGCTCCTGGTGGCCCAGCATCGAATGGGCCCTGGCCCAGTCACCCTGCCCCGAGTGCCACCCCAGTGCCACCCGAGTGCCACCATCACAGGCACCCGGGGCTGCTTTTGGCACATCTCACACACGTCCCCAGAGCCGCAAAAATGAGCAATTAGAACTGTGTTTCATTTGGAAATCTGAATTTTCAGCACCACCAACATTTTTTTCCCAGGAAGGCAACACTGTCAAAATGTTTTGTTTATGCAAAGCTCTAAAAGGGAAAAAAAAAAAGCCAACCAAACTAAAAATATGAAGTCAGCTGAACCTGAACGGAGCTCCAATTACACCCATTTTTTTAAAGCTTTTGCGAAAGTGTTTGAGCTTAATTAGGTTAAGCTATTTCAAAGCATGCCCAGTTGTTGTAATTTGTTTATGATACAGAGTTGCTCTTTGATCATGAATGTTCATTTTTATAGAAACCCTGTTATCAGTCTCTGGATAAGAAACAAAATGAGCAGTGTTTGTGGTAAGAAAATTTAGAAAAGTTTAAGAAGCTCAGAAAAAAGCTGTCTCCTTAATAAAAGAAAGACGTGACTTAATTTAGCGTGTGATGGCAGGAGGGTAAGTAAATGATCTTTTAGGGAAGAAAGGGAAACTGAAGTGTGTTCATTTATCCACCATGCCAAAGATATGGTGGTGGAGAATCTCAGCCTGAACTTCACCATTTCTTGAGGAAATCTCCTTGAGTATCTGCTGGCAATTTTTATCACTGGAAATTCTCCCATTCTCATAGAAAGAGAACACAAATCATTCTCCAGCCTCGAAGCTGCTGCTTGATAAGGATATTTTAGAGAGAGTTAATCAGGAGGTGACAAAGGCACAATGGAGTGTGAGTGTCCCCCTGAAAATGCTCTGGCTCCTCATTTTTAAGGAGCAAGCCGTGGCTGTCGCTGGAATTGGGTAACAAGAACAGACCACCTTTGTTTCAGAGCAGAATCTGGGTTAGAGGCTGTGCGTTGGCTTTCAGCTCCTCTCTCTGGGTGTTTTTGGTGTTTTTGTTTCAGTCTTCCCCGTGGTGAGATGGGTGCATTAGCTGCATGCGTTTCTAGCTGCACATCATCCAAAATACATGACTACATCGTGGCCTTTGGGAAGGGCTGCATTCACAGAGCATTTAAATGAGCTTCTTTCCGAGATGGCATGAAGATATTTTCGCACTCCGAGGGGAATAATGCAGATCTGTCCAAGTTCCCTGTACCAGCAGAGCTCTCTCTCCCTGGAACACGCTACGGAATGGAGAAGAGCTTCATATGCAAAAATTGAGTTTTAATGCTTTGCTCAGCTTATTTCTTTTTGTTAATTATTATTAATTTCTCTTTGAAGCACTGCTGATACCATGAGTGGCCTGCGAGCATCCTTGCACATCCCAGGGTGCCAGGATTGGTCAGCTCGGAGCCACCTCACCTGATTTATGCACAGATTAGTCACGGATGCAAATGAGATGTGCAATATTTGTACACTTCCTCAAACCTTGATCTTAATGACTCGCCTTCCAAAACAAAACTAATGATGTTGAAGAGCAATATGCAAATATTTGCTCTTTGACAATGACGTCTCCAAGAAGCAGCCAAGGCTCCTGTATCATTAGTAAGGCCAATCAAGTTACTCAGAGTAAACAGCTGAAGTTCAGCCAGCTCAGTCTCTTCTCCTTTCACAATTAACTTTCAGTTACTTTCACATTTTTCAAACGTGTTCAATATCCAACATTTATTTTGAGTCAGGGCCAGATTTATGAAGGGATTGTTGTCCACAGGAGCTGGACACAATCACTGCTCAGGCACTTCCAAACTCACCAAGCACCTCCCAAGCTTTGCCTGCATCTGACCCTCATTTTTGGATTTCTGGTGGACAGAGCCTCCTTCTATTTGTGGTCTCTGCACATTTGGACCCTGAGATGATTTCTCAGCTTGAAGGGACTAAATCACCTGGTATTGTTTTTACTCCAACTAGGCTACGTTTAGATACTATATCCATGTTTAAAATCTGCTTTCCATAAATGTTATGCAACATTCCCTTTAAAATTGCTGTTTCAGTTAACATTTCTGCCCATAAATCAGTCACTGGAATATTCAGAGAAAGCAAATATGAAAGGGGTGTGAACACAGCTGAAGGCTATTCAATGTTTTATTCAAAGGAGTTTTCATGGAAAATATTTTGAGGTATTTGCTTAGTTCTAATCATTACCATGGGACGCCCTGGAAATCCAATAGTGACAGAAATGCCAAAACTTGAAAGCAATTAAATGTGTTTGAAGAAAGAAATTTTCATTTTCTGTTTGCGCTGAAGTTTTGGTGCAGGAGGGAGGCAGCCAGGCGAGCCAAATTCCACAATTCTCGCAGCATCCAGCACTTTGGAAGGATCTACCCTGAGCTCTTGGAGACCTTCTGTGACCATGGGGAGCTTTTTTTCTCCTTTTCTGTCAATATTTTCAGCCAGGAATCTGGCCACTGCTGAGCTCTGGGCTGCTTACATTTCCCCAGGACAACATTCCTGGGAATTCCCATTTCCATGTGTTGGGATAGAGCTCGTGGGGGAAAGCTCCACGTTCTGGGTTTGAGTGCAGCCAGGAGGGCAGAGCAGGGCTGGAGGTGGCACCCAGAGCTCTGGGGACAAGCTGGGGATGGGTCACCAGGGCTGGACTCCATGGGCTGGGAGGGCTTTTCCAGCCTCAGCACTTCTGGCATTCTGCTGCTGGAGCAGCTCAAGTCCTAAAACAAAACACCAGTGATTTATCATGGTCAAGTTCAGCCCAAGCACAGTGTCCCCTCTGTGAGAGCTCAGGCACCTTTAGGGGACGCAGATTTTCAGGCTGCTGGTGGCCTAAAAGGTACTGAACCTCTGCAGAGCTTATTTCCCATTTGATGGGAGTCCAGGGAGCCGATTCCACCAGGGATTCACTCCATCAGTGATGAGTGGCACCTTCAGCACGCTGCTCCAGCCTTGCCATGATGCCAGGGCTGTGCCAACCTTCCCTGATGGGATTTGAGCATCCAGAGCTGAGATGGGAGAAGGCTTTTCCTGCTTGCAAAGATGGGAGAAGGCTTTTCCTGCTTGCAGAGTTCACCATGGAGGCTGGCCGAGCTTTAGCAGTTGCCTTGCTTTGTTTTCCGGCAGTTCCTTGTGTGGGCTCCGTGTACAGAGATAACACCAATGATAACAGCAGTGATAACAGCAATGATAACAGCAATGAGCTGGGGCAAAAGCGCTGCCCTGCTCCTCTCCTGCCACGGAGCACGGGCTGTGATAGAGACATCGCATCTGAAACACATTCGGTCGAGTTTTGGAAGGGCAGGACGTGCAGGCATTCCATAAATTAGGCTGGATGGATGAACTCCTGGAGCATAAAGGAGCGCCAAGGAGCTGCAGGGTGGGTTTTCCCTGCAGGACCCGGCACTTAGCAGCTCTTCAATTACAGTCCAAGATAATAAAGCACGAACCACAGCTACTTTACACCATACTTCATCTGTTTCTTCCTCACAAGACAGAATTGCTGATCACACAGGCATCACACAGCTCTCCTAACACCCCCAGCCTCCAACCCTGCTCCTGTGGGTGCTTTGGCTGGGTTTGAGCCCTTGGGCTGGAAAAAGCCCATGGTTTCCTTTAGGGACCTCCAGCAGTCCCAGAGCACGGGGATGGGGCTGTTTGTGGGACGTGCCCTGTGTCTGGGCTGTTATTAAAACAATAACATGACAAAGGGTCACCCTGCATGAAAACGGGCAGGAACAAAGGGCACGATGCACAAGCAGAAAACACAAACTCAACCCAAAAGCTACATCGTGTTTCTCACTGTAACCTGCCTGGTCCCCGCTCTGCCATCAGTGCAGGGTAAAATGACTTTGCACGTTGTAATTGGGGTAATAATGGAGCCAATTTTCTATAATCATTTATACATCCCCAAAGCCACCCCAGGAACACATTCCCATTAACCGTCTCCAGGCTCCACTTTTGGCACAGAACTTTTCATTCCAATGTTTACTTTATACTGGTGCCATTAGGAAATATTAGAAATGTTAACATTTTAATATAATGAGGCAGATGCAACTTGGGTTTTTTCTTGCGATATCAACTTTCTGGGAGTTATGAAAACGTGACATTTTGCAATACGCAAGCAAAAACCCCACCAAGAAGCTGAAATAAACGAAAAGAGGCAATTTAGATGTAGATGCTCCAAATTTGGACTGACTTTAATACCTCTTGGACAAGACTGGGGACTAAGCCACACTTTGGTCCAGGGAAGGAGGAGAGAGTGTCCCTTGCTCTCATTGAAAATGTTCATTTTAGATATTTAGATGCTGAAGTCAACAAGGTGCTTCAGCACACGCCTGAATCCCTGCCCAGGCAGCTCCCTGGGTGCCATAAAACAACGTTGGATCATTTGCACAAGGCTTGAGAGACAACTGGTGATTTGTAATCCGTAAATCCAATGAACTTTTGACATCTCCCGTTGCCTGGGTGAGGCAAGACATCCATCCAGCTCCTAATGGGGGAAAGTTGAGGCACACTATGATTTGTTTTCCTGATGTAAATGTGGCACACAGCTATATTTTGTGAATGGCTGATGGATCTAATGAAAGCACTCTCCCTTCACCACAATACAAAGTATAATGAGATGAAACATTTGGAGGTGTTGAGGCACTCACAAACACAGGTAGGGACTCATAAAAATCCTTTTAAGCAGCCACTGGCAGACCCAGGCAATAATATTTTAAATATCTGGTTGATCAGCTATGAAGGTGGCAGAAATTGATCCTTTTCCCTCCAGGACTGAGGAAAATCAGGGTTCAGAGAAACTCAGAGAATGCTGAATCATGCAAGATGTAAGTAAGAAAAACTCTGGAAATTTCTTGTAAAGGTATTTTTTTCCCCCCTCCGTGGGGAAAATTCAAATTGTAAAATTCTGACTTCAAGTGGAAATCTGGCAGTTTCAGTCAGGCATTAGTTGGGGAAGTTTTTTAGGTCAGCCTGGGATTGTGGATAAGGGAGGAATGAGTAACACAGCCTCTGAGTAGCTAAAGCCCTTGTGGCTCTGGGATGTTAAGAGAGCAGACTCAGCCTTATATATCTTATTTAATCAAAGAATATATAACTTCATCAGAGCTGGCTTCAACTTTCAAGTAGAAATAAACCACTTCTATTACTGGAAATTATTAGATACTCATATTACAGCCAAACATCCCAGGGTTTTTTGCCTTTCTGGAAAGAAAGAGAACTAAAGGAAGAAAAAAATCTAAAAGAGAGAAGCAACAGCAGAAGCAAAAACCCAGAAATATTTATAGATAAATCCTTGTAATAAAATGCAAACCTCATCTTGGTTTGGGAATGTTTCCCTAGGAGGGGCTGGCTCTGAGGGAAAACCTGGAATGCTAAGCCCTGAAATCATTCCTGGCTCACCTTGGCTGGAGGCCTGAGAGCTCAAGGCAACCACGACAGCTCAGCCCATCCAGGGAAAGCCAAGGCTCTGGGTGGCAAATTCCAGGGCTGGGAATGGGCACACATTGGTGCTGGATGCTGAAGGCACCCTCGGTTTTATACTCTGGTGTTCAGGAAAAAACCAGCAAAATATTGCATACAGCTAATATCTATCACTAATCCAGTACATAATCCAATGTATGTAATATATAGCACGTATGTATATCCCCAAACAGAGCTGATTTACCAGCACAACCCCCAGCAGTGCACAGCTGAGCTGCACAGGGGATTCAGTCTGGTTTCTCCTGCCAGCAGCCCCTGTGTGCACCAGCATCTCCAACCATCCTGGCCATGCTGAGAACACTTCATTTCACCCCAATGACCTGGAAAGGGAGCACTCCCTGATGGAGGGTGGGAATCCATCCCTCCACCTGGATCTGGTTTCAGGCAAACCTTCCATGAAGAGAGGCTGTCCCTGCCTGCAGCCCAGCTCCCCAGAGCAGCTTTCTGGTGGATCTGAATTAAAGAGCATCCTGTTCCAGCCCCAGAGTGTCTGAACCCCTGGTGCCACAGCCAGGGACATCCATCAGCACCTGGGGCTCATCCCCTGCACCCCAGATACCTGAGTGAGGCACAGAGAAACACCAAATGTTTCCAGAGATCCAGGGGAGGATATCTGGTGCTCCAAAATCTGTCCTCACTCCAGAGCTGGCATTATTGAAGTAATCCTTGAGATGACCCCAGTTGTCAAAAATCAAATCAGATTTATAAAATGCTCTGGGTTCCAGAGGAAAGGTGCTGTAGGAATAGGTGGTGTTGTTATTATGATTATTACTATAATAAGACAAGCTCCCCATGTCCCTTGGCAATAATGCAGCTCTCTGGGAGGGATAAACTATGGAGCCAACGTGAACCAGATTATTGCCTCATAAAACGGGACACCTGCCCTATTATCCCTTAAATAATAAGTACATAAAACAAATTTGACTGTAATAATAAAACATAATGGTGAAATATTTATGGGTAATTTTTCAATGCAGCACACGAGGATTAAGCCACACAATTTCTGTTGGCTTTTACAAGAGTTGCTCTGGCAAATCCTCCCCGTGAGGTCCCACAGAAACTGCCCTGTAATGTCTGGAGGAGCATGAGAGGGGCTGGAAAAGTGAGATGGAGATTTAAAATGGGATCAACAAGCACAGAACCCACCCTTGGCCTCACAGGCAGGAGGGGAAGGGGGACTTCAGGCAATCCACCAGGACCAGGAGCATGAAATGAGAGAGGAGAACATTGCAGGCAGTCCCTCCTCCCTGCTGGGGCCACTTCCCGCCACAGCACCACCAAAGAAACCCCCAAAACTCCAAATGCAAACTGGGCTCAGGTCTGTTTGCACATAAACAGCACCCAGCCCTCTATAAAAACAACACCGAGCCCTTAATATGACAAACTAACAAATACGATAAAGAATTACTTCAGGGATCTCATCAAATTACATCTTTTACATCTCAGAATTTCTCACTTACCTCTCACCTTTGCTAAATTCTTGTAACTGAAAAAGCCACAGGGAAAAAAGAAAAAAATAATCACATTTTCTGATTGTTCATTTGGCAGAACAGAACAGATAAACAGGTTCCATAATTTCTTTCATACAGTTATTTCCATATTCATTTCCCTACTCTTCTGTGGGATGACTTCTGATAGAGCAACAAAGAGAAAAAAAAATTAAATAAGGAAGTGCATTTCAAAGGAAGAGAATTTATGAAAGGCATCTGAGGCAGCAGAACCCCTAACCTGTGAGTACTTTCAATGTACTTTAGATTTTAAGTTGTCAGGGTCACATTCTCAGTTTGTGAAAAGCACTCACGTCTGGCTCCCGAGACAGAGCCTGATTTAGTCTTTTATAGGCACATAGTACATGCTCTAATTAACCCAACTTAATTTTTGAGCACAGCCCCAATGTCTAATAGCCATGATGCAATATTTAGCAGATGATATCCCTTATTATTTTATAAGCCACCAGATAAAAATAAAGAGACTATCTGAACTGCATCTTTCTTTAGCACCGTCAAAATAATCGGATTATTTTGGTTTGCCTTTTTTTAAAGCACGATGAGAGCATTTATTGCTGGTGCCTTTCCAAGGCAAAGGGAACACCTGATATTTGCAGTAGGTCTGAGGGGTGTTCAGGTGAGAGGAGCAGCCTCACCACCCGCCCCAGGGCTCTGCCCACACCCCATTCAAGCCCTGCCTGCAATCCAGGCAGTTTGGCAGCGTCTCTGCAGGCCCACAGCTCCAACCCGGCCAATTTTCCACCAGCAGAGCCAGGACAGACACACCCCCCTCATGTGTGTGTGTGAAAATCCCTCCCTGCCCGCCTTCCCTGTGTGCTGCCTCCCTGCCTGAAGAGTTTCTGTGTTTTCTCTTTGTATCATTCTGGCTCCGAGTACTAAAAGCCACATCCTGTTATGTTTGGTTGCTAGGTGGAGAAATGTTATCATGGGCTTCAGCAATAATTTATCCATAGAGCTAGAGGAGCTGTCATGTACTTCTGACAGTGAGCTGCAGCACTTTATCAGCTTGCCTGTAAATCAACCGTGTGTGGGTGAAGATGCCAGCAATGTTTGATCTCTCTCAGACACTCTAATAATCTGCTTTTGTCTGATTGATTCCTTCACATCACCAAGCACATTGCAACCGGGAGTGGAGTGCCCTCTGTTTATCTCCGTTGGTCATCTGCTGGAGGGCAACAGGGCAGAAAATGCTGTTCTCGCCGAGATGGAAGAGTTTTTTGGAATTAGGGGCTTTACATCATATCCTGGAGCAGGTTTAGTCCAGTAAATCAATGATAGCAGAATTGAATGCACCATAAATACCTCAAACCGTATCTCTTACAAGAATGTAAGAGTAATTCATAGAAACAGGAAAGGTAACTTTGCTGCGAAGAATTACGACCCCTGCGAGCTGCAGACATGCAGGTCTTTTACGGCCTGTGTTTACATCTCCCCTCTTGAACTCCAGAGAGAAATGCTCTGTGCTGGCATTTGGTTCCAGGCACTTCAGAGGGAATATTGAGCAGAGCAGGACGCTGTCAGAATTGATCACGGCCTCTCAATCTGCAGCACAAGTTTTGCTAAATTTCTGTCAAATTCTGTTGGAGGCGGCAGAGGCCGAGGCGGCCCGGCCTGCTCGGCACGGCGCTGGTGCTGGGCAAGGCCTTCCTGCCAAAAATCACATGGAAGGAGGAGGGCAGGGAGCAGCCAGAGCCCTGCAGGAGAGCTGTGCCCCTAAAATGGATAAATGGAGCTGCTTTGTTGTGTCCTGTCCACCCAAGGCTCCCCCATTGAGAATCCAGAGCTGTCTCTGCGGCACTCATTGTGTGCTGACCCTGGAGCAGCGTGGCCGCGCTTCCCTGACCCCTCTGAAGGCTGAGGGAGAGGATCTCGAGGATCTCATGGCTGTGATTGACTAAACCCCATCAGGGGAAGCATTTGGTGGTGGCGTCCCCTCCGTGGGTCACGGCGGGGTGGCACAGGCAGCAGGATATTTGGGGAATGCACTGATTTCAACCCAGTACACTGAGGGGAAAGGCTGGTGGTTTGCAGCACCACTGAATGCTAAAAAAGGGTGAAAATTCACACTGCATAATGTATTTGTAATTGTGCTTAAGGCAATGAGAGGAGAGAAATTCATGGAACAAATCTGGCATAGGGTGTAGCCCTGTGTGGATGCTGCAGGAGCAGCTCCATCTCCTCCAGGCTGCTTGCACGGAGCATGGAGACTCAGGAGTGGATCCGCAGCCTCCTCCTTGGCCCATCACGGGGACTTCCCCAAACTATTGATGAACTGGGATGGAGGCTGGTTTAGGGCCAGGCAGCCCAGCTGGTGGCCACACAGACAACACCTTTTAGGGGCAGCACTGGGGCCTGTGCTGCCTCTGCACGTTTCATAACCCTTGCAGGCAAACAAGACTTCCATTCACAAGAGATTTTTTTTTTCTCTGCACTCATCATAAAAGCAGGGAAAGTGATAAAAGCAAGGAGACCTGAAGTTACAGTGTGCAGCAGGGTGTATTCTCTGTTCTTTCACCAACAGGCAGCATGAAATGATTTTAGTTTCACTGAGTATCACAGAACACCCTGATGGCTCCTCAAATACCTGAAACTGGCCTCCTTTCAGCTTTGCTCTGGGAGAGGCACGGACAGACTGATGGACACAGGGACCCGCACCTCGGGATAACAGAGGCACTTGGGAGGATTTTAAATCCAGAGCTGTATTCCAGTTTGGACACAGCTGCCTGACCTCTCCTTTAACCATCTGCCTGCAGGCAAGGGGTCTGTGATTCCCAAAGTCTTCTTGGAAAACACAGCCAGAACCCTACGGGCTGAGATCAGCAGGAAAAGCCTGAAAGGCCCCAGCTCTGCCTTTCCTGGTGCTGATTTAGTGATGGTGGATGTCCATGGAGGCTGTGCTCAGACTGGCTCAAATAACTCAAACCTGAACCTTCCACGGTCTTAAACTTACACACTCTAAACTGATCTTCAGCTTTATATCACAAATTAATTAAAATAAACCCACTATCAAGTCTCAAACCCTACTAATTTCTAGAATTTCACTTTCCAAAGAGAATTAGGAATTTAAAAAAAAATAAAAATAAGAGAGAATAACAAAAAGGAAGAGGAGAACTAGAAAGGAGGAAAAGGGAGCATGTCTAAGGAAACTGCTCTTCCAATAACATTGAGATATCCTCAAGGGAGATGTATAAGTAGGAGATATTACATGGCTGAACAGTAAATATCACATTTCTTTTTACAAGCATGTTTCTGCATTTTATTATATCTTGACTGGCAGATACATAAATTTTGAATACCCGGTCTAAGGAAGCTTAGGATCTACAGGCTGTGCTCTCCATGCCTCTGAGTGGTCCATGGCATTTTGTTATTCCATAACAGATGGATTAATTAGTGAGATATGTCCAATCTAGAAAATGCAATGTTTTCATGAACAAGCAAAAAATGATGAAATTCTCCACTTTCCGCCCAGCTTCCAGGGCACTTTGTGGCCCATGTGGAAACAGATGCAGCCCAGAAGCTACAGAAAGGAACTATTTGGGCAACTCTGGTGATTTGGCCTCTAAAGTATTTTGCTGCTGCTGTCAGGCAGCTCTGTGCTATTTCCTGCAGTATAATCCCAGGCAGGAGGATTTCTGGATCATCTCCCCGAGCTCTGGCCAGTGCTGAGTGATTGATTGAGGTTGTGACATGACTTTTACAGACAGCACTTGCAGGGCTCCCACAAACACACGGGACTCGCTTGTTATTTTGTGGTGAAGGAAAAACACTTGGAAGCTGGGAAGGGGAATTTCTGGCAGCTGGGAGACCTCAATAATGTGACATTAGACTGTGTTTGTTTGATGGTGGGAGACAGGTCTGATGAAACCAGGCATGCAGTTTACAATTCTAATTAATATCAGCAGGGTTTTAAAGGGAAAAACCTCCCCAGCTCATTTGTTCAATTCCTTGGGAGATACATTCCCACAGTTTGGGTTTGCCCCAGGTAAATGTCCTTGTGCCCAAAGGAATAATTTTCTCTCTCCAGGAAACACCATCAGGAAGGAAACATCTACTCAAATACTGTTTTTAATGCACTTGTTTCACTTTTCAGGGGTAAGTCAGAGACCTGAACGTGAGCAGCCTCTCAGCTGTAAATTCCAGCTGAATAATTCCCCATGTGTTGAGCCCACCACTGAACATTGTTAATCTCCAGGCCCTTGTAAAGGAAGGATTCAATTCTGAAGCCTAAATTGAGACAATTCTAATAAAATCATATATTGGCCAGGCATTTAAATGTTCTATAAAGGATATGGGGTGGACCAGAGCCCTGAGAACAGGGCCAAAACCACAATGGAAGAGCAGAACCTAAGTCCAGGAAATGAGGAAATAAATAGGATAAATCCTGCCTGTAGGAATAATATTCCTGTCCTTTCCTGCTCTCTCCTGCTCAGGAACCACTTCTGGTATAGGAGAAGGGCTCAAGTTCTTTCTTTTAAAACTGAGTGACAGCATCAATGCCCACCTGTTGCAGTGTGACGTCTATATTGGTATTTAATTCCAATACCCACCCAGATTCCAGGGGGGACCATCAGGTGGAGATGGGGGATCCAGGTTTGATTCCCTCCTCTGGGAAGTGCCCTTACTGTGCTGCTGGTGCATTTCTGAAGGAGAGCACAGCAGTTTAAGATGCAAACCTGCCCTGAAATGAGTCCCTCAAAGGGGATGTGCTCACACACTGAGATGGGGTGATAATGTCTGCTAACCCTGCCAAAAGGGGCTCACTTGGATCAGCCCCAACCACGGGGCTGGGAAGGCTCTGCAGGACCACAGGGGTCCCAGGATGGCTGAATTCCCATTTATCTGGACAAGGGCTCCACTGATTTCCAGGGCTGCAGAAATATTTACCACTGACATATCTGAGCAGATCAAAGGAAGCTGCTGCTGCTTAGCAATTCTGGCCTGTAATCTGCATTAATGTCTGTGCTCCTTCCAGACTTATCTGAAATGTTAATGAAAACGCTGAATTTGCCCCAAAGCACCGGGAACTGGGAGAAGAAAGCGGAGTGAAATTTTCCAGCACTTCCAGAGGGTCTCTTTAATGCAGAGGTGAGCCAGGCAGGTGGTGGGTCACACAGCACCCCGAGCTGCCACCTTTTGCTCACAGGAGGAGTCACAGAGTGCAGCAGAGTGCTGCAGCCAGCCTGGCTGAGCCTGGAAAAGGGCAAATGGCCTGGCCAGCCCTGCAGCTGGGGGAGGCTGCACTGGGGCTGGGTTTTAGTATCCAGGTACAAAGGTACTGCTGTGTTTTGTGCTAAAAGTAAGGGACAGCTTGGGAGCACAGAAACCGCTCCAACAGGGAACCTGAGCACAGAAACCACCCCAAACAAACCACCCCAACAGGGAACCTGAGCACAGAAACCACCCCAACACGGAACCTGCAATACAGAAACCACCCCAAAACACAAACCACCCCAACAGGGAACCTGAGCACACAAACCACCCCAACACGGAACCTGCAATACAGAAACCACCCCAAAACACAAACTACCCCAACAGGGAACCTGAGCACAGAAATAACCCAAACAGGGGAACCTGCAGCACACAAACCACCCCAAAAGGAGAATCGATAGCACACAAACCACCCCAACAGGGGAACCACCCCAACAGGGGAACCTGAGCACACAAACCACCACAAAACACAAACTACCCCAAAAGGGGAATCTGTAGCACACAAACCACCCCAACAGGGGCACCTGCAGCACACAAATCATTCCAACAGGGAATCTGCAGCACACAAACCACCCCACAAGGGGCACCTGCAGCACACTAACCACCCCAACAGGGAACCTGCAGCCCCAGCCCTGTCCTCTCCTTCCCTGCCAGCTCTTCCCCAAGTCACACAATCATTTAGCTTTGGAAAAGATCTCCAAAGATCACCAAGACCAAGCTTTGGCCACTCATGGTACAACAGTGCTGGTATCAAACAGATCAATGTGGTGCTTGCCCTGCTGAAAATACCAAATATTTCAGTGCTTTTTTTTTCTGAGAATTGATTAAAAATAACGACAAAAATATAATTGATATAGAAAATTTAATGGGAGGAATTCTGCAGATAGAAATTAGCATCTAATGGCTCATTCCCTGTCTGGTTCACTCCCATAACACTGAGGATAGCCCAGGAATCATCATGAGAGTCCGGGACCGTGCTGTAATGTCCTGCCAGGCAGAATCAGGGCAGCTTTCACTGATTGGGGAGGTCTAGGTGTGCAAAATCCATCAGTGCCAGACAAGGCATCAAGGGCTGAGAAAAGAGAATTTCATTTCAGCAGGAGGTATTCCCAGTGCAAATGAAAGCTGCTCCTCTGGACGTGGTATTAGCGATAGAGGGAAACTGCAAATTGAGTATTTCAGTGCCTCCCACCCCTGATTTTAAGCAGTTTATAACAAAGAGAAATAAAGGAGAGTGAAGGCAAGCTCTTTGCTGCATTGAGAACAATCAAGCACGCTGGGACTGGGGAGCTGTTAATGGGATCCAGACCCTTCCAAGGTGCCTGGCTCCAGTCTGGCCCACATTAGGAGTGATTGGAGTCACTGTTACTCAGGGGCTGCTCAGGGCTGTAAGTGACATGGGGTGGTGGTCACTGCAGCACAGGCTGCCCATAGCTCACCCACAAAGGAGATTCTGCTGGTGCCAGTTCAGTGCTTTTCATCAGGAGTAAGTGTAAAGATAAAACACAAAATAAATAAATCCAAATAATTTATAATCCAAATAAATAAATCCAAATAACTTATAAACAATCTGTGCCACCTGTTTTTTCAAATATTGGAGCCTCAAAGTTGTCAGGTAAGGCCCTAACAAAGAATCCCAGAATCTCTGAGGCTGGGAAAGGCCTCCAGAACCATCCAGTCCAAGCTGGGACTGATCCCCACCCTTCTCACCTTGCTCAATCCTGTCACAAATAACACCAACCTTCTGAGCACACTGGTTTGGGACTTATGGTAATTCACCAATAATGACAGCAGACTCAGGGCTAAACTGCATCCTTTGGATTTGGTTATATCAAAAGTTATATCAAAAATAAGGACTAAGTTATATCAAAAATCTTGGGTTGAGATGTGCAGTGCATAAAACTTACATAAAGGATTTCATTGATTTTTATATTCATTCAAGTCCCCCTGGAAATCTTATTGTCTTCTCTTTGTATTTTATGATTCTACTTTTATGATTCAAATTTGCAAACTTTGAACTTACTCAGCCTTGGAATGTGCTCAATTGTATAAAAAGCTAAAATAGCTTCTCCCAAATAATCCCAATTATTCTCAATACTTACTTGCTATTAATGTATTTAATCTGATCTATTGCTTAAGAAAATGATTAAAGTGCTTTCATTGGGACAGGGTTCTGAATGGGCAAGGTATTTCCCATTATTTGGGAAAATCCATTCTAGTGGGGAATGTTTACTATTCCTTTCACATACAATTATTCCTCTCAGTGTTAATCAGACAATTTTTCAAAGGTGTAGTCATGGAATTGGACTGGCTCCATGCCTAATCCAATATCTGCTGCTCAGTAAACACACACCTCTGGATATATGTTTCCAGCCAAAGATATATATTTTCCAGGCAGCTGAATTTTAGCAGAGTGACACAGTCAGAGGCAGGAGCCCGGCAGTACAAACAGACATTTCCTTGATGGAGATCTCATTGCTATGCAAGCTATTTTTAGTTTTGTGCTTCCCATGTTTTGGGTGAAAAAGCCCCAGAGCAGAGCTGGACTGTTTTCCTGAGTAATCCCTGCACGTGCCGTGTCTGGGACCCGTCAGTGACTCAGGGCTGTGCAGAAAACACAAGGCATCATTTCCCTGCTGCATTACTCGGGCAAAAAGCAAACATCTCTGCAGAGTCACAGTGAGTAACCCCGTGTGCTGCAGCAGGGGTTACTGCCACCAGAACTCCTCCCCAAGGCTCAGCAACCAGGGCTGCATTCAGCAGCACCGCAGGAATTAGGACCTGGCCTGGCCAGGGATGGTTTGTGACAGCTCTGCTGGGACAGTGGTCTACACTGAAATCAAAGCGCAAACTTTGAATTTGGGGTGAATCTTCAATTCCCAGCAATGGCATTGCTGAGGGACACGGGAAATCCTGAGCTTCCCCTGGTAGGGTTTCCAAGTTAAATCTGGAGGTTAAAGAGCATCAGCTGTTCCACAGGGGGGTACCACTAACCTGAGTTTGTGCTGGAGCACATTTCAGGCACAGCTTTGTCCTGGGGCTCTGCACTGGTGTCTGCTCCCGGCCTGTGAGAGCAGAGCCCCAGCAAACCTCAGGTGTGGGCACAGCAGCAAACCCTGGGTGCCCTGAGACACCTGAGGGAAAATCACTGCGGGAATGGATCAGTTGGTACCTCAAAGTTGGCAGGTAAGGCCCTAACAAAGAACCCCAGAATCACTGAGGCTGGGAAAGGCCTCCAGGACCATCCAGTCCAACCTGAGACTGACCCCCATCCATCACAAATAACACCAACATTTTGGGCATAAAATAATAAATATCAGTTCAATAAAAAATAAATTAAATATAGAATAGAATAGAATAGAATAGAATAGATATAGAATAAATATAGAATAAATATAGAATAGAATAGAATAGAATAGAATAGAATAGAATAGAATAAAATAAAATAAAATAAAATAAAATAAAATAAAATAAAATAAAATAAAATAAAATAAAATAAAATAAAATAAAATAAAATAAAATAGAGTTTGGGAATGAAATCCCATCCTGCTCACAGATGAGCACAGTGAGCTCCCAGCAGTGTTCTGGGGGAACAGTGGGACAATTCCCTTAAATAAGAACTTGCAGGATCAGCTCCCAATCCACCAGCCAGACACAGCCCTGTGTCCCACAGATATTTCTATCAAAACACATTTCCCCTGTTTGTGCATCTGTTAATGCAGGACATGCTTTTACTTAACAATGCAGCAGCTGATACAAGTGATTCCACCCCCGCACTCCCGCACTTTGAAATATTCTTTTGCTCTTAATTTTCAGCCTCCTCTGCCTCCTCCCTTCCCTGTCTCCCCCTTTTTTTATTTTGGTTGGTGACCACAAGTGGAGTTTCAGTAAATAAAGCTGGTGCTTGATAATGTGGAACGGCCAGGAGCTTAACTCTGCCCTTGGAGATCGCTTACATCAAACCAGCAATCAAAAAGTGGTGCAGATAAAATTTGTCATCAGGGATTTCCTACAAAAGAATTACAGGGGAGAAATAGCCTGATCGATACTATGGATTTTCACTGCAGGGGCTGATAGTCCAATTGCTGTGAAACACTCACACAGATAAAAGGGCACGGCTGCCACTTTGTTACAGACTGCTGACTCAGCCCCAGCCTGGCAGGTATTTATAGGCCAGAGTGATACAGAATTATCACCTTGCAGTGCCCAGCTCTTGTTAGCTCTGAGATTGCCTCCCTTTATGGGATTGCTAAATGCAGGTGAATGGAAAAATGATGGCTAACAGCTGTCAAAATGCAACAGAATGAAGTACTTAAATCTTTTTTTATCCATTAAAAGGGTAACAACCAAACATAGATCATGGTGCAGACGTTGTAATGATATTTGGGGCCGGTAAACGAGGGGTTATAAACAATGTACAGCTGATCAAAATGGTAAGAAAAATACAAAAGGGAAAAAAAGGCAATAATAAAAATTCTTCTTGTTACTTTACAATATGTGGCTTGCCATTTACTTTGCTGCTTTTCCAGGGGATCTCCAGGCCTCTCAAGGCTGCTCTGAGCAGCCTCCAGCTCCACCAACTCTGTGATAATTTTATACCCCATATAGCACAGGGAAAGCTGCTTTAGGAAACCATTGGGCTGGCTCCAGGAGCTCTCCTTGCTTGTTCTAAGCCTTGTTTTACACCTCAGCAGGATTAAATGCTGATGGATGTTAATATTAACTCACTCCTTCCAATGACTGTTTCACACACAGACTCTTTGTGGGACCGGAGCACCATGAAGGAAAGGAAATACTTTCATTTTTGGTCCAACAGGTAGCACAAAGCCTCTGTGTCCTGTGAGCACTCCAGGACTGGCTCTCCAGCCATTATTCCATTGCTGGAACAGGCCCAAGGGGATGAGGAAGGGGCACAGCAGCCCTGGGTTTATTTTTGGAGCTGTCTCCAGTGAGAGATTGGCCCTGACTGCACCAGGATGACACCTGGAAGGTCACAAGGAAGCTCCAGTGGGATATAAAGAGAGACAGGAGGAGGATCTGCACAGGCTTTGCCCTAGCAGAGCCTCCAAGGTGTTCTCGTCATCCCTGATGGAGGCTTCAGCAGCTTGAAACCCGTTCCAGAATAGTTCAAAGGTGTTTGTACAGGTGCTTTCTCAGCAGAGACAGAACCAAGTTGGGCTTTAACACTTACAATTATTTATAACCTCCCAGTCCAGCTCCCAGTAAATTTAATGTCCAGATAAATACTTTCTTCTAACATTCCCTTGAAAAACCCTGGCATCCTCAGCACAGCACCTACTCTTATATAACTGAGAGTATTTCTTTTGCTTGTAAATCCATGGCATGTCTTGGTGTGCCAGCAACCCCAGATTTACCCTCTCAGCACTCACAGTGTGGCTGGTTTTAAATACATTAGAGAAATGAACAGCAGTTTCCAAAGGAAACAACAGAGAGGGGACGAAAACAAAGAGAGAAGGAAAAGAAAAAAAGAAAAAGAAGAGGTTTTGATTTTCATAACTGGTCTGTTCAAGGACAGGGATAAGGGAGCACTGGTGGGACCTAAAAGTCCCTGTTAAGTGAGAGGAGTCATCCCAGTCTTCAGAAGAGGTTCAGATCACCATGAGTAATGCCTTGAAGATCTATCTCCTTTACTTGGCTCATTGTCTTTCCCCCCAGTAATGGTTTTAAAATCATCTTGTGTGTCTTGAAGAAACACAAATAGGAGGATTAAAGAACTGAAAGTTTTTAAATGTCTCACGGAGGTCATGGCCAGCAGGAGCTGGAATTCAGAGCAGTTTAATGCACCCTATGGTTTAGACTTCATTTAATACCAGAGCTTTAAACTAAAGCAAGGAACACTGCACAAAACCTGCCAACAATACCATCAAAAGCAGCACAAAGAAACTGCACTTACTTGGGCATCACTGGAAGAAGTTTTTGGTGAGTTTGACCACAATATTTGATTCCAGGAGCCCTGGAGGGAAAATGCACAAAGTTTAAATTAAAATATAGAATATAAAGCAGAATATCAAATGCAATCATGATTTGGTTGCCTGTAAGAAACGCTGCAGGTTTCTAAACAAACATCTTCCCTAACCAGGAGAGAAGCCACACCTTACTGTGTGCTCCATAGGGAAAATTACTGTAGCACTTGTCTGAAGTGCCTGGTGCTGGTAGAATCATAGCTGCTCTCATCAGAGTGTTGTTGGATGAAGTTTACTGTCACTAGCAATAAGCAGTAGATAAAAGGAGGGAGGGGAGGGGGATAAGAAAACAAAAGGGGAAAATAGAAGCTAAAAAATTCACCAGAGGTGAAAAAAAGGGGGGGCAAAAAAGAAGATATACATAAACTAGCTGTTTTTGTCTTTCTAGTTGCTGTGATGTGCACAAAGGAAATAGACTGAATAAAATCACATCTCAGGAACACCAACATAAATTCCCCCTTGCTTTGACAAGTACGTAATTTTGTGCAGTGATGCTCTTCACATCTGGAGAGTTATGAGGCAATTTCATTCCCATCTGACAAATTTACAAAGAAACATTAGAGAGAAGGGATTAGAAAAGCGAGAAATCTTTATAGACTTTTTCCTCAGGCTGTATTTTCCTTCCATCTTTTGGCTCTTCCTTGAGGAATATGTATGAGTGACTCATTCTGTATGAACGCCATAACTGAAACACTTAGCAGATAAGCAGAACATGAAATGTGCTTTAAATCAACTAATTGTATTTACATTATCTGGGAGGGCTGATCCCCATTGGCTGAAGTTTGGGGAAATTTGCTATTGTGCGTTTTCAAGATAACAATTTAAAACTGGGGAAAAAAAAAAGCTAAAATATTATCTCCAGAACTCCACAGAAAAGTCCAGGCCTGAAAAAGAATTTGCATTGGAAAAGCACTTCCCACCTTCCAGCTCGGAATGACCTTTTTGGCCTCATTCTGGGCTCATCAAGGCCCGTTTTACACTTTGGGAAACTGAGGAGGATTAAATGATCTCCTGAATCCATAGAAAGCATAAATGCCACTGGAGAGCAGGACAGGGAAGGAGTGGTGGGGCTGAGCTCACCCTTGTGCATCTCAAAGAGCTTTTGCAGGGCGGGTGAGCTCCAGAGAACATCTGCTCCTCACAGGCCACTTGACTGAACACACTGATAGAACTCAGACTACTAAAAAAATAATAAAAATGGAAGGATGAGAGGAGCAAGGTGCGAAAGGCCTGGGAATTTGGGTGTTGTGGCTGCATCACCACAGGTTCTTTCTGCTTTTCTGGTTCAGCCTTCTCCTTGCTGACAGTGGAACATTCTGGCAGGGATTATCCCAGGAATAAATGCTAATAAGAAATGCTGCAAAGGCTTTGCTTTCTCCTGCAGGGTTTTAAAGCCCAGGCAGCCATGGCTCGTTGTAGTCACACTGCTGAGGATGTGTAAGCTCAGCTGATATATGGCCACTACAGCAGAGCAGTATTTTATGTTCTCTGTGTAATCAGGATCAGGTTTATTAAAATTTCTTTTTTTTTTTCTTCACTATTTTAATACCAAAATGCTCTATTGGTGCAACCCCAAGGAATTTCCCCCATGGATAAGTTCTCTGCGCCCCAGCCTTTGTTTCCTTTGTGGCTCTCTCTGTAAGGTCATTTCAAGTGTTGGGACTTCCCTCCTCCTTCTGTTAATGAAAATTATATGATGGTGCTGGGAAGTTCCAAAACATATTCCTTTCTTGGCCCTGAGATGAAATATAATAAAATGCAGATGCTTTCTGCCGGAGAGCACAGATGAAAATGCTTTCTAAGCAGGGCTCCTGGAGAGGGGAAAGCACAGGGGACACAGCTCCTGCAAAGCCCCAGAGCCACCACTCTGATGGGGCAGGGGGCACCTGGGGCTGGGATCTTTATTGTGCTCTTCAGGGCCCAGAGGGGCTGCTGGCAGCTGGGTTCATGGCCCAGGGTCCTGTCAATTGGATATTAACTATTGGATATAACAGATTTTATATCTATGTATTATATCTATTAGATATGAGCTATTGGATAGAATAGATTTTATATCTACCTATTATATCTATTAGATATTAGCTATTGGATACAACAGATTATATATATATATATATATATATATATATATATATATATATATATATATATATTAGATAGAATGGATTTTATATATTTTTATATATATAAAAGATATTAGGTATTAGATAGATTTTATATCTATCTATTATATCTATTAGCTATTGGAAACAATAGATTTTATATCTATCTATTAGATATTAGTTATTAGATAGAATAGATTTTGTATCTATTATATCTATTAGATATTATATCTAATAGATATATTTTATCTATTTTATATCTATGTATTATATAGTTGTTACATATAATAGATTTTATATCAATATATTATATCTATTAGATATTAGCTATTAGATAGAATAGATTTTGTATCTATTATATCTATTAGATATTATTATATCTAATAGATATTTTTTATCTATTTTATATCTATGTATTATATCTATTAGATATTAGCTATTGGATAGAATAGATTTTATATCTATGTATTATATCTATTAGATATTAGCTATTGGATAGAATAGATTTTATATCTATCTGTTATATCTATTAGTTATTAGCTATTGGATAGAATAGATTTTATATCTATCTATTACATCTACATTAGTCATTAGATAGAATAGATGTTATATCTATTTATTATATCTATTGGATATTAGCTATTAGGTAGAATAGATTTTATATCTATCTATTAGATATTAGCTATTAGATGTAATAGATAACTATAAAAATCTATCTATAGAAAGATATAAAAATTGACAGATCTATAAAAATTAATGGATAGGTATAAAAATTTCCTGTGCTTTCCTTAAAAATGAACCTGAATAATTTTCTTGTCTGGACATGATATTTTCTTTGTGTTTTGGGTAGAAGGGGAAGAGTTTGCACCACAAATGATTTCCATTAAAAACATTTAAACCCCCTAAGTATTTTAGGTTGAGTTATTGAGGGGCTCATTTCTGTGGAGAAGTTTGTGATTGCTGCTGTGCTCAACAGGTCTGTGCAGCTCCTCTGACTGCATGGGATTGCTTGGCTGAGAGCTGGATGCACACAGGATGTATTAAATAGCAAATTAAATTAATACAGAACCATGCTTTCAGGAGCACAAATGGACAGCTTGTCCCTTTGAAAACTCACTGCCTTCCTAGCTCTCTTTGAAAATCACTAGATGGAAGTGAAGGTGGAAAATCTCTTTAAAAATCACTTCTGAGAAAAAAAAAGGAAATAATTCTTTAATTTTTTTTTCCTTTTTTCTATGTGTGAGACATCTAAACATAACCCATTCCACAGTAAGGGTAGTGAAAAATCAAAAAAATAATATTTGAATTATTTTGATCATGATAATCCCCAATTGTTTTGAAAGTAAATTATATTTGATAGTCTCTCCAGAATGTACTTACAAATTCACAGGAACGCCATTAAAATACAGCATTAATTAACATCCACTTTTATAAAGTGCTTCTAATATTGTATAAACAAGCAAGAGTTGAAAAGCTTATTTTTAACTTGGATCTGCATATGCAGTGTGATCATAGTGAGTTACAAAAATACCCGAATAGCGCTGGGAAATGAATTTTCACAGTTTGTTTCTGGTTGAAGACACACCAAAGTACCTGTCTTTAATTTGAGGAGCTGTGAACAAAAGGTACTTGCCAGCTTAGCTCGGTGTTTCTGAGCTGTGGCAGCGCAGCCACGGCTGGAATACTGATGTGTCAATATTCCTGAGCCCAAATGATAATCAGCAAGTGACTTGAAATAACTTAAAACAATCAGAGGGGGTTGTGCTGGGCTGAGGCAGCCTGTGGCAGCTTTCATCCCTCCAAAACCAAAACCATCCCTGCAGGGAGAGGAGCTGGGCTCAGGCTGGTTTCACTGCCACCGAGGGCCCCCATCAGCACCAAAAACGGAGAGTCCAGGGGCTCCTGGGCACACACAGCCTGGAGATGCACCAGCCCAGCCTAAATCCACACTTGGAAATGAAAGCAGCATTAAAACCCCTCAAAACTCAGTGTCACAATTGAGATCCTGATGGATGTGACCTCACTAGCAGCCGTGCAGGCAGTGATTATACTCACCTTGATTTCACCCAAAACATCTTACTGAAATCTAACTCAAACTACAAAACAAATGTTATTTACAACAGTATCAAATTAATCTGGAGTTGGAGACAAATTCTAAAATCTGCCCTGAGGAACAGGTGGGAGTGGGGAGCCCCTGTCCCCACTGGAACACCTGCAGGAGGTCACAGAAACCTCTCTGCCAAAATCCCAGCCCTGAATGCTGCTTTTGGGGTTGAATGTTGGTTTTGGGGTTGAATGTTGGTTTTGGGGTGGAATGTTGGGTTTTGGGGTTCACTGAGCTCATGCAGGGTCTCTGAATATATCAATTTCTAAAGTTGTATAAATGCAAAAAGGGCCTTCCTAAATCCCCCTCCCTGCCCTGATGCAGCTGCCACATCCTGAGCTCCACTGATGCAGAAAGGAAGGGGCTTCTGAAGGATCAAAAATCCCTGGACAGATCTCTCATCCAGAACCACAAACCTGCTAGAAACTCTGCACTGGAAAACGCTTATCAATACCAAGCACCAATAACTGACAAAGAGCAGCAAACTGCTGCTACCACAAGGACAGAGCAGGAATTTCAGGGCAATTCTCATTTCCTGAATCCTTGAATAACAGCAGGGGACTTATTGTGGGAAAATCTGCACCCTTAAGATACCAATTGTTTTAAAATTAAAACCTTTTATTTTGCTCATTCTCCTCTTTAAAGAGGCCAGTCCTTAAATGGGTCATTTCTATCACTTTCTGGAAATGTTTATTTATGCCCAGATGCACCTGTGATGGTGGGAACAGTCACAACAGGGACTGTGGTGCTCCACAGAGATGAGAAATATGCAGTTTGCCTTTCATTAGATCAACTGATTAGATGTGAAAAAGAGACAAACCCTCAGCTAGACAGGCCCTTCTTCAGCCTTTAAATGTGATAGACATCTTGAAGACATTATTATAAAAGCTTGATATGATGCTTTAAAGCACTGCTCGTTCCTGAGATCACTCAAGGGCTCCTTCAGAAGCTGCAAGTCTTCAAAAGTGATGCAGGAAATGCCAAAGCGCTCTGTGCTTTTCAAAGGCTGAAAATCCCCCTCTTCCCGTGGTGGAAGAGCAACAGCAAATGATTTTCTGCTTTTTTGGCTGAACACTTCCAGGTTCCAGGTTTGGATAATTGCCCTTCTCCATGTTAAAGGGTTCCAAAGCCATGAGAGGCTGCTGAGAGGCAGCTTTGACCTGGGAGATGCTCAGAGCATCAGGAACCAGGGAGATGTCCAAAGCACCAGCACCAGGAACCAGGGAGATGTCCAAAGCACCAGCTCTGCCCTGGGAGATGCTCAGAGCACCAGCACCAGAACTGCTCTCATAGTTAACATCACAGGTACAGGAGACTTCAACACAAACACTCCTCAGAAACACCTGAGATGGAGTTCAGCAGCAGGAATTCAAGGGTGGAAGGAATCTCTCTGGTTTCGTGCAAGCCAAGTCCCTACAGTGATAAAATCACCCCCAAACCTGTGGGGTTGTTCCTGAGCCTCCAGTGCTGGTTCCCCTGTGAAGATTCCTGGTGCTGAGGTGGTGAAGCTATTTGACAGCACTGTGTCACTGAAGAACGTCCACATGCGGACAGAATCTCCCACTTGCTACTTTAAATCAGCTTTCAGTAGTTTTTGTATCCCCAAAATAGCACAAAATATATTTACCCCAAGCTTGTGCCCTAAAAATTCATATACCCACTAGGGAATGCTAAATAAACCCAAACCTCGAAGTGCTGGGGGCAGGATAATCCAAAGACTAAATATTCTGACCTTGAATTTTACATTCTTTCCCATCTCCAATTGCCCTGCATGGAGTTTTCTTATTTCTAATCCAAGTTAAAGTGAGTGGCTGCTGCTTCAGCCTCAGATGTTTTGCCAGTGGTCTTCATGTGTGCCCAAGTCACTTCTGAGCCCTGAGTTTATCTCTCTAGCCCTTGCTCACCCCACAGAGGGGCCACAAAATTGCTTCCTGTATAAAGAGATCCAAAGATGGAAAACACAAAGGAAATGCAAAGTGATACCACATTTCTCATTTCAAACGAGTGGGTGACAAATTGCTCATCAGATTGTACAATTTGGGTTGCTCTTGCTTGCTTGCTAATTAACCAGTCTGACATTCTGCTTCCTCCCTCTTGCATCCACCCTGCCTCTGAACTAATCAGGGTTCAATGACAGCATCACTTATCCCAGGACACATTCCAATAATTAAGGTTTGGAGGACATCTTGCAAACTCCAGCACATACCAATAGGATTTTCTCTCCCTGCACTGCTGTGCCGGTGACATGTGACAAGACAAAGCCCTGCTCTCATATACATAACAGCAGGATGCTTTCCCACCTTTTAATGGCTGGCTGCATCTCCTCCCTCGGCTCTGACAGTGGGAAAGGGCTCTGCAGGAATGGCTGTGCCTCGAGGAGTCAGACCTGGCAGGCAGCAAAAGCCCTGGTGGTGCTAAACCCGAATTTTGAGTGCAGGAACAGCATCCCATAAGCTGTGCTCCCTTCCTACACTCCTTTTCTGTGCCTTCATGGCTTGCCATGGTCCCAGCACATCCTGGCTTTGTCCCCAAGGTGGGGACACCTTGGACGTTTAGGGAGGGGACACAGCCAGGAAGGATCATGGTGGGGACACCTTGGACATTTAGGGAGGGGACACAGCCAGGAAGGATCATGGTGGGGACACCTTGGGTGTTCAGGGAGGGGACACAGCCAGGAAGGATCATGGTGGGGACACCTTGGACATTTAGGGAGGGGACACAGCCAGGAAGGATCAAGGTGGGGACACCTTGGATGTTTAGAAAGGGGACACAGCCAGGAAGGATCCTGCTGTTTGAGTGCTTTTTAACCCTTTTCCTGCAGAAGCAGCACGGACTGAGTGCTGGGCTCTGCAGTGCTCAGGGTGTCCCCACCAGCCCTGGCAGAGCCACTGTAATTGCCCTGCTCTGACCTTCCCCACCACACAGTGGCTGCCCCAGCTCTGATTTCACTCAGCTGCACAAACCAGCAGGGTCACGCCAGCCATGGCTGCTCATTCCTTCCCTGGATGCTTTCTCCTTGCAGTCACTCCTGGGAAAAGCCCATTTTCAGAACCTGAGCCCCTGTGCAAGATGAAGGGCTGCACTTGGCATGAGCAAAGCTTGATCCCATGAGTTTGGGCTGAAACTGCAAAAAAGCCCAAAGAACCATCTGGATTCTATCTGCATTTTACCCTTCAAAAAGGTAAATTCTTTTACAAATGAGATTTATATTTTCATTTTAGCTAATAGTTGTTAGCTTTTCTTAGGGTACCCACTGGAATATGGCTCCAAATGCTCTTCTCCAGGAAGCTGAAATGTCCTGGTGATCAGCTCTGAAAAGCAGATGGAAACAGCACTCATTTTCTCTTGGTGCCTGATTCTGAAACCCTGTTTTCATCAGCAGCAGAAAGAGCAGTGGAATCACACAGAGAAATTGGGGAAGGGAAGATTCCCTATGGACAGAAATTCCAGGAGATGGACAGTTCTTCAGCCAGCATGAACCAACACACTTTAATTGACTTCTGCAACACTGCACTGCTCCACACACCCTGCACCTGGAAAGCCTCCACCAGGCACTTCAAATACCATTAATGAAGATAAAAGAGAATAAAAGACAATTTTGTGTCCCTAAGATCTCCTAATGTGACTCAGTGTGGAAGGCAGGACCTGCAGGGGGACAGGGGCTGGAGGAGCCTGGCTGGGTTTGTGCAGGGACACAGATGAGAGGAATTCCACTGAGCCTGGGCAATCTCCAGCATTGCTGGCTCTGGGCTGGGCTGGAGCTGTTCCTTCTCCACTCTCTTTGGCATCAGCAGGTATTTGCTGGTTTTGGTCCCAAAAAAGTGCAACAAAACCTCTATTTCATCTCGAACTTTCAAGGTCACTTGCATAAAATGTACAAAAAGCACATTTTTGTTGATGGAATGGCCTTTTGATAATGAGGTAATTAGTGATATTACAGCAGGAGAAAAGGGGGGGATTTCTTCCTCCTTTTCTCCCTTTTTGCAAACCCAGTGAAGTGGCAAATTTTGTCGCAGTTGCTGTATGTGCACAATATTTCACCCAGCTCCACAAAGTAATGTGTTTTTTCAGTAGCTACTGTATTTGCTGAAACTAAGTTATAATAATTTGATGACTAGGAACAAGATTAATTCAAAGAACTACTATTCTCATGACAATTGCAAAATCCAGTAGGGGACAGAGGGAGTGTGAATAGAAATGTTTAGGCATCTCCCTGCTTCATAAGTGAGGAGCCTGAGATGGAAAAATATCCAGCAAGGATCTGAGGGGGTCACATCTCTGGAGGGGCAGCAAGGTAAGCAATTAATTTCTCCATAAGAAAACCAGGAGCTGCAATCAAAACTATCATCAGAGGAAACATGAGTATCTGTACAATAGGAGGATAAAACCCAGTGAAAGATATAATTACATTAAATTACAGCAACTGCCATGTGAAAGTACCAATGAAAGTAACAGAAAGCATTGTCATTTCCTTAGAAATGGGGTTTGATGTTGCTGCAGTGTTCACATCCCCTCACACGTGGGGATGTGCCAGTTACCCAACCCCAGAGGGGAGCAAAGCCCCATCCCAGCCCCACTCACTGCACAAAAGCCATCCAATAAATTTAATAAGCCACCTAATAAATTTAGAAACTGCACTGAGTTTGTCATTTAGGACATGACAATCAAAACTGGAGCTCCTCACTGAGCCATCTTCCAAAGGAATTTTACTTTTTCCCCCCAAAATCTACAACTTCTATCACAAAGCAACACTGGTGCCTCAATCTCTCACAATAGGAATGCCAACCACCAATAATTCTACAAAGAATTTTGGAGAAATGGTTCACAGATTAACATTTTCAGAGTGGAAGCAGATGAGACCAAATTTAGAGCAAGTAAGTGATATGCACATATGTTATGTAAAGGCCTAATATTCACTGAAGAGAAGGAAGTATTTCTCAACCACATGTACCAGGGAGTTGGGATTTGGAGATCTATAAATAGTATGCTGAAATTATGGAAGTAGAGAATTACAGCACAAAAAAAAGCATAACAAATTAAAAATTATCAGAAATTGAGCTGGCAAGGAAATTTTCTGTTCTGCAGGAAAGAATCACCAAGACTTTTCCTGGTGCCATTCTGATATAAAAGCCCTTTCCCCAGTCAGGCTTGGCACCTGCTGGGGTGTGCTCAGGGCTCTTTGCACTGTGGTTTCACAGAGCTTGTGTGAGATCACTCAGGTACTTTGGAGATATTTCTGTGCAAACACAACTGCTGTTAAAGAGCTTCCAGCTGCTCTGAATCAGGCTCTGTCTTACTTTGACCAGATGACACTGGACATAAAAAACCCCACCGACCTTTCTGAGCAAACCTTGAAAACATCAAATTGTAGTCAAATCACTCTGGAGAAACACACTGCAGTATTCAAGAGTAAAATTCCCAGCCAAGCAGAGAACTGGCCTGTTTTAAACATTGAGCTCCTTGCTGACTGCTGCAGGTTGTGTTACCTGTTTGTGCTTTATTTGCAGCCTCTCTGCAGCAGTTTGAGTCGGGGCAGCCCCAGGAAAAGTGCATTTTCTGAGTGACACAGGAGTTCCTGAGCTGAATGTCAGCACATGTGAGAGGAGGAGCCCGGGGACACAAAATGTGATCTCCTGGTGTCAAACCCTGATGGCAGGGTTGTGCTGGCAGAGCCAGGAGCTGGGCTGAGCTTCTCCCACCAATGATTTAAGCAGAACAAATTGAAGCTCGCAGGAGTCGGAGCAGTAAAACCCGTGGAGTTGTTAAACTGGCTTTGCTTAAAGTGATGAATTAGTTGGGCCATTTCTTTTCATGGCAAGCAGTGAATCTGGGCTGTCCATCAGAGGAGGGAGGAGCTGGAAACCGGGGGCTGTGAGAGCAGGACAGGGCAGGAACCTTGGGCATTATGGTGAATGCTGAAGGATTTTAGCTTTTCTATTTTTTATACATTTGTAATCCTGCAGTTCTTTAGTGTGTAACTCTAAACTGTGTACACAGTGTGAGCTGCTGCTCTCCCATTTTGGGCAGACAAAACAATTCCTCTCCAGGCCTGGGAACCAAGGACACCTCACTGCCTCAGGACCCAGAGATGGGAACAAAAGGGAGTTGGGGGGAAGAAAACTCGGGGTAAATGACTTCATTAGCTGAAGCTGCAATTGGAAGATGAACCCTCAATATGCAAATGGACCAAACTTATAAAAGTGTGAAACCTGTGACCTGTCATCCATTTTGGATGCAGCCCCTGGGGGCTTCAACTGCCTGACGTTTAACTGAAGGCCCTTCAATAAACATAACAGCTTTTTATTCCCTTAATTCTGTCTGGCCTCTGTTTTTGGGGAATCCCAAAAGGCACCGGTGAGACCTCACAGGAGGGGATATCCAATGTGGATCCTTTGGATGGAGCACACAGATCCCAAAGGCAGAGGGGAGCAGAGCCAGGTCACGGCTGGCAGTGCCCTTTGGTGACATGGGGACAGTGACACCCTGAGCTGCATGAGCACCTGCCAGGTTTATTCAGTGCTTATTTACAGAGACACTCAAGAATTCTCTATGTAGTATTTTACATCTTGAGGTCAAATTTGGGCTGAGATAAATGAACACAGCTCTGTTGAAGTCAGAGGAATTGTGCCCATTAATTCCTGCCATGCTGCAGGGACAATGCACAACAACAGGATGAGGAGAGATGCCATTGTTGCTCTGCTAAAGCAATAATGAACCCCCTAATTTACTGTTTCCAAACCAGCTTATTCCATTTTCGAGAAGAATGCACTGGGTTGCACCTAGCCACCAAATCTGAGCACAGCTATGATTAATTTACTTTCTATGTATTTCCATTGTAATGGCTGAGAGCAAAACTTGGGCAGAGTGGATGGTCCCACACAAGCAGCTGTGCAAAGATGTCCCAGAATGCAGACAAACAGCATTGTTCACAGACTCCTCTTGGTGAGCAGAGAAAACAGGGTGTCAGTCACGCCGCTGACAGGCTGCAATTAACCCAGCATCAAATTGGAGGAGATGGATGGGACCAGATGGTCCTGTTAGCCTAACAAAGGATTCTGCAGCAAGTGTCCTTCCCAGGGAAGAGGGGCTTTTTAACAGAGACCTTTGGAACAACAACAACAACAACGAAAAAAGGGAACTAAAGAGACATTAGAGAAAACGGAAATGAGCAAAGCGTGGTTTAAATGTGAATTCCAGTAGATAATTATGTGCTTCAAGTACAAATATATGTTATATTTTGATCATAATGGTGTCTGCTGAAATTTATCCAAAACGGCCTCCCAAAGGATTGGCAGTGACAGGATCACTGCAAACAAAGTAAGGAATGATCCAAAAATCAGCATTCTTGCTGTTCCTGAAATAATTCCTTAATTTATTAACCTGAAACTGCCCAGATGCTGCCCTCCTATCCTGCTGTTCTTAGGGTAAATCCATATTTTGGAGCCCAAATAGCAGCAAGTATACCTGGGTGAGCAGGGCACCCCAAAACTCTTCCCAGAGGGTGCAGGAAGCAGAGTGCTTAGAACTAAAACTAAAGCTTAGAACTAAATCTATCTCACTTTCTGAGACAGATTATTAATTATGTGGAAGACACAACCAGTTACTGCAAAGAAATCAGGAAAAGCAGGTAAATAAGAGGAATTTCCAACAAAGTAAAATATCCTAAAAATCTGTTATCAGTTTCCCAGAGTGTCAGACAGATGATGCAGCAGGTGATGGCTCAGGTCCTCCTTTCCCCTTTCCTTTCCATGTTTTGCAATGTAGATTGACCCAACCACAGTTAGAAAAGAGGTGCCCTGTTTGACACCTTTTCAACATTATCCAGTGGAAAGAATATCAGCTCTTTTCTAAGCACGGAAATTACAGAAGATCTAATCAGCAGATAGGATATAGTCATAGAAAATGCACATCAGCACACCTTAAAGAAAGTAAAATAAATCTTGAAAGTTTAATATCCCCCTTTCTTGGACCTAAATAGGCCCCTTTGGAAAACTATTTTATTGTTTCTCATTAAATTAGAATTGTGCTGAGATGCCACTATCTACCATTTCCTATTATTATTAATGTAAAAAAAAAAATCATTGCATATTCAGCATCTCCCCAGTTAAAACAAGTCAGAATGAAAATCCGAGCTGTGTTTTTTCTTAATTCATGCTAATTTAAAAACAGAAAGTTCTTTACTTCTTTTCTCCCTAGTTTGCATCTGCATTTAAAGATAGCAATATTTTCTAATGATAATTAAGAACCTTTAATTTATTGGTTTATTACTTCTGTGCTACATTAGCAGCTCCTACAGAAGCAGCTCAGAGATAGCACATGTGAATGTGCTTAATTCCCCTCTCATTAACCTCAGAAACAGGGAGCAGCTCCCAGCCAGAGTCACTGGACCTTCCCTGCTTTCCAGGCTGCTGCTGGGGGCTCACACCCCAGTCCCAAGGCTGCTGCTCCCCACAGTTTCAGCCCTTGTGACCCTCTTGTGCTGGACAATGCCTGCTCTGAAGGGGAGCTGCTCCTGTAGCACCATTTACCTGTCAGGGGGTGTTGTGTCAAGGAAATGTTCCTATTGCTGTGCAGTTTGCACATGAAACCAGGCTGGTGTTTTCATCAGCAAAACAGCAAGCAGCAGATGTAAATATGGATAAGAGGAAATTCAGTGCACACTGAAGATTTCCTAATGCAATGGTGGGAATCAACCTCACTAGTTTGTCCAAAGACTCCAGTTTTCATTTGCTACCAAACCAGAATTACTGAAAATTTCCACAGCCCAGCCTGGCAGAGCTCACACAGGTGGATAATGAATATTTTCACTATCAATCCCTCTAAATTCCCTGCTCTGTGCTGTAGGCAGGAGGATGCTCTGGCTTGCAGTGTGTCCCTTGCAGATCTCAGGTTTGACAGCTGCTCTTCCCCATCCTGGCACAATTTGGCTCTCATGGGGGAGCCCAAGGTCTTGCAAAATTCAATGTCTCCTCCACTCCAGCACTTGGAAAAGACTTTAGAAAGGTGCACACCATTTCCCACCCCATTTTTTTAAACTGCTGGAGAAGTTTGGAGCATCTGCAGCAGAAGGGATCCCAGGAGTTCATTAGTGGCCCAGTTTCCTGTGGCCCTGTGCCACAGCCCTTCTGCCTGAGCGACCTCGACAGGCAGCCCTGTCCTCACGTGGAGTTTTTAATAAGTGTCAGGAAAGCTGAAGTCCTCAGGTATCCCTAATGCTGCTTTTTTGGCATCGTTAACCACCAGAGAGGAGAGAATGAAATTGAAATGTCTGTCTCCAGGAAGAGAAGAAATCTCACCTGGGCTGGGTGTGAGGGAGGGGAGGGCTGCAGGAGGATCAGGGTCAATCCCTTCCAGCTCAGTGGGAAATGAGCCCTGTGTGACACCCACACAGGGCTGGGACAGGCTTTGGAGCTGCCCTTGGGATGAGCTGCCCTGGAACTGGCTCTGGGCTGGGTTTGGGATGGGCAGAGCTGGCACAGACAGCACAGGAAGGGACAGAGACCCTGCTGCTCCCGCTGGGGCCACAAAGGCACCAGGGATCTCCAGGGTTTTGGGAGCAGGGGACGGACCAACAGGGATTCAGGAACAATGGATGGACCAACAGGGATTGGGAGCAGGGGATGGATCACCAGGGATTTGACAGCAATGGGTGGATCACCAAGAATTCAGGAACAATGGATGGATCACCAGGGTTTTGGGAGCAGGGGACGGACCAACAGGGATTCAGGAGGAAGGGATGGATCACCAAGGATTTGGGACAAGGGGATGGATCACCAGGAATTCAGGAGCAGGGGATGGATCACCAAGGATTTGGGAGCAATAGGTGGATCACCAGGAGTTCAGGAGCAGGGGATGGATCACCAGGGATTTGGGAGCAATGGATGGATCACCAGGGATTTGACAGCAATGGGTGGATCACCAAGAATTCAGGACCAATGGATGGATCACCGGGAGTTCGGGAGCAGGGGATGGATCACCAGGGATTTGGGAGCAATGGGTGGATCACCAGGAATTCAGGAGGAAGGGATGGGATCACCAGGGATTCAGGAACAATGGATGGATCACCAGGGATTTGACAGCAAGGGATGGATCAGCAGGGATTCAGGAGCAATGCAGAACCCCACTTTCACAGCCACACCAGGGAAGGACAGCAATGGTTGATCCAGGTGTTGACTGAGACTGGGAAGAGGTTTGGAAGCTGCTGCCCCACCAGGAAGGACCCAGCAAAGCTCAGTGTTCCACAGGATGAGTTTGTGGAATATTTTAGTGGATACTCTGGGAAAATTGCACTATAGAATAAATGAGGCTTTAATTATCTTTTGTTATTCCAGTGTAACCAGCTTGGCTCTTTTAGCAAAAAGTCAAATTACAAATGTGTCAAGAAAACCCCAAACCTGACCCTGCATTAGATATCATTTATGTAGTTACAAATATATTCTCAATATTTAATATTTATTACTTAGACACATAGAATATAAGTATTATTACTTAATACTTATGAATGTAACTTCAGTAGTGAGAAGTTTTTAAATATATATTTTTAAAGATTATCCTAGCTCAAAGTTTTAAATTTCTTTTAAACTGAAACTCTCTCTTTGGGCAAACTAATGTGATAATCTTAAGAAAGGAATTATCTAAGGTTTTTTACTATTGCACTTCACTGAAAAATTGGTATTAAGCTGTGTTTTAAATCAAAATTTCCTCAAATTGAAGAACTGATGCTAAAGTTATATGGTAGGTTATAATACTTGCAATTTGCATAAAAATAAAAAGAATCATTTTATCACAAGTGTTCTTTCTAGCAAGGATTTCTAAACCCAGTGGCTAGGAAATACTGTTGATTTTCAGACCAAATCCATCTAATTACACAAAAGGAAATCCACAGAATTGCCAGGGTTCAGGGAAGAGATAATCAAATCAAATCACTCAGAATGAGGGAGAGGCTCCATGTGGAACTGCTGAAACAGCAACTTAATTACAGCACTTCAGCAGCTGAAAGTTCCTTAATAGATGGCTCAGGTTTGAAAGGGACACAGAAATAAAACACAACAGTCCCAAAAGCAGGTGATTTCAGGTCTTCAAGATGCACAGTTTTTTACAGCTATATTAATTTTTTTTGATAAACATTATTTCCAAGTGCTCAGCACAAAGCAAGATCTATCTGGAGTTCAGCTCAGTGGGGCTAAAGGCAAACTAATAAATTAATTCCAGCAAATATTAATGATCTCAAACATATTTCTTGAGATATTTGTGCAGTAACCTCTACATTTATTTATGTGCAAGCAAAAAGGGCTTTAATTTCAAAATCAGATCTTTACATCCAAAGTATCATAAAGATTCTTATTGATTCCAAAGAGTTTCTGCTGATTCTCATCTTTGAAATAGAACAGATATTTTTTCACCTTTGCAATGTTCTCCTTTTGTTGTGGATTGTTAATTAACCAATTACAGTGAAAATAAATCTAACAGTATTTTTTAAGACCATGCAGGTAATGCTGCCTGTTTCAGGAGAGATTTTTATTCAAAATTTGTCCCAAATCTTAAAAACTGGGAAAGAGAAGCCACTGAATTTTACCTAGATGCTATTTGGGAGTTAGATCATTAATATATTATTTAATTTATATTAAATATTATATATTTAGCATGCCTGTGCTGTTTTTTCTTATGTACAGCAGCAAAAAAAAAAAAATCACCTCCTTTAATTCCTCTTTATTTTAAGAACAAATATTTAATTAAACTTCACATCTTTTAAGCAATTAAAAAATTGCTATTCAAATCTGGGTGCTATCAGGCAACAGTTCAGGGAGATCTGATTTTGAGAGTTAAATCAGCATTCAGCACTTTCCCCAAATCATCTCCTCATTGAGGATCTCCTGGGGATTGTCCCAACTGGGAATATTCTGATCCCTTTGGGAGTTTGAGTCCCTGGGGTCCTGCAGAGGGAAATGTGGCAGAGCAGGGATTTGTGTAAAATATCCTCTGGGCTTAAGGTACCACCATTAGCACTGGGCCATCCATGGAATATTGGTGCCAAATCAGGAAAGCAGAGCCAAGATATCAGCTGAAATTCAGCCAACAAGGAATGTCCTGGTGAAATTGCTTTTTATGGAACTTGGATGGGACTTTTTTAACCAAAATTCCACTGAAACAGGTCCAGCCTTTCCCTCCCCCACCAAAGCCAACATTTTTGTTGCTATTTTCCACGAGGGATGAGTTGGATGCAACAATTCCCATTTGGGACTGGGGAACGTTTATTTTATTTTTATCAGCCCTAAACTCAACGTTGCATTTCCACAGCCCCTTACACCAGCAGCACACAAATACCTCTGACCACAAAACTGTGCCAGCAGTGCCACCAGGACCTTTTCCTGCCACCGCTTTATCCTGAGCTCTGTTAAATGCTGGGTCTGTCAGCTGGGCTCAGCTCACAGCCACACACGAGCCCTGCCAAGCTCAGATTTGCACCCTGAGCGTTTGAAACGTTGGTGTGCCGTGCTAAATCCCAAAGTTTGGATGCTGCAGGTGGCTCTCCGTGGGCTCCTCCTTTCATGGGGATGATGAGAGCACAGTTTGGGCCCCAACATCTGCTTTGTGCAGCTGCAGAGAGCAGCCAGAGCCCAGGAGCAGCCGCCCCAGCGAGTGGGATTGGAGTGGGCTCGTGCGGAGCGAGCGGTGTCAGCAGCTCCTGTTGCTAAGGAAACTATTTCCTTGGTAGCTGCATGTTTGCCACATCTCACTGAATCGGTGTCGGGGACAACCTGGTGTGGCATTGCGAGGATCATAGCCCCAAATGGGCTGGAAGTTTAGGAAGGATTGGTTTGGAAAAGAACCCAGCCCATCTGGAGACACAGTGTGCTGCTGACTCATGGAAAAGCTCTGATTGTGCCAGAGTCAGTAGGTGGCAAAGAGTTAAAAGGATTTGTATAATAAATAAAAACGTTTTGTCTTCTAAAAATTGGAAATGATGTAAAATTCTTTTACAAGAACACACTTTCTAGCTCTTGGGAACCTCATGTGCGGCACTCATGTGGCAGCAGAATGGATGGAGCATTCTTTGTTTTCTCACATCAATGTAAACACTAATATTTTATATTTTTACCTTCTAATACTCATAACATGGTAATTTACAGCCTCAGAGTGGGCAAAGCAGTTTCTAAGCACACTCAGAAAATCAGAAATGAAAAAATACACCCTGCACTTTTGAGCACAATTATTAACAACAGTTGGTAAGGAAATGATCAAGTCTACAATTTCTGTATCTGCAGCTCCCTTCCCCTCTGCTTTCCAAGGATTCTTACATTAGCATTGGAAAGAACTTTCTTGGCAGACTTTTTTGGGACTGGGAGGTTCCAAATCCACTAATTTAAAGGCTACACCATTCATCCATTCTGTAAATTGTGATATCCCCATGCAACAAACCAACCAAACCATCTCCATTTGACTGGGAAATATATTCAATGGAGAGTAAGATCATCTCCACCAGATGAAGCACACTGAGGAACAACACTGTCATTGTTTCTCTAGCTGCTCTACACACCTATCAAATGTAAACCCCAAAAAACCTCTCAGTATTTTTACTTTTCCCCAGATACCCCAAAAAGTCATTGCTTTGTCCCCCTCAGAGTGCAAAGGGGGAAGCCATGAGGAGAAAAGGGCTGGGACCCTCAGGGTGCAGATGAAGAGGTAAAGAGCACTGAGCTGTTCCATTTTCCACGTGTCCAGAGCCCCTCTGTCCTGCAGGAGCTCTGCTGCAGAGAATTGGGGTTGGGGGAGCCTTGAGGGGGGATGCAAAGCCCTAAACCAGCCCTGCCTCCTGCAGGAGCACTTCAGCCCTATGGGAACTGCTCTGGGAACGTGCCCATGAGAAACAAGCTTGAGTGAACTTCTGTCACTTAGTTCAACAGAAAAACCACATAAAAATTACAGTTCAACTCTTGCTAACTTGGACTTTCAGTTCTTTTTCTTTTTTTTTTTTTTCCCTAGGCATGTTCTGTCATTTGATGCCATCCCAAAACCACCACCTTCCTTCCTGCAGGAAGAGGGCAGGTTCATTCCACTTAAATAAAGTAACCCTGATTTATTAATGGGTGGGTTTAGGAACAGTTACTGCATGTACTGAGGGCTCCTTGAGAGAAGTGACATGCCTTGTGCTCAAGGTGCTTCTGTTTAATTTGTATTCTTGCTGGTTTTGTGGATGGTCCCTTCAAAACTGATTTGCTCCAGAAGAGCAAACCCATCCTGGCCTCTCTTGTGCTAATTAAAGAGTCTGGTACTTAACACTGGAGCTCAGAAATGCTATGAGATATGGGAAATAAAAAGTGTATCAGAGGACTTTAATGGGGACATCAAGGTTAATATCTGTCCATGCTCTTTCTGGAGAAACTGCAAGCACCACAATTTATTGGACGGGACCCGAGTTTTATTACCAAACCCTGATTTCCTCAGCAGCACAGCTCTCCATGGCTGCCACCCTCAGAGGAGCAGCCAGAAATCAATCCATCAGTGGGAGCTGAGGCAGAGGGGCCTGTTGCTATTGGATTTCTAGAGTCCCATACTGCTGTTACTATATCACTAGAGTCCCATACCTTCTCTCAGTGTTTTCTTACAGCTGCAGATCTTCACAGCATGGCCTCCTTCTTCCACATATGACTCCCTCTAGGCTCTCCCTGACTGGCCAACCCACCCCCTTTTATCCCAGTTATCCTCACTAGCCACAGCTGCAGCCCAGTGAAGGACATGGCAGCTGCAGCCCATCAAGAACAACTGCACCTCCTGGGGCAAGGCCTATGTACAGATATTCAATACAATACTGATGTTTTACTAGGACTCAAAGGCCACCTCATATTTTACTAGGGCTCAAAGGCCACCTCTACTGTAGGGTCAGTGCTCAGCAGGGTCACAGACCCCCAAATCCCCTCACACCGGGTAGGACTCACAGCAGCTGCTGAATATTCATGGGTCCGCCCTGCAACAGCAGAATTGGCGTTACCAAACTGCACAGAGGATCAAATAAGGAGGAATTGTTTCTTGGCACAGGTTCCTCTACACTTTGTTCTCCAGAACTTCCCTGCAGCTTCAGAAGGGAAGCGGCGCAGGGAGCGTCACGGTGGCGTTTGGTGTCCCTGGCATCCTTCCTGCATTTCCGACACCCCTGCTCCCCTGGCAGCCTGCAGAGCTGCAGCCACAGCCTCCAGAATTTGTCACTGTCGCTGCCCGGGCGCTCGGCATTGTTCAGGAAATGAACAATGTTCAGGAAATGTGTGTGTGAAGCAGAACTGCCCGCGCCCGGCTCGGCGCTGCGAGGCTGCTCCGCACCAAACACGGGTTTTATGTGTCCTATTATGTGCCCCAGCAAGAGCCATAAATAATTGTGACAAGGGGTTTTTTTTGGTGTTACATGTGAAAGTCCTTGAGCGTGCCTCCTGGCCCGGCCCCCCTCCCTCCCAGCACTACAGCTGCCAAGCTGCATGATGATAGATGGCACTCTGCAGCAAATGACAGCCCGATAGATTTTTTAGTTTGTGCTTTAGAGAGAATCAGATATGCTGTATAAAGCAATAAAAAAAGCATACTCACAAGGTGGGTTAAAAATAGCTGGCACAGCAGGAGATGAGTTTGCTGTTTATCAAAAAGTTAAAGCTTCACATGCAAAGTCCAGGTGATGTGTTAATTCTTTTAAATCTTAGCCAGGAGCAATTTTCGTGGACAAACCTATGAGGTGCAATTTTTTTTACCCTTCCATCTTTTAATATAGGGCACTCTAAAAGCCTGGTTATAAACTTCCCTGAGCTAGGACAGCATCCAAAATACAAGGGGGAATACACTTGATCCTTAAAATGAGATGAAGAAAGTCCTGAGTCTGTACAAAGTACTGAATCAAACAAGGGACGTTTGAAATGTTAGCTTTCAAATCAGACTGTGAAACGTGAGCCCAGACCCCCTGAAAACTTTCGGTCCTCAAGCCCCTGAAGTCAGCAAGAGTCTTTGCTATGAAATTTGATCAAGATTATTTGAGAACCAATACAGAAAATTATTTTCATCTTGGACAGATCATGTCTGACAAAAAGTGCATATTTACGTTTTTAGGATGGATTATGTTCTCTCTATGCGAAAATGTAGTAATTTGGGGGTGATAAAGCAGCTGGCAATAGTGAAGTTCAGGGGGAATTCAGGTGTGCCAGAGCACATGATGCTTCTGAAATCTGCATTACAAAAACGAGCCACTGGTCAGACAGAAAAGCCACAGAAGGAAAAGGGTGAGAAAAGGGTGAGCAAAGCTCTGCTCCAGTCACCGGTCAGTTCTGACAATTACAGATTTGTAAGGCAGCAGCTTTTCCTCGTGCCTCATATTTCTCAGTGACTGCAGATGCTGCTGTGGAGAACAGGCTGTTCCCCTGACACGAGCACTGAGCCCAGCTGAGATGTGCAAACTTGGAAGGTGTCCTGTCCTCCCCACTGGATGTTAGCCTGACTTGTTTTCCTCTGTGCCTGCTATTGATCTGGATCCTGGTAACAAATGGCCTGGCTTCCCAGCCACCTTGGAAATGTCATGCAGGAGTCAACAAAAATACTCGCTGTATGTTTTATAAAGAATTACAGCTGGCTCTGAATTACTCTGGCTTTCATCTCAGCCAGCCCAGCCTGGCTCTCTGGTGTCGATGGATGAGCAGGAGGAGCAGGAAATGATTCAGTGAGCCAGTGAGCTTCCCAGTTCATGGACATGACAGCCTCAGACACACTTATTCACCCTGGCCCTGTCTCACACTGCTCTCCAAGCTGCTCTGTAATTTAAGAGTACTCACTATATCAGATCTCAACTCTTTTTCCCTCCTGATTTCTGATGAATCATGTTAGGAAAGCTGTGGTTTTAACGCTGGAGGATGTGACATAATGCAAAACAGCACAAGAAGTATATTAAAAAAATATGTCTGTCAGACTTTATATGGCTGGAAGGGGATAATTTGAATTATATGCCCATAATTCAAATTTGGGGATAATTCAACACCCAAACAGATACATTTCTAGCTGTACCCAGCCATCTGATATAATACTGGCTATTGTTTATTACTTACTTGTACGTTGTTACAGCATCACCTCCCTCTGCTATGCTTAGGGGACAGTTTACATTTCCATAATAAAATCCATTTTCTATAGGTTTTTAACTCAGTTTACATTTCACAAGGCCGCTGCCTGGCATATGAGTTTCACTTCAATTCCTTTTGGTTTAACTAAAATTTCAAAACAGGTTATTCTTTTTTAAAAAAAGAATAATTAATCAGTGCAACAGAGAAGTATGTAATGCCATTTCCCAGCCCGAGGAGTCTGAGTAACTCCCAGCCATTCTCTCGAAAAATGACCTATTAAAGTCCTTTTTACAAGAACCTGATGGATTTAGGACCAAATGGAACTACTTAAATAAGCAGATGTTGCAGCACTGCTATTTTTAGAGATAAGGGAGGGCAGGAATAAAGCACAAAGCACGAGAGGAGAGAGGGAGCAGCATCCCACGGCCACCCTGGCACCCGTGCCCACCAGGGGAACAGTGCCCTGAGGGGTTTGTGGGGCTGAATTCACCACAGGAGGAGCCAGGGAGGGGTGGGCTTCAGAAAAGGATCTTCCCCCAGGGTGGTGGGACCCTGGCCAGGCTCCCCTGGGGCTGGGCACTGCTGCAAACCCTCAGCAGCTCCAGGAGGGTCTGGGCACCACGGCCCTGCATGGGCTGGGATTTGGGGCTGGATTCATGATCTTTCTGTGGTTCTAAATTCACCAGCAGATGGAATCTGAAAGTCCCAGAGTTTTGCTGCCTTCTGCTCCACAGGACCAAGGGTTACCCAGCGGCTTTGGGAGTCTGGATGCAGCTTTGGGAGTGAGTTTGGATGCAGGTTTGTCAGTTTTCATGCAGGTTTGGGAGTGAGTTGGATGCAGCTTTGGGAGTGAGTTTGGATGCAGGCTTGGGAGGGAGTTTGGATGCAGGCTTGTCAGTTTGGATTCAGGTTTGTCAGTCTGGACGCAGGTTTGGGAGTTTGGATGCAGCTTTGTGAGTTTGGATGCAGGTTTGGAACACGCGAGGCTGGTGCTGCTGGTTGGATTCCCTCAGGGTTGCTGATCTCAGCCCTCCTGAGCAGGGCTCCTTTCAAAGAGCCATCCCAGCTTCCACACAGGTTGATCCATGTGTCTCTAATCACCAGAGCCAGGCTGGGGCTGCACCTCATAAACATTGTCTTTTTGGAAGAAAATGTTTGCTTTCAGGTCAAGCTGAATCACTGGGCAGGCAGGAGGAGGCAAGGGGGAGTTTATTATGCATGTCTGGTCTGTCCAAGAACAGACAGGATTAACAGCTAATTTCCTGCCATTACAGTTCAGCCCCAAAGAAAGCTTTTTCAAAGAAATGACTTGCATCTCAAAGTGACTTAACATCTGCAAGGAACAAAGATGAGAATCTCACCAGGACACAGCCTGAATTCCAGCTCCTCCTTTGTGACTCTCTCTGCTAAGGAGTCATTGAGTCGCTGTAAATCTTTACAAGGAGCAAACCCAGCAAACTCTGCCTGTACCTGGGGCCAGGAGCAGCATCCTGAGTGCCTGTGCCAGCTCTGGAGGGCTGCAGGATGTGCTGCTCTGCCACAGGCTGTGAAACCGGAGCTGGAGGATGCTCTGGTTCCACAGATCCCCCTGAGTCACGTTTGAAAGGCTGTGGGAGCTGATGGCAAATTGAAAACCAGCTGAAGGCCTCACACAGCCCAGCCTGCTCACTGAAACCTCCTGGGTTCCCCTCCTGGAGCCCTGGGGTCCCAGCTGCAGACACCTCCTGTCACCTGCCAGCGCCTTCATCCGCTCTGCCAGTGCCCACAGAAACTGCACTGGAGTTTAATGCCTTGCCTTGATCCCTGAATTCACTCCTCTAAACAGAAATCTGCCTTACATCACTGCTCTCTTGGCTGTCATTAGCAGGAGGAATTTGAGAAATACGTACTTTAAGAGTTCCCCATGTAACCACCATCAGCATAAAAGATCTCCCCAAGCACTCTGTGGTGCCAGGTCAGATCTGGTGCCAGCTCACCACTACAACACCAAAACCAGGGGCTCTGTGGAATTTGTTCCACAAATTATATTTGTTCAGAGCCACATAACAAAGGCAGCCAGGATCTGGATTAATTATCATGATTATCCTCCAGCTCAGAAGTCAGTGAGTCCTCAGGAACAGATTTCTTTTTGAAGCCTTACACAATTGCTGATGGGAGCCTGCAGCTCATGCACACAAACCTCCAAACACACACAAAGGCAAATAAATAAAACAAAATCACACATAAAAAAATATCCTATTGCCAAAATTAGGTAAAAAAAGCAACCCTGAGCAATATGTATTTAACTCTTCGTGCACAGCCAAAGTTGCTAGGGAACGAGGCAGCCTCCCAAGCTGCCAGGACAATTACATTTACAGAGAGCTGACAAGGATTGACCTTTGCCTACTCCTTCCTGTCTGCCTTTCCCCAGGCGTGGAGATCCTGGTGCTTGACAAACACGTTTGATGGGCACGTCTGCAGGCAGCAGGGTGAGCTGGCCTCTCCTTCAGCCTGCTAAGGACCAAAGATGCTTTTAGGGGAGCCGAGGCTGTCAGTGCTGAGCTCTCCAGGAAAAGGTGGGCTTCCCTTCCCTGAGCTTCCCCAAACTTTGGAAGCGGAAATTTATTTAGCGCTTTAACAAATTTCACACAGCCTGATCAAGCAGTCCCATCACCCATTCTCAGTGGAATTGCAGCATAATTCCAGGGAAAAATTGAAATCAAGGGTCATCTTGGCAAAATTTTCCAGGTGGGATCTGTGAGTTTGCACAAAGTTTCAGGGGCTGTATATGAATATTCCTATACAGAGGTCATACCCCAAATTCCAAATGAAACCTCCTAAAGATCTGCATTTAAAAAAAATCTGCATGTTTAATATCATCAGCTAAGGAATTCCGTGCCATTATCTGTGTATTTTAATAATTGCAACTTTCAATGGTAGTGACATAAAAACAATTACTTTTTGAAATTTCCCCCGTATATGCATTTGAAACTACACAGCCATTAAAAACAGTCTGTCGAATTAAAGGTTGTGCAATTAATTAAGTGCAAATCCTGTAAAACTGGACCAAGGAGAAAATTCATCAAATGGGTGAAATATGACCTATCTTGTCCAAAAGACAAATATGTTTAAACAAAATATGAAAATTGATGACAAAATTACTGGTAGCAAAATGCACACGGAGCAAATATGAGACAGCTGCACTGGGATTCAGCACGGGAGGTTCACCCTCATGGAATTTGTGATTCATTATCTCCACTGCCTTGTAAAACTTTTCCCAGTTAATCTCCAAAGTACGGCCTTTGTACCTACGATAATAAAAATTCTCTATAAAATCACACAGAAGTGTTTAGCAGTGATTTACTGTGCCTTGCCACCGTCAGATGAGATCTGTTATCAGTGGATGTGGCACCCACAGCCAGGTTTGCTCTGCCCCCAGGGATCTCTGCCTTTTCCAGCTGCTACTCCCCTTTGGGGACAGCCCAGGGGCTCTGCCTCTGCTCTGTGCTGGCCACTGGGGCGTCCAGGGGACATCTGGGGTTGTAGCAGAGTGGGAGTTGCTCTCTGCTCCCAGAACAGGGACAGGAGCAGAGGGAATGGCCTCAGGCTGGGCCAGGGGAGGTGCAGGGTGGAATTTCCCCATGGAAAGGGGGTCAGGGACTGGAACTGCCCGGGGAGGTTTGGGGTGCCCATCCTGGAGGTGTCCAAGGATGAGGCCCTCAGAGCTCTGGGCTGGGACAAATTTGGGATTGGGCACAGCTTGGACTCTGAAATTAGAGATTATTCCCCCACTCAGTGGCTCTAGGATTGTGTGTCTAAGCACTCAAACATTTCTGCCACGAAGGAACTGAGCTCTCTCAGCCGTGCCATCCATCCAGCTGCATGTCTGGGCCTTGTGGAAGCCACATGGACTTCCCAGGCCAAATCCTCACAGAAATGGCCAACACATTCTGGGTGACCGTATTTTAAAGGGTTTGCTATCAAATAAACCCACACATGAAACTGAGGCTTTTTCTATTTTACCCCCAGCAGTCCATTGGCAGGGAGAGCTGTAAGTTTCCTAAACTTCAAGATAGACTGCAATCCACAAAAGTGTGCAATAGATTATAGAGAGCAGTGCAGGTGTGTCACTTGGTGAGAAATTTACGTCTTGGGATTTTTAATGTGCTGTGGATGGAAGCAGGATGGAGGCCACAGGGTGTCATCCTGGGTTTCTTCTTCATGCCTCTGCATGGGTTTGGGTGGCATTTTGTAATTGGGCAGAAAAGTCCCCATTGCAGCTCTTTGGGATCAGTTACTGGGTTAAAAGGGAAAATAATCCAGGTGTCAGTTCTTAATTGGATAGTTTAGTTTTAAAAGACCTTGTACCAAGAGATTTTTGGCCATTTTGTGCCTTCTGATGAAAAGCTGCCGAACTCACAGCAGTGAGACTGTTCTACTGATAAGAAATAATAAACACCTGAGTCTGAACATGAACTATCATCTCAAGTGCCTTCAATGCAGCCCCAGAGACACCCAGAGCTGGTTCCGTGGCAGGCAGGGAGCAGCAGCTCCAGATCTCTGAGAACATCTCTCAGACACCCAAAGGAGCCTGGCTAGGCCCCGCAGTGGGTTATCCCTGGTCCCTGGGGATGGGCAGGTGGGCAGTGGGCATGGACACCAGGCTGGCACTGTGGCAGGGCAGCCAGGTGAGGGGCTCACAAAGCAAACCCAGCTGTGCAGGGATGCTGCAGAGGGGAGGGCTGCGGGCAGGGCCTGGCTGGGCCCCGCAGTGGGTTATCCCTGGTTCCTGGGGATGGGCAGGCGGGCAGTGGGCATGGACACCAGGTTGGCACTGTGCAGGGCAGGGCAGGCAGGTGAGGAGCTCACAAACCCAACCCAGCTGTGCAGGGATGCTGCAGAGGGGAGGGCTGCAGGCAGGGCCTGGCTGGGCCCTGCAGTGCGTTATCCCTGGTTCCTGAGGATGGCTGCGTGGGCAGTGGGCATGGACACCAGGATCGCACTGTGGCAGGGCAGGGCAGGGCAGGGCAGGGCAGGGCAGGCAGGTGAGGGGCTCACAAAGCAAACCCAGCTGAGCAGAGGGGAGGGCTGCAGGCAGGGCCTGGCTGGGCCCCGCAGTGGGTTATCCCTGGTTCCTGGGGATGGGCATGGACGCCAGGCTGGCACTGTGGCAGGGCAGGCAGGTGAGGAGCTCACAAAGCAAACCCAGCTGTGCAGGGATGCTGCAGAGGGGAGGGCTGCAGGCAGCGCAGGAACCCAGCCTGTTATCTTCATATTAAAATGTAATGGCGCCATTAAAGTTAAAACCACTGTTAAACTTGATTGAGTAAATTAGTTAATTAACCATAGCATCTAATGCATTCCTCCAAGGCATACCTCAGCTCCTCCAGACACAATTCCAGTTGTACATTACCCTGGCTGTGAATTTTACTATGATTACACTCCTGGAGTGGCTCTCTGTTTGTCAATGAAGAATGCAAGCTGTCTCTAGAATCTGGGATGATAAAAGCAGGGGAAAATGGATATATTTCCCATTTATCTGTTTCCTTTCAAGAAGCTTCTCACATTTTATAAATTCTTCTCTTTCTCTGCCCTTTGCTGGAAAAATTTATAATAAAACAAGTTGAAGGTGGAGTGTTTTGGTCATCTCTTGTTAGGATTGAGTATGTAAAAAGTACCAGAGTTCATAAAGAACTCAAAGGAAAGTTACCTAGGATAGATCTTCCCAAACATGGCTTTTGTATTTAATAATGTAAAAATTTCTTCAAACATCTTTTCACAGGAAAAGTGGCCACACAGCTGGAATCATGAATTTTGCATTTCCCTACCCAATTTAAAAATAAGGTAGACTAAACCACAGATATTTTGATATAGAAACACCATTTGAGCAAGAAGCTGCCTCATTTAGAAATATGTTTTAAATTAAGAAATAAAATATATCCATCAAGGTAACAGGCTGTGAACTGAGCATGTTTTCCTTTAACTCCTCTGTTTTCAAAGCTGTTGGAGGAGTTACCCTGTTGTCCTAAGCATCCCTGTAATCCACTCCTAGAACATTTCCAGAAGAAATTCAATTTCAGCCGAAATTTTGAAGACTTTTATAGAATTGCTCCAAAATTTTCAATCAAAATACAATTTTCACCAAAAAACTCCAAACAAACTGCTTGCTAACATTCCTGCACAAGTTTTCCCACATTTCCCAACCAGTCCAGTAGCATCACAAGGTGTGTTGCACACCCCAAGAACATCTTTGTGTCTCAGCTCCTCTCAGAGCACCACACAAGTGACCAACACACTTTTTATATTTTTTTTAAAGCCCAGCACTTCAACTGAGACATTTTCCCCATCCTTCACTGCCTTGGGGAATGCTTCATCTTAAAAACATGAGAACACAATTATGGCAATTCCCTTATGAAAATGTGGCCAATTTTCTGCTTTAACCAACGTAAAATTGATCTCTCAAGCTCTGCCTCACGTGATCCCCTTGCAGATCTCCCTGCTTTTCCTCTTCCTTCACACCCAGTAATGGAGATTCCCCAAATGAGCTCTCCTTCATTTTATTTCCATTTTTCTAACAGATCTTGCACCTTGCACAAATCCCTGCCTGTGTTTGGGTGAAATGTGACAGATCTCAGCCCCTGGCTCACAAACACCCCAGGTCAGGCGTAATTTGGATGGCAATAATTCACATTTCCATGTTTTCTACCCACAGTCTCCATTTCCCAAGCAGTGCCCAAAGGTAGCATCCATGGATTCTATATCCTATCATGAAAATCCTATTTTTCTGTTTAATATCTTTTTTTTTTCATTGTCTATTTGATCCGAACAAAGGATTTTGCTGAAGGTCAGGGTATTGATTGAACTCCACCCTGGGGGCTCCTTCCCATGCTGTGACAGATGCAGGGGACCTGGGGGATAATGGACCCCTGGGACTGGAAAGGACAGAGGGCTGGATGCTGCTCAAATTGCAGAATTATTGAGTTATTCCCCCTTTCTCCCTGCTTGAGCACAAAAACAAAGAACATTTTTGCAGGAAGGGAGCACAGGAAGGACTTGGGGCTGTGGGGTCTCTCATGAGACACTGATGGAAGCCTTGACTAAAGGAGAAGTGAAAACACTTGAGCATTGTCTGTGCCATGGGCTCTGCAGGGAAATGCTGAAGTTCTGACCTGCTACCCAAATTGTTCCTAAAATTAGAAGCCCTGGACTGACGAGGGTTGGCTGAGCTGAGAGAGGAATCTGCTGAAGAGGAAACTCCTTCTTGAATAATTAACTCACTTTTCTGTCTGCGTCTCTGCTTCCCCCATCAGATTTCTAGCATTTGGAGGGAGGGAACATTCTCTTCCACTCCTGATGAGATAATACTGATGATCTAAGGAATTTCTTGCTACTCTTCTGTATTTAATAAAACATCCAAGATTAGTGGGTAAAGTCAGCTAAATTTACCAAATTACAGCATGTAATTGATTTACTGATAGGTAGGCATGACTCAACTTTTACTCAGATCTTTGACATAATCAAAAAGTATTAATTTATTCAATCATTACTGCAAAATGGTGTTACATTTTTAACCACTTTAAAAATATATAAAATAATACAATATTGGTGCTGTTACTTGTATAGTCATGGTTGTGACTCTTTAGAAGCATGTTCCTGGATTTCTGCATCTGAATGTGATGAATGTATTGGCAGCCAGGAAGGATGATGGCATGGATGGGGCTGTGATCAGAGAGATCACAATTATTTATAATAGTTTATAATAGTGTACACATCTGAGTATTTTATAATACACAGATGTGTATTAAAAAAAGAAAAACAAATTCAGCTGCTCCTAATGCTGGTGGATCACTGATAAAATCAGAATAAATACAACAACACAGATGTAGTGCTCCTCACTTATAAATAAATGTCTCTGTGTTACTTGATCTTATAATTTGGGAGTGTTTTGTGCTCTGCAGTTCCTCCCTCAGCTCAGCCCATCCTCTCTGTTGGATTTGGTTTTTCCCCTTGGTCCTCTCCCTGCAGGCTGACAGATCAGCCAGGTGCTCCAGCCTGCTGGATCCTCATTTGCTGGGTGTGTGAGCTTGGCCCTTTTTAATTTTTATTTTTACCCCAGCCCCTGCTCTGCTGGAGCCAGCTGGCTGAAACAGGGAGTTCATGTTCTTCCTGAGGTGCTTCAGCCTCCTTCATCCTTGCCAGCTCCTCCTCATCCTCGTTCTGCAGAGATTGGGATTTCCCACTCCTTTCCCAGGGTCTGCTCTGGGCTGCTGCTACTCCTGAGAGTAACTGGGAACCCCTGATGCTGGTGCTTCTCCAGTGAGTAAACTGGAACCACTGTCCCTGATGCTACTCCAGTGAGTAAACTGGGAATCCTTGCTCCTGCTGCTACTCCAGTGAGTAAACTGGAATCCCTGATGCTTCCCTGCTCCTGATGCTACTCCAGTGAGTAAACCCACCCCAAAGTGCTGATTGCCCTGGAAACACCCCTAAACCCACCCCAAACTGCTGATTACCCTAAAACCACCCCAAACCCACCCCAAGGTGCTGATTGCCCTGGCTCCCTTGTGCCAGCACCCAGGACTGGCCGCACACCTCACTTCTATCTGTATTAAACCCCAGCTTTGTTATAGTGATCTGTCAAACCAGCACTGCAGCAGGGATACGAGCTCCATAATCAAGTTTATCCCAAACAAGTTTCATAGTTTGAACAGATATTTAACAATAGTCTAAAGAATTATTGTTTTCCAATTTAAATATCTGCTGCAGCTCTAAGTGCCAGTTAACTCTGGCTCGGTGAAATGCAAATTCTGTGAAATCCAATCCATCAAGCAGAAATTTTCCTACAAAAGGGTTTCGCAGAAATAATAGCTGTCAGCTAACAATTAATGCACCCAACACGCTTAAGCACTGCACTGAACTTTAATGAAAGGTTACCCAGTCTGTTAAATTGCTTCATACCTTGTAAGACTAAAGTTAAGCAAAAATTAACATCAGTGTTCTGGGAAAAGAGCATGCAAACAAAATTCACCTTAATGACGGGGGAGTGTAATGTTTTCACGGAATATTTTGAACTATGATTCCATTAGAACGCTGTCAAAAAGCGAAAATTTCACGTTCAGAACAAACATGCTTTGGGATTTCATCTGCAGATGGAAACATACAGGAATATAGAGAATCACACAAAGTTATCCTTAAAAACCAGCACAGACAGAGCCTGGAATTGTGCTTTTCAGGATTTCCATTGCTCCTGGTGCTCTGCTAAAGCTCCTTGCGGCAGCTGGCAGAGGTCATTCCCAAGGAGGGGCTCACCCCCTCTGCTGCTCCCCCACCCTGTGAGCACCAGGCTCTCTCCTTTGCTGAGCTCTTATAAACATTCCCACACTTTAAGTAATGCTTGGCAGCTTTACTACTGTTGTCAGGAACTAAAAGGTGCAATAACCCCGCGCACAATACAAAAGATCAAACCAGCAGCTCGTAACTCATCCCCAGAGGGCAGCCCAGTAAAAGTGATAAAGGAAACCACACTCCAAGGACTTCCTCAGGCCACTGCCCTGCATCGCTGGGGCTCCTGGCGCTGCTCATCCCTGCCCGGAGCATCAGCCCGCTCCTTCCCTGCTGTCCCCTGCAGGAGCACCTGGTGCCACTCTGCTGCCCATTATCCAGCTTTTCATGGGGATATTGCAGGGCAGGACAGCTCTGGGTGGGCTCTCCCCGTGGCTGCAGGTTGGGAAGGACAGGAGCAGTGCTTTGGGAGCACAGGGATCGGTTATTTACACACACACATTTGTGTTAGGGGAGCTTTGGAGGGCTCTAATGCAGACCTGGGCAGATGTGTTCCTGATTTTATCCTGCCTGGTGAACATACAGAACTCAGCTCTGTGTTCATGATTTTATGATTTTAGTCCTGGTGAACACTCAGAGCTCACCTTTTTACCCCACCAGCCAGCACCTGTCCTGTGCAGGGCAGGCTGAGCTCATTTCTGCATCAGGCACCAAGTTCCACACTTGTAACCAGAAACTCAGCACCCACTTGGTTTTCCTGTGCAGACATCTACCAATACATGGGAAATATCCTTCAACAGGAGGGATAGGAGCCCTCAACAGGAAAATATCCTTCCCCCTTACAGCAGCCATGCTGGGACAGTGGTGACGAGGGAAGGCAGCTGCCACCAGAGCAGCAGGGCAGAGACATTCTGGGGAGTGCCAACATTCTAATGGACATTTTCATCCCTTTCCCTGTGTATCTATCAGTAGGACAATCAGTAGCCTCTAAAAACAAACAGAAGCAGAATCACAGAACCAAGAGGTTGGGAAAGGCCTCTGAGATCAGGCCCAGCCTTTGAGCAGTCACCGCCCTGTCAACAACAGCAGAGCACTAAAAAGAAAAAAAAACGGAGAAAAAGAGTAAAATCCCAGGCAGACACTGTGAGTGCATGACAGGCCTTGGGCTTGCCTCCACGTGAAGGTGACAGAGGCACCCCTGATGCCATTTGGCAGTGATGCTCAGTGCCACCTGTGCTGCTGCCCCGTGGATAAACAGGGCTCCAGAGTGCCCAGTTTGGCACCTTCCACACTCATTAATTCCCCTGATGCAGTCTCCATTTTCCAGGAGCCGTCCCCGTGCTGTGTGTGCCCTGCCCCACTCCCCAGGCACACCAAGGGCTCTCCTCAATGCAGATGTGGGAGATAAAAAATGCAACTGATGCAGGCACCCACCCCCACCCACGCATTTCCTCGAGATCCTCTAGACTGTATTCATGAAAAATGATTTACAAAATACAAATAGATTTTGGCACGAAGTAAGCTTAAATTGACTGCTTTCTATCAGGAATTAATATTAACCAGAGCTTGTCAGTTACTAAATATTTATTTTAGGAATACATACAGCCTCTGCTTTCATGTAGGTTAAGCTGTAATCTTTGGCTTGTCAGTTCCAGGATATAGCAGTGGATAAATCATGCACTCTTGAACTGATAGATGTCAGAGCCGTTGTATACAAATGGAGGGATATGTCAATGAACACCCTAGTTTAGGTTACATTTACTATAAACATTGACATTCCTTTGCAATGAGACCATTTGCTGGCTAAGCAGTCACAGCTTCGCAGGATTTGATGCTTTTGTGCTCAATCAGGTTCTAATGATTTCAGATGTTTGCAATTAATGAACCATTAGATTAATTGGTTGAGTATGGAAGGACTGGTGTAAGAATTGGGTCAGAACCACAGACAAGCTATTACCTGAAGTGACAGCAATCACCAGAGGCAAACCAGTGAGAAATTGAATTAATGATTTTTTCACCCTCTCTTTCCCTTTTGGCAAAAATTAGCACCAGGGCAGGGCTTGAACAGAGAGAATGCTACAAGTGTTGGGGGCAAGGGGTGAAAAGGAAACGTCCCCATCCCTCCTCATCCCTCAGCCTGGAGCAGCCCAGCCCTCCCCAGCTCGCTGTTGAACATAAAGGCGGTGCCGTATTTCTTGTGGATCACCCAGATCCCCCCAAAGCTTCCTTGCCAAGTCAATGTCTAACATTAATTATGGACCACACAGGGCACCTCAGCGAGATGATGAATTGTGCCTCAAAGCAGGGGGAGGAAGGGGCCCAGCATCAATATATGGTGGTGAGGCCTGGTGGAAAGCCCAGGGTGCCCATCCTTTAGCGCTGAGCAGGAGGATGTTTGCTCCCAGTGGATCTGTGGTGCTTAAATTCCAGCGCTGTGACAAGTTATCCCAACGAGGTGATGGCAGCTCAGCTGAATCTGGAGTTTCACAGAGCAAAAATTAACCCTGGCTGTTCAATAAAGGGGTTTTTTGGACCCTTTTCTCTCTAAGAAAGGTTTTATTCTAATGAGGTTCTCTGGCTTTGTAATGCACTAGTTCAGAAACCAAGAGTGTGCGTGGCGGCTGTCACTGCCTTGTGCACCTCAGGTGACATTATTCATGTGCTTTTAGAGAAAAAAGCAGCAGAAAGCAGCAGGGCTGTGAGGCAGCTCACACAGCCTCAGCTCGAACAGAAACAGGGGGCAATTAAAAACAAAGGGGAGAGTTGGGCTCTTAATCCTGGCTTAGGTGATTCAGCATTGCAGCTGGAACGGGAGTTAAATGAGTTAAATACTGGCACTGACCATCTTCCTTCCCTTCCATGGGCTTGATCCACTGAATTTATTAAATTATTTCTGTTACAGCCAGGCTGTTTGGGACCTGGCTTTAAACTCCATGGATAAGTCACAGATCCTTTTGTGGTGCACTTTTATTCATGTTGTAATGGAGCAGTCAACTGACACATCCTGAGATAAAATAAACAAGGTTTTAGCTTTGGCATTATTCTGCAAGGAAATGCAATTATTCTGGGGATTCTTGTCCTTTTGGTTTTTGTTTTTATTTTTCTACATTCTAATTTTTTTGCAGATAAACTGAAACATTCTGTGTGATTTTGGGTTTTTACAGCAAGCAACTTGCTTGCTGCTGAAGGAAAAAATAAATTTTGCATTTAGGGCATTTTAACTGTGGATTTATATAAATTCCAAGTGTTCAACACAGACCTGCTTTTGAACATGAAAGGAATCCCAGAACTTGCAATTTTTACAAGTGAAACATCCCACTGATTTCTAAGTAATAGCTTGGGTTAGAGCCATACCTTTAATGTCACATATTAACCCCAATTTTCATCCTTTGCCTGTGCACTATTTAGGTGATTAAAGCTGAATGCATAAAATTTTCCTGTCTTTCCACCTGAATTTAGACTTGAACCTATTGTAAATAAAGCTGGCAAAGCAAGGAGACAAAAAGAGCTTGAAAGGTTTCAATGGAACTGAGCCCAGTGGGGCAGGGGGGGCCTTTAGCTGATCCTCACAGACTCGGAGCCACCAGGCAAACCAGGATATTGCATTTTCACATGTCTAACCCTTGTGATCTCCAAATAAAGGGTTCTACTCCCTGAATAAGCCCTGTAGCACCATCTTATTCCATAGTTCCTATTCCCCAAGGGCTTTGCTGCACCTGCTCCCAGTAACTGCCCCAAATCTCTTTTCCTCTCCATTTTTCCCCCTCCTTGCCAGGAATCCTCCACTGAAAGCTGCAGGAGCTGCTGAAATCACAACTGTTTTGGTGGAAAAGTGGGCAACAGTGGAGAATGGGAGTAATAAATGTGACAATGATGTGACCAACCTTAACAACTCCCAGTTATGAGATATTTAAGGCCTGCAGAGCAGCTCTTCCCTTCCACTGTTTTCTATTCATAAATCACATTTATGAGACAGACAAGGCCAGAGAGAGTCGATGAGACTCTCTCCATTGACTTGAGCACAGGGGGAGAATCAGCCAGGATAAATGCACAGATAATCCCATTTAGCTGGGCATTCCCAGTGAAAACCAGCCAGATTACTGGGTGTAAAACACCTCTCGGGATGGGGAGCACCTGGCTTCGTTCTTCCACCTCAAGTGTGACTCTCATTTCAGAGAGGGTTAGAATGGAGAAATGCAAAACACCCAGAGATAGAATCGCAACCTTATCCCTTCCACCAAGAACAAAGGATATGAATGTGAATCATTAAAAGGCAAAAACGAAACCAAAGCCTCTGAAGGCACTGTAAATAAAGCCCTGTAATTACGCATCACAAAAAAAAGTCAACTGCAAACGGTTCAGTAATCTCATTACCAGGCTTACTAATAATCATTGCAATATTCTCCATCTCCCCTAAGATAATGAGCAGCACGGTGGATGTTGGAAAAATAAATAAATAAACGGCCAAGCAACGATTTCTCATCTAAATATTTAACAAAATGGATGGGCTTGCCTAAAGGTTTGAGATTGAACCCCAGTGTAACAAATCTTTAATCTGCACTATTTTCCTACCTTTAAAGGGGGAGGGAGCTCAGCTTATCTGCGAATGGTGTTGAAACCAAACAGTGTTTTCATGACAACCCAAAAATAAAGAAATAAAACATTTTTAAATATTTCAGTACTACAAAATTAGCCCAAGTTAAAGGCAACAATTAGTAAACAACTTTGTCATATTCAGAACAGTATCTTTCCCATTAACATTTCTATAGTTCCCCAATTACATTATAAATCAAAAGTAATACAAACAGACAATGTAATAATGAGAACACATAGACTGCATCAAAAATTAAGACCCCAGCTTTTCCTTTCCTCTTGGATCACTCTGTTAACTTGTCCTAGTTTGCTTTCCTGGCAGCAGGAGGGAAAGGGAATTTACACCTTGGTGAGTAACTCCCGAAATTGGAGAGAGTTGGAAATGCAAAGAGATTTTCTTCTGAAGTGCAGGGCAAGGCATTTCCCTGTTCCAATGCTGTTCCTGCTCTGGATGGAGAATCAGCAGGGATTGAGGTGGAGCACTGGGCACTGCAGCTCTCCATGGATCCCCAATCCCTTCTCCCTTCCCACCTCAGCTCTCAGCTCAAGTGCTTTGTGTTTCTGAGTTTGTTTTTCTATTTTTTTTCTTCCTTTTTTTTTCTTTTTTCTTATCTGCTACAT